>NC_091463.1:2354614-2687114 GCF_027789765.1 Dendropsophus ebraccatus
TTCCCTTCTTCCTCCTGTAACATATATAAAGGTTTCCATCATGTCCTCCCTTTCCCTTCTTCCCCCTGTAACATATATAAAGGTTTCCCTCATGTTCCTCCTTTCCCTTCTTCCTCCTGTAACATATATAAAGGTTTCCATCATGTCCCTCCTTTCCCTTCTTCCTCCTGTAACATATATAAAGGTTTCCATCATGTCCTCCCTTTCCCTTCTTCCTCCTGTAACATATATATAAATGTTTCCATCATGTCCTCCCTTTCCCTTCTTCCTCCTGTAACATATATATAAATGTTTCCATCATGTCCTCCCTTTCCCTTCTTCCTCCTGTAACATATATATAAATGTTTCCATCATGTCCTCCCTTTCCCTTCTTCCTCCTGTAACATATATAAAGGTTTCCATCATGTCCTCCCTTTCCCTTCTTCCTCCTGTAACATATATAAAGGTTTCCCTCATGTTCCTCCTTTCCCTTCTTCCTCCTGTAACATATATGAAGGTTTCCATCATGTCCTCCTTTCCCTTCTTCCCTCCTGTAACATATATAATGGTTCCCATCATGTCTTCCCTTTCCCTTCTTCCTCCTGTAACATATATAAAGGTTTCCATCATGTCCTCCCTTTCCCTTCTTCCTCCTGTAACATATATAAAGGTTTCCATCATATCCTCCCTTTCCCTTCTTCCTCCTGTAACATATATAAAGGTTCCCATCATGTCCTCCCTTTCCCTTCTTCCTCCTGTAACATATATAAAGGTTTCCATCATGTCCTCCCTTTCCCTTCTTCCTCCTGTAACATATATAAAGGTTTCCATTATGTCCTCCCTTTCCCTTCTTCCCTCCTGTAACATATATAAAGGTTTCCATCATGTCCTCCCTTTCCCTTCTTCCTCCTGTAACATATAAAATGGTTCCCATTGTTCCCCCCACCCCTTCCTCCAGACTATATAAATTCTAACCCTTCAAGAGGTTGTCCACCTTACACTAACTTGTTCCCTGTCCCTTATTCATTCCTATGGAGCCGCCGGAAAGAGCCCAGTATAGCACCCGCCTCTTTCCATAGGTTCCATAGAAATGAATAGAGCCGGGGTCAATGTGCCGTACCTGTGAATCTATTCATAACAAAGGAGCAGGGGGCCGATCTGGAGATGAGAGGGGGGTACAGAGCAGAGGTCAGACCCCACCAATACAGCCCAGCATTCCATTATATACCCAGCATATTATATATATTTATACACACACACACACACACACACACACAGCCCAGTATACCATATATATATATATATATATACACACACACATACACACAGCCTAGCATACCATTCTATATATACAGCCCAGCATACCATTATATACCCAGCATATTATATATATTTATACACACACACACACACACACACAGCCCAGTATACCATATATATATATATACACACACACATACACACAGCCTAGCATACCATTCTATATATACAGCCCAGCATACCATTTCATACAGCCTAGAATACCATTATATACACAGCCCAGCATACCAATATATATACAGCCCAGCAAACCAATATAAATATATATTATATTCCATCACTGGTATCAGCTGTATACACCATTCTATTACATCACAGGTATCGGCTGTATACACCATTCTATTACATCACAGGTATCGGCTGTATACACCATTCTATTCCATCACAGGTATCAGCTGTATACACCATTCTATTCCATCACTGGTATCGGCTGTATACACCATTCTATTCCATCACTGGTATCAGCTGTATACACCATTCTATTACATCACTGGTATCAGCTGTATACACCATTCTATTATATCACTGGTATCAGCTGTATACACCATTTTATTCCATCACAGGTATCAGCTGTATACATCATTCTATTACATCACAGGTATCGGCTGTATACACCATTCTATTACATCACAGGTATCAGCTGTATACACTATTCTATTACATCACAGGTATCAGCTGTATACACCATTCTATTACATCACAGGTATCGGCTGTATACACCATTCTATTACATCACAGGTATCGGCTGTATACACCATTCTATTCCATCACAGGTATCAGCTGTATACACCATTCTATTCCATCACTGGTATCAGCTGTATACACCATTCTATTACATCACAGGTATCAGCTGTATACACCATTCTATTCCATCACTGGTATCAGCTGTATACATCATTCTATTACATCACTGGTATCAGCTGTATACACCATTCTATTACATCACAGGTATCAGCTGTATACACCATTCTATTACATCACTAGTATCAGCTGTATACACCATTCTATTCCATCACTGGTATCAGCTGTATACACCATTCTATTACATCACAGGTATCTGCTGTATACACCATTCTATTCCATCACTGGTATCAGCTGTATACACCATTCTATTCCATCACAGGTATCGGCTGTATACACCATTCTATTCCATCACTGGTATCAGCTGTATACACCATTCTATTCCATCACAGGTATCAGCTGTATACACCATTCTATTACATCACAGGTATCAGCTGTATACACCATTCTATTACATCACAGGTATCAGCTGTATACACCATTCTATTACATCACAGGTATCAGCTGTATACACCATTCTATTACATCACTGGTATCGGCTGTATACACCATTCTATTACATCACAGGTATCAGCTGTATACACCATTCTATTACATCACAGGTATCAGCTGTATACACCATTCTATTACATCACAGGTATCAGCTGTATACACCATTCTATTACATCACAGGTATCAGCTGTATACACCATTCTATTACATCACAGGTATCGGCTGTATACACCATTCTATTACATCACAGGTATCGGCTGTATACACCATTCTATTACATCACAGGTATCAGCTGTATACACCATTCTATTACATCACAGGTATCGGCTGTATACACCATTCTATTACATCACAGGTATCAGCTGTATACACCATTCTATAACATCACTGGTATCAGCTGTATACACCATTCTATAACATCACTGGTATCGTCTGTATACACCATTCTATTACATCACAGGTATCGGCTGTATACATCATTCTATTACATCACAGGTAGGCCTCTGGTATCCGCAGCTACCATTGGAACTCTGCAATCACATCACAGAGCCTTGTTGTTGAACAGAGGGAGAATGCTCTCTCTCCAGCCTTATAGATGCTGTAGTTGTGAATTTATAAAGTTAACTGTCAGCAGCGGAGCATGGCTCCAATGCTGACAGTTGAGGCAGACCCCGGCTATCTCTGAAAGTTGGGACCAACCATGGATGACACAGGCACAGCTTCTCTGCACCTGTGTCTTCCAGAGGCCACTAATTAACAGGGAAAGAGGGGAATCGGTCTGAAGGATCCCGGTGGCTGCTGGAGCTGCTCCTCACACTGCTCCACTGTGGGTGCTGTTACTGAACACTATGGCGCTTCTTCTTCCTCCTCCCAGCACAGCCACACCTCCTCCTCCTCCTTCTATCTCCTCCCAGCACAGCCACACCTCCTCTTTCTGCCCTCCACCATCTCTCAGCCACACCTCCTCTTTCTGCCCTCCACCATCTCTCAGCCACACCTCCTCCTTCCCCCTCCACCCTCTCTCAGCCACACCTCCTCCTTCCCCCTCCACCCTCTCTCAGCCACACCTCCTCCTTCCCCCTCCACCCTCTCTCAGCCACACCTCCTCCTTCCCCCTCCACCCTCTCTCAGCCACACCTCCTCTTTCTGCCCTCCACCATCTCTCAGCCACACCTCCTCCTTCCCCCTCCACCCTCTCTCAGCCACACCTTCTTCCCCCTCCACCCTCTCTCAGCCACACCTCCTTCCCTCTCCACCCTCTCTCAGCCACACCTCCTCCTTCCCCCTCCACCCTCTCTCAGCCACACCTCCTCCTTCCCCCTCCACCCTCTCAGCCACACCTCCTTCCCACTCCACCCTCTTTCAGCCACACCTCCTCCCCCCTCCACCCTCTCAGCCACACCTCCTCCTTCCCCCTCCACCCTCTCTCAGCCACACCTCCTCCTTCTGCCCTCCACCCTTTCTCAGCCACACCTCCTTCCCTCTCCACCCTCTTTCAGCCACACCTCCTTCCCTCTCCACCCTCTCTCAGCCACCCCTCCACCCTCTCAGCCACACCTCCTTCCCCCTCCACCCTCTCAGCCACACCTCCTCCTTCCCCCTCCACCCTCTCTCAGCCACACCTCCTCCTTCTGCCCTCCGCCCTCTCAGCCTGCCTGCGTGTTCCCTCCTCCTTCATCAAGGCCCTGTCAGGTAGAAATTTTAACAGGTAAGTTCTGCTTCTGGTCTTCTTATGGGGGTCTCCAGCTACAAAGTCTGCACAAAAAAAGTGGTCTTTAGTTTGATCAGGGGATGGTCTTCTCAAAGAAAGGCCTTGTCCATAGGAAATAATGGTTGCAAATTTGTCACAATAAAGAGGTCTGCTCAGGAGGTTTCACTGTATATATACAGCCCGGCACACCATTATAGAGATATTATATATACAGCCCGGCACACCATTATAGAGATATTATATATACAGCCCGGCACACCATTATAGGGATATATATTATATATACAGCCCGACACACCATTATAGAGATATATATTATATATACAGCCCGGCACACCATTATAGAGATATATATTATATATACAGCCCGGCACACCATTATAGAGATATATATTATATATACAGCCCGGCACACCATTATAGAGATATATATTATATATACAGCCTGGCACACCATTATAGAGATATTATATATACAGCCCGGCACACCATTATAGAGATATATATTATATATACAGCCCGGCACACCATTATAGAGATATTATATATACAGCCCGGCACACCATTATAGAGATATTATATATACAGCCCGGCACACCATTATAGGGATATATATTATATATACAGCCCGACACACCATTATAGAGATATATATTATATATACAGCCCGGCACACCATTATAGAGATATATATTATATATACAGCCCAGCACACCATTATAGAGATATATATTATATATACAGCCCGGCACACCATTATAGAGATATATATTATATATACAGCCCGGCACACCATTATAGAGATATTATATATACAGCCCGGCACACCATTATAGAGATATATATTATATATACAGCCCGGCACACCATTATAGAGATATATATTATATATACAGCCCGGCACACCATTATAGAGATATATATTATATATACAGCCCGGCACACCATTATAGAGATATATATTATATATACAGCCCGGCACACCATTATAGAGATATATATTATATATACAGCCCGGCACACCATTATAGAGATATATATTATATATACAGCCCGGCACACCATTATAGAGATATTATATATACAGCCCGGCACACCATTATAGAGATATTATATATACAGCCCGGCACACCATTATAGAGATATATATTATATATACAGCCCGGCACACCATTATAGAGATATATATTATATATACAGCCCGGCACACCATTATAGAGATATATATTATATATACAGCCCGGCACACCATTATAGAGATATATATTATATATACAGCCCGGCACACCATTATAGAGATATATATTATATATACAGCCCGGCACACCATTATAGAGATATATATTATATATACAGCCCGGCACACCATTATAGAGATATATATTATATATACAGCCCGGCACACCATTATAGAGATATATATTATATATACAGCCCGGCACACCATTATAGAGAGATATATTTTATATACAGCCTGGCACACCATTATAGAGAGATATATTTTATATACAGCCTGGCACACCATTATAGAGAGATATATTTTATATACAGCCTGGCACACCATTATAGAGATATATATTATATACACAGCCCGGCACACCATTATAGAGAGATATATTTTATATACAGCCCAGCATACGATTTGCTTTCCCAACCACCTGGCGGCACTGCTGACTCATTGGGAGGAGTCATTGCCCCTAAATCCTTCTCCTGTGAAGACTTTGCCCACACAGAACTGCAGATATGATGCTGGATGGAGGATTCCTCCTCCCCAGGTGCATATTTTACATTTGGACACGCAGCGCGCAGTGCCAGGACGCATGCAGAGCGCAGAACACCAGGGGCGTGGACAGGCAATGTAATAACTGTTACAGAAATGTGCTGACGGCGGACAATGATTATAGGTCTAGGCCCTAAGAAACGATCAGCCGATCAAGCTATAATTGTCCGAATCAGGACGGTTATTGCTCTGTGTAATAGGGCCCCAACACTATATCATCCTCCATAGTACTGACACTTCCAGGAATATCAACCAGACTGTCATCAGCGACAGACAAACCTTACCCACCAACCCTTCTCCTATGTCACTATCCTTACCCACCAACCCTTCTCCTATGTCACTATCCTTACCCACCAACCCTTCTCCTATGTCACTATCCTTACCCACCAACCCTTCTCCTATGTCACTATCCTTACCCACCAACCCTTCACCTATGTCACTATCCTTACCCACCAACCCTTCACCTATGTCACTATCCTTACCCACCAACCCTTCTCCTATGTCACTATCCTTACCCACCAACCCTTCACCTATGTCACTATCCTTACCCACCAACCCTTCTCCTATGTCACTATCCTTACCCACCAACCCTTCTCCTATGTCACTATCCTTACCCACCAACCCTTCACCTATGTCACTATCCTTACCCACCAACCCTTCTCCTATGTCACTATCCTTACCCACCAACCCTTCACCTATGTCACTATCCTTACCCACCAACCCTTCACCTATGTCACTATCCTTACCCACCAACCCGTCTCCTATGTCACTATCCTTACCAACCAACCCTTCTCCTATGTCACTATCCTTACCCACCAACCCTTCTCCTATATCACTATCCTTACCCACCGACCCTTCCCCTATATCACTATCCTTACCCACCAACCCTTCTCCTATGTCACTATCCTTACCCACCAACCCTCCTCCTATGTCACTATCCTTACCTACCAACCCTTCTCCTATGTCACTATCCTTACCTACCAACCCTTCTCCTGTCACTATCCTTACCTACCAACCCTTCTCCTGTCACTATCCTTACCTACCAACCCTTCTCCTATGTCACTATCCTTACCCACCAACCCTTCTCCTATGTCACTATCCTTACCTACCAACCCTCCTCCTATGTCACTATCCTTACCCACCAACCCTCCTCCTATGTCACTATCCTTACCTACCAACCCTTCTCCTATGTCACTATCCTTACCCACCAACCCTTCTCCTATATCACTATCCTTACCTACCAACCCTTCTTCTATGTCACTATCCTTACCCACCAACCCTTCTCCTATGTCACTATCCTTACCTACTAACCCTTCTCCTATGTCACTATCCTTACTCACCAAACCTTCTACTATATCACTATCCTTACCCACCAACCCTTCTC
Source organism: Dendropsophus ebraccatus (assembly GCF_027789765.1). Lineage (NCBI taxonomy): Eukaryota > Metazoa > Chordata > Amphibia > Anura > Hylidae > Dendropsophus > Dendropsophus ebraccatus. Next base: position 2,362,082 of record NC_091463.1, read on the forward strand.
CTATGTCACTATCCTTACCTACCAACCCTTCTCCTGTCACTATCCTTACCTACCAACCCTTCTCCTATGTCACTATCCTTACCCACCAACCCTCCTCCTATGTCACTATCCTTACCTACCAACCCTTCTCCTATGTCACTATCCTTACCTACCAACCCTTCTCCTATGTCACTATCCTTACCCACCAACCTTTCTCCTATGTCACTATCCTTACCTACCAACCCTTCTCCTATGTCACTATCCTTACCTACTAACCCTTCTCCTATATCACTATCCTTACCCACCAACCCTTCTCCTATGTCACTATCCTTACCCACCAACCCGTCTCCTATGTCACTATCCTTACCCACCAACCCTTCTCCTGTCACTATCCTTACCTACCAACCCTTCTCCTATGTCACTATCCTTACCTACCAACCCTGACAATCATCTAATACAAGAGGACCAGAAGTGTACAGCACAGTGTGAACATGGCGCTTACTAAAAAGACAACCCCCAGCACGCCCTGCCAACCATTATTACACTACAGCCCAGCATACCATCATGGTCCTCCGACCATACATCCCTTCAGGAGTCTTGGCAAGCAGAGTGCTGTCCCCGGGAGGCCCAGCGTCTGTCAGAATAAACCAGAGGATACACAGGGGGGCGGACACACCGCGGATTGTAATTGCAGACAAAAACAAAAGCATCAGGTTATTCCCCAAAAGACGGAGAATATTTCCTGAGGTCCCAGAGGAACCAAAGTAACTAATCCGGAGTCCCCGTCCCTAAAGGAATATTGTGTAACCGGCAGAGAGCGAGTGCGGCAAATAAACACCAGACCCCCCCACACACACAGATACACCAGACCCCCCCACACACACACACAGATACACCAGACCCCCCCCCCCCACACACACAGATACACCAGACCCCCCCCCCCCACACACACACAGATACACCAGACCCCCCCCCCCCCCACACACACACACAGATACACCAGACCCCCCCCCCACACACACACACACAGATACACCAGACCCCCCCCCCCCACACACACACACAGATACACCAGACCCCCCCCCCCCACACACACACACAGATACACCAGACCCCCCCCACACACACACACAGATACACCAGACCCCCCCCCACACACACACACAGATACACCAGACCCCCCCCCACACACACACAGATACACCAGACCCCCCCCACACACACACACAGATACACCAGACCCCCCACACACACACAGCAGATACACCAGACCCCCCACACACACACAGCAGATACACCAGACCTCCCCCCCAGCCCTACAGACTGGTAACCTGCCCGCCCGGGCCCCCCACAGACTGGTAACCTGCCCGCCCGGGCCCCCCACAGACTGGTAACCTGCCCGCCCGGGCCCCCCACAGACTGGTAACCTGCCCGCCCGGGCCCCCCACAGACTGGTAACCTGCCCGCCCGGGCCCCCCACAGACTGGTAACCTGCCCGCCCGGGCCCCCCACAGACTGGTAACCTGCCCGCCCGGGCCCCCCACAGACTGGTAACCTGCCCGCCCGGGCCCCCCACAGACTGGTAACCTGCCCGCCCGGGCCCCCCACAGACTGGTAACCTGCCCGCCCGGGCCCCCCACAGACTGGTAACCTGCCCGCCCGGGCCCCCCACAGACTGGTAACCTGCCCGCCCGGGCCCCCCACAGACTGGTAACCTGCCCGCCCGGGCCCCCCACAGACTGGTAACCTGCCCGCCCGGGCCCCCCAGAGACTGGTAACCTGCCCGCCCGGGCCCCCCACAGACTGGTAACCTGCCCGCCCGGGCCCCCCACAGACTGGTAACCTGCCCGCCCGGGCCCCCCACAGACTGGTAACCTGCCCGCCCGGGCCCCCCACAGACTGGTAACCTGCCCGCCCGGGCCCCCCACAGACTGGTAACCTGCCCGCCCGGGCCCCCCACAGACTGGTAACCTGCCCGCCCGGGCCCCCCCCAGACTGGTAACCTGCCCGCCCGGGCCCCCCACAGACTGGTAACCTGCCCGCCCGGGCCCCCCACAGACTGGTAACCTACCCGCCCGGGCCCCCCACAGACTGGTAACCTGCCCGCCCGGGCCCCCCACAGACTGGTAACCTGCCCGCCCGGGCCCCCCACAGACTGGTAACCTGCCCGCCCGGGCCCCCCACAGACTGGTAACCGGCCGGGCCCCCCACAGACTGGTAACCTGCCGGCCGGGCCCCCCACAGACTGGTAACCGGCCGGGCCCCCCACAGACTGGTAACCTGCCCGCCCGGGCCCCCCACAGACTGGTAACCTGCCCGCCCGGGCCCCCCACAGACTGGTAACCTGCCGGCCGGGCCCCCCACAGACTGGTAACCGGCCGGGCCCCCCACAGACTGGTAACCTGCCCGCCCGGGCCCCCCACAGACTGGTAACCTGCCCGCCCGGGCCCCCCACAGACTGGTAACCTGCCCGCCCGGGCCCCCCACAGACTGGTAACCTGCCCGCCCGGGCCCCCCACAGACTGGTAACCTGCCCGCCCGGGCCCCCCACAGACTGGTAACCTGCCGGCAACCTATAACCCACCGCACTGATCCTGGAAGATGGACCAGGACTGGTGTGGAGCGGAGCTGGCACACTGTACGGATTCGGCATTTGACTCCCGGCAGCTTAAGACGCTAGATGCCGCCCTGGGAAGTCCTGTTAGACTGCACCACACTCTGTACTGAGCTCTACCTGACAAGTGACCTGTCCCTACTGATCTATACATCCACATCCACCAGATCTCTACCTGACAAGTGACCTGTCCCTACTGATCTATACATCCACATCCACCAGATCTCTACCTGACAAGTGACCTGTCCCTACTGATCTATACATCCACATCCACCAGATCTCTACCTGACAAGTGACCTGTCCCTACTGATCTATACATCCACATCCACCAGATCTCTACCTGACAAGTGACCTGTCCCTACTGATCTATACATCCACATCCACCAGATCTCTACCTGACAAGTGACCTGTCCCTACTGATCTATACATCCACATCCACCAGATCTCTACCTGACAGGTGACCTGTCCCTACTGATCTATACATCCACATCCACCAGATCTCTACCTGACAAGTGACCTGTCCCTACTGATCTATACATCCACATCCACCAGATCTCTACCTGACAGGCGACCTGTCCCTACTGATCTATACATCCACATCCACCAGATCTCTACCTGACAGGCGACCTGTCCTTACTGATCTATACATCCACATCCACCAGATCTCTACCTGACAAGTGACCTGTCCCTACTGATCTATACATCCACATCCACCAGATCTCTACCTGACAGGTGACCTGTCCCTACTGATCTATACATCCACATCCACCAGATCTCTACCTGACAGGTGACCTGTCCCTACTGATCTATACATCCACATCCACCAGATCTCTACCTGACAAGTGACCTGTCCCTACTGATCTATACATCCACATCCACCAGATCTCTACCTGACAAGTGACCTGTCCCTACTGATCTATACATCCACATCCACCAGATCTGTACCTGACAAATGACCTGTCCCTACTGATCTATACATCCACATCCACCAGATCTCTACCTGACAGGTGACCTGTCCCTACTGATCTATACATCCACATCCACCAGATCTCTACCTGACAGGTGACCTGTCCCTACTGAACTATACATCCACATCCACCAGATCTCTACCTGACAGGTGACCTGTCACTACTGATCTATACATCCACCAGATCTCTACCTGACAGGTGACCTGTCCCTACTGATCTATACATCCACCAGATCTCTACCTGACAGGTGACCTGTCCCTACTGATCTATACATCCACATCCACCAGATCTCTATCTGACAGGTGACCTGTCCCTACTGATCTATACATCCACCAGATCTCTACCTGACAGGTGACCTGTCCCTACTGATCTATACATCCACATCCACCAGATCTCTACCTGACAGGTGACCTGTCTCTACTGATCTATACATCCACATCCACCAGATCTCTACCTGACAGGTGACCTGTCCCTACTGATCTATACATCCACCAGATCTCTACCTGACAGGTGACCTGTCCCTACTGATCTATACATCCACCAGATCTCTACCTGACAGGTGACCTGTCCCTACTGATCTATACATCCACCAGATCTCTACCTGACAGGTGACCTGTCCCTACTGATCTATACATCCACATATCACCAGATCTCTACCTGACAGGTGACCTGTCCCTACTGATCTATACATCCACATATCACCAGATCTCTACCTGACAGGTGACCTGTCACTACTGATCTATACATCCACATCCACCAGATCTCTACCTGACAGGTGACCTGTTACTACTGATCTATACATCCACCAGATCTCTGCCTGACAGGTGACCTGTTACTATTGATCTATACATCCACCAGATCTCTGCCTGACAGGTGACCTGTTACTACTGATCTATACATCAACCAGATCTCTACCTGACAGGTGACCTGTCCCTACTGATCTATACATCCACATATCACCAGATCTCTACCTGACAGGTGACCTATCACTACCGATCTACACATCCACCAGATCTCTACCTGACAGGTGACCTATCACTACCGATCTACACATCCACCAGATCGCTACCTGACAGGTGACCTGTCACTACCGATCTATACATCCACCAGATCTCTACCTGACAGGTGACCTGTCACTACTGATCTATACATCCACATCCACCAGATCTCTACCTGACAGGTGACCTGTTACTACTGATCTATACATCCACCAGATCTCTGCCTGACAGGTGACCTGTTACTACTGATCTATACATCCACCAGATCTCTGCCTGACAGGTGACCTGTTACTACTGATCTATACATCCACCAGATCTCTGCCTGACAGGTGACCTGTTACTACTGATCTATACATCAACCAGATCTCTGCCTGACAGGTGACCTGTTACTACTGACCTATACACCTACCAGATCTGTGCCTGACAGGTGACCTGTTACTACTGATCTATACATCCACCAGATCTCTGCCTGACAGGTGACCTGTTACTACTGATCTATACACCTACCAGATCTCTGCCTGACAGGTGACCTGTCACTACTGACCTATACCTCCACATCTCTACCTGACAGGTGACCTGTTACTACTGATCTATTCACCTACCAGATCTCTACCTGACAGGTGACCTGTTACTACTGATCTATTCACCTACCAGATCTCTACCTGACAGGTGACCTGTCACTACTGACCTATACATCCACCAGATCTCTGCCTGACAGGTGACCTGTTACTACTGACCTATACACCTACCAGATCTCTACCTGACAGGTGACCTGTTACTACTGATCTATTCACCTACCAGATCTCTACCTGACAGGTGACCTGTCACTACTGACCTATACATCCACCAGATCTCTACCTGACAGGTGACCTGTCACTACTGACCTATACACCTACCAGATCTCTACCTGACAGGTGACCTGTTACTACTGATCTATTCACCTACCAGATCTCTACCTGACAGGTGACCTGTCACTACTGACCTATACATCCACCAGATCTCTGCCTGACAGGTGACCTGTCCTTACTGACCTATACATCCACATATCACCAGATCTCTACCTGACAGGTGACCTGTCACTACTGACCTATACATCCACCAGATCTCTGCCTGACAGGTGTCACTACCGATCTATCCCTCCACCCTCAGGCCGGGACACCGCTCACACACAGCCGCCTCTACCTGCCGGGCTCCGTTGCCGCTCGGATGAAGCCTGGAGGCCGCAGCCGGTGCCGGGATCCGCCTCTCCCACAGCCCGGAGCCGCCTCCCAGGATAGCTCCCCTTTAAAAGATGGCGGGCAGGGAAGATGTCCCCTCTCCCCGGGCCGGGCTGAGCACAGGCGGCCGGTACACACAGCGCCCCCGGGCGGCTCCGGCCGCTCACACTCTCTGCCCGGCTCCGCGCGGAAGCTTTTGTTACAATGTATTATCACAAAGCCTGGTCCGGAGCGGCCGCTACCACACAGCGGCGGGGGGAGGGGGGCCCCAGCTCGGCGCCTCGGCTCCCCCCGCCGCCAGCCCCGCAGTGCCCCGGCCCGCCCGCCAGCCCGCACACACAGACACACACACAGGAAGAGCGGCCATAGGGCCGGCCATTACTTTCCCCCGCCGCTCCGTCACGATCCCCGCTCCGTCCCCTCCAGCGCCTCTTCTTTTTATCCTCACCAAGGCAGCATAATAGACGAGTTCGGAGTGAACAGCGCGCATGCGCCGAGCCCGCACAGCCCGCCGGGATTTGTAGTATCTGAGCCGCATGCGCTGCTACTGCAGGAAATGGAAATGCCCGGCCAGAAGAGACTACAAGTCCCAGCAGCCCCCGCGTCATTCTCTCCCTTCCCCCCTCCATGGAGTGGCCGGGAAAGGGAGGGAGAGCGCCCAGTGTGGGGGTGATCCCGCGGCCAGCGGCTCCGTGTCTCCCCGCTGCCGGGCTGATGGCTGCTAGGGGGCAGTGGTCGGTGTCTCCCGGGGGAGGCGGCATCATAAGTGGCCTGCATGAGACCGGAAATAGGGGAGACCCCCCCCCCCCTATATACACACGGCTCATTGTCCGTGTGTATCCTGTCCTATATACTGCCTGTGCCCCTATATACTGCCTGTACCCCTATATACAGCCTGTACCCTGCCCTATATACTGCCTGTACCCTGCCCTATATACTGCCTGTACCCTGCCCTATATACTGCCTGTACCCCTATATACAGCCTGTACCCTGCCCTATATACTGCCTGTACCCTGCCCTATATACTGCCTGTACCCTGCCCTATATACTGCCTGTACCCCTATATACAGCCTGTACCCTGCCCTATATACTGCCTGTACCCTGCCCTATATACAGCCTGTACCCTGCCCTATATACTGCCTGTACCTTTCCCTATATACATCCTGCACCCTGCCCTATATACTGCCTGTACCCCTATATACAGCCTGTACCCCTATATACTGCCTGTACCCCTATATACAGCCTGTACCCTGCCCTATATACTGCCTGTACCCTGCCCTATATACTGCCTGTACCCCTATATACAGCCTGTACCCTGCCCTATATACTGCCTGTACCCATATATACAGCCTGTACCCCTATATACAGCCTGTACCCCTATATACTGCCTGTACCCCTATATACAGCCTGTACCCCTATATACTGCCTGTACCCCTATATACTGCCTGTACCCCTATATACAGCCTGTACCCTGCCCTATATACTGCCTGTACCCCTATATACTGCCTGTACCCCTATATACAGCCTGTACCCTGCCCTATATACTGCCTGTACCCCTATATACAGCCTGTATCCTGCCCTATATACAGCCTGTACCCCTATATACAGCCTGTATCCTGCCCTATATACAGCCTGTACCCCTATATACAGCCTGTACCCTGCCCTATATACAGCCTGTACCCCTATATACAGCCTGTATCCTGCCCTATATACTGCCTGTACTCCTATATACAGCCTGTACCCTGCCCTATATACAGCCTGTACCCCTATATACAGCCTGTATCCTGCCCTATATACTGCCTGTACCCCTATATACAGCCTGTACCCTGCCCTATATACTGCCTGTGCCCCTATATACTGCCTGTACCCCTATATACAGCCTGTACCCCTATATACTGCCTGTACCCCTATATACAGCCTGTACCCCTATATACTGCCTGTACCCCTATATACAGCCTGTACCCTGCCCTATATACTGCATGTACCCCTAAATACAGCCTGTATCCTGCCCTATATACTGCCTGTACCCCTATATACAGCCTGTACCCTGCCCTATATACTGCCTGTGCCCCTATATACTGCCTGTACCCCTATATACAGCCTGTACCCTGCCCTATATACTGCCTGTGCCCCTATATACAGCCTGTATCCTGCCCTATATACTGCCTGTACCCCTATATACAGCCTGTATCCCTATATACTGCCTGTACCCCTATATACAGCCTGTACCCTGCCCTATATACAGCCTGTACCCCTATATACAGCCTGTATCCTGCCCTATATACTGCCTGTATCCTGCCCTATATGCAGCCTGTACCCCTATATACTGCCTGTACCCCTATATACAGCCTGTACCCCTATATACTGCCTGTATCCTGCTCTATATACAGCCTGTATCCTGCCCTATATACTGCCTGTACCCCTATATACAGCCTGTATCCTGCCCTATATACTGCCTGTACCCCTATATACAGCCTGTATCCTGCCCTATATGCAGCCTGTACCCCTATATACTGCCTGTACCCCTATATACAGCCTGTACCCCTATATACAGCCTGTATCCTGCCCTATATACTGCCTGTACCCCTATATACAGCCTGTATCCTGCCCTATATACTGCCTGTACCCCTATATACAGCCTGTATCCTGCCCTATATACTGCCTGTACCCCTATATACTGCCTGTACCCCTATATACTGCCTGTACCCCTATATACAGCCTGTATCCTGCCCTATATACTGCCTGTACCCCTATATACTGCCTGTACCCCTATATACTGCCTGTACCCCTATATACAGCCTGTACCCCTATGTACTGCCTGTACCCCTATATACAGCCTGTATCCTGCCCTATATACTGCCTGTACCCCTATATACTGCCTGTACCCCTATATACAGCCTGTACCCTGCCTTATATACAGCCTGTACTCCTATATACAGCCTGTACCCTGCCCTATATACTGCCTGTACCCCTATATACAGCCTGTATCCTGCCCTATATGCAGCCTGTACCCCTATATACTGCCTGTACCCCTATATACAGCCTGTACCCCTATATACAGCCTGTATCCTGCCCTATATACTGCCTGTACCCCTATATACAGCCTGTATCCTGCCCTATATACTGCCTGTACCCCTATATACAGCCTGTATCCTGCCCTATATACTGCCTGTACCCCTATATACTGCCTGTACCCCTATATACTGCCTGTACCCCTATATACAGCCTGTATCCTGCCCTATATACTGCCTGTACCCCTATATACTGCCTGTACCCCTATATACTGCCTGTACCCCTATATACAGCCTGTACCCCTATGTACTGCCTGTACCCCTATATACAGCCTGTATCCTGCCCTATATACTGCCTGTACCCCTATATACTGCCTGTACCCCTATATACAGCCTGTACCCTGCCTTATATACAGCCTGTACTCCTATATACAGCCTGTACCCTGCCCTATATACTGCCTGTACCCCTATATACAGCCTGTACCCTGCCCTATATACTGCCTGTACCCCTATATACAGCCTGTATCCTGCCCTATATACTGCCTGTACCCTGCCCTATATACTGCCTGTACCCCTATATACAGCCTGTACCCTGCCCTATATACAGCCTGTACCACTATATACAGCCTCGGTACCCTGCCCTATATACAGCCTGTACCCTGCCCTATATACAGCCTGTACCCTGCCCTATATACAGCCTGTACCACTATATACAGCCTGTACCCCTATATACAGCCTGTACCCTGCCCTATATACAGCCTGTACTCCTATATACTGCCTGTACCCTGCCCTATATACTGCCTGTACCCCTATATACAGCCTGTATCCTGCCCTATATACTGCCTGTACCCCTATATACAGCCTGTATCCTACCCTATATACAGCCTGTACTCCTATATACTGCCTGTACCCCTATATACTGCCTGTATCCTGCCCTATATACTGCCTTTACCACTATATACAGCCTGTATCCTGCCCTATATACTGCCTGTACCACTATATACAGCCTGTACCCCTATATACTGCCTGTACCCCTATATACTGCCTGTATCCTGCCCTATATACTGCCTGTACCCCTATATACAGCCTGTACCCTGCCCTATATACTGCCTGTACCACTATATACAGCCGGTACCCTGCCCTATATACTGCCTGTACCCCTATATACAGCCTGTACCCCTATATATAGCCTGTACCCCTATATACTGCCTGTACCCCTATATACAGCCTGTACCCTGCCCTATATACTGCCTGTACCCCCATATACTGCCTGTACCCCTATATACTGCCTGTACCCCTATATACAGCCTTTACCCTGCCCTATATACTGCCTGTACCCCTATATACAGCCTGTACCCTGCACTATATACTGCCTGTACCCCTATATAATGCCTGTACCCTGCCCTTTATACAGCCTGTACCCTGCCCTATATACTGCCTGTATCCTGCCCTATATACAGCATGTACCCCTATATACTGCCTGTATCCTGCCCTATATACAGCATGTACCCCTATATACTGCCTGTATCCTGCCCTATATACAGCCTGTACCCCCATATTCTGCCTGTACCCCCATATACTGCCTGTATCCTGCCCTATATACAGCCTGTACCCCTATATACTGCCTGTATCCTGCCCTATATACAGCCGGTACCCCTATATACAGCCTGTACCCCCATATACTGCCTATACCCCTATATACACCCTGTACCCCCATATACTGCCTGTACCCTATATACACCCTGTACCCTGCCCTATATACAGCCTGTACCTTGCTCTATATACAGCCTGTAACCCCATATACTGCCTGTACCCATATATACACCCTGTACCCCTATATACTGCCTGTATCCTGCCCTTTATACTGCCTGTACCCCCATATACTGCCTGTACCCCTATATACTACCTGTACCCCTATATACGGCATGTACCCCTATATACTGCCTGTACCCCATATACAACCTGTACCCCTATATACAGCCTGTACCCCTATATACAGCCTGTACAGTGCCCTATATACAGCCTGTACCCCTATATACAGCCTGTACCCTGCCCTATATACAGCCTGTACCCCTATATACAGCCTGTACCCTGCCCTATATACAGCCTGTACCCCTATATACAGCCTGTACCCCTATATACAGCCTGTACCCTGCCCTATATACAGCCTGTACCCTGCCCTATATACAGCCTGTACACCCATATACTGCCTGTATCCCTATATATTGCCTGTATCCTGCCCTATATACAGCCTGTACCCCTATATACAGCCTGTACCCCTATATACTGCCTGTATCCTGCCCTATATACAGCCTGTACCGCTATACACAGCCTATACTCCTATATACTGACTGTACCCCTATATAAAGCCTGTACCCCTATATACAGCCTGTACCCCTATATACAGCCTGTACAGTGCCCTATATACAGCCTGTACCCCTATATACAGCCTGTACCCTGCCCTATATACAGCCTGTACCCCTATATACAGCCTGTACCCTGCCCTATATACACCCTGTACCCCTATATACAGCCTGTACCCCTATATACAGCCTGTACCCTGCCCTATATACAGCCTGTACCCTGCCCTATATACAGCCTGTACACCCATATACTGCCTGTATCCCTATATATTGCCTGTATCCTGCCCTATATACAGCCTGTACCCCTATATACAGCCTGTACCCCTATATACTGCCTGTATCCTGCCCTATATACAGCCTGTACCGCTATACACAGCCTATACTCCTATATACTGACTGTACCCCTATATAAAGCCTGTACCACTATATACAGCCTGTACCCCTATATACGGCCTGTACCCCTATATGCTGCCTGTACCCCCATATACAACATGTACCCCCATATACTGCCTGTACCCCTATATACAGCCTTTATCCTCCCCTATATACAGCCTGTACCCCTATATACTGCCTGTATCCCCATATACTGCCTGTACCCCCATATACTGCCTGTACCCCTATATACTGCCTGTACCCCTATATACTGCCTGTACCCTGCCCTATATACAGCCTGTACTTCTATATACTGCCTGTATCCCTATAAACAGCCTGTACCCCCATATACTGCCTGTACCCCTATATACTGCCTGTACCCCTATATACAGCCTGTATCCTGCCCTATATACTGCTTGTATCCTGCCCTATATACTACCTGTACCCCTATATACTGCCTGTACCCCTATATACTGCCTGTATTACCATATACAGCTGGTACCCCTATATACTGCCTGTACCACTATATACAGCTTGTATCCTGCCCTATATACTGCCTGTACCCCCATATACAGCCTGTACCCCCATATACAGCCTGTACCCTGCCCTATATACAGCTTGTATCCTGCCCTATATACATCCTGTACCCCTATATACAGCCTGTATTCCTATATACAGCCTGTACCCCTATATACTGCCTGAACCCCTATATACTGCATGTACCCTCCCCTATATACAGCCTGTACCCCCATATACTGCCGGTACCCTGCCCTATATACTGCCTGTACCCCTATATACAGCCTGTACCCTGCCCTATATACTGCCTGTATCCTGCCCTATATACTGCCTGTATCCTGCCCTATATACAGCCTGTACCCCTATATACTGCCTGTACCCCTATATACAGCCTGTACCTTGCCCTATATACAGCCTGCACCCTGCCCTATATACAGCCTGTACCCCTATATACTACCTGTTCCCCTATATACTGCCTGTACCCCCATATACTGCCTGTACCCTGCCCTATATACAGCCTGTACCCCTATATACTACCTGTACCCCTATATACTGCCTGTACACCCATATACTGCCTGTACCCCCATATACTGCCTGTACCATGCCCTATATACTGCCTGTACCCCTATATACTGCCTGTACCCAGCCCTATATACTGCCTGTATCCTGCCCTATATACAGCCTGTACCCTGCCCTATATACTGCCTGTATCCTGCCCTATATACAGCCTGTACCCCTATATTCTGCATGTACCCCTATATACAGCCTGTACCCTGCCCTATATACTGCCTGTATCCTGCCCTATATACAGCCTGTACCCCTCTATACTGCCTGTACCCCTCTATACTGCCTGTACCCCTATATACTGCCTGTACCCCTATATACAGCCTGTACCCCTATATTCTGCCTGTACCCCTATATACAGCCTGTACCTTGCCCTATATACAGCCTGCACCCTGCCCTATATACAGCCTGTACTCCTATATACTGCCTGAACCCCTATATACAGCCTGCAACCCTATATACTGCCTGTAACTTTATATACTGCCTGTACCCCTATATACTGCCTGTACCCCTATATACAGCCTGTACCCCTATATATAGCCTGTACCCCTATATACTGCCTGTACCCCTATATACAGCCTGTACCCTGCCCTATATACTGCCTGTACCCCCATATACTGCCTGTACCCCTATATACTGCCTGTACCCCTATATACAGCCTTTACCCTGCCCTATATACTGCCTGTACCCCTATATACAGCCTGTACCCTGCACTATATACTGCCTGTACCCCTATATAATGCCTGTACCCTGCCCTTTATACAGCCTGTACCCTGCCCTATATACTGCCTGTATCCTGCCCTATATACAGCATGTACCCCTATATACTGCCTGTATCCTGCCCTATATACAGCATGTACCCCTATATACTGCCTGTATCCTGCCCTATATACAGCCTGTACCCCCATATTCTGCCTGTACCCCCATATACTGCCTGTATCCTGCCCTATATACAGCCTGTACCCCTATATACTGCCTGTATCCTGCCCTATATACAGCCGGTACCCCTATATACAGCCTGTACCCCCATATACTGCCTATACCCCTATATACACCCTGTACCCCCATATACTGCCTGTACCCTATATACACCCTGTACCCTGCCCTATATACAGCCTGTACCTTGCTCTATATACAGCCTGTAACCCCATATACTGCCTGTACCCATATATACACCCTGTACTCCTATATACTGCCTGTATCCTGCCCTTTATACTGCCTGTACCCCCATATACTGCCTGTACCCCTATATACTACCTGTACCCCTATATACGGCATGTACCCCTATATACTGCCTGTACCCCATATACAACCTGTACCCCTATATACAGCCTGTACCCCTATATACAGCCTGTACAGTGCCCTATATACAGCCTGTACCCCTATATACAGCCTGTACCCTGCCCTATATACAGCCTGTACCCCTATATACAGCCTGTACCCTGCCCTATATACACCCTGTACCCCTATATACAGCCTGTACCCCTATATACAGCCTGTACCCTGCCCTATATACAGCCTGTACCCTGCCCTATATACAGCCTGTACACCCATATACTGCCTGTATCCCTATATATTGCCTGTATCCTGCCCTATATACAGCCTGTACCCCTATATACAGCCTGTACCCCTATATACTGCCTGTATCCTGCCCTATATACAGCCTGTACCGCTATACACAGCCTATACTCCTATATACTGACTGTACCCCTATATAAAGCCTGTACCACTATATACAGCCTGTACCCCTATATACGGCCTGTACCCCTATATGCTGCCTGTACCCCCATATACAACATGTACCCCCATATACTGCCTGTACCCCTATATACAGCCTTTATCCTCCCCTATATACAGCCTGTACCCCTATATACTGCCTGTATCCCCATATACTGCCTGTACCCCCATATACTGCCTGTACCCCTATATACTGCCTGTACCCCTATATACTGCCTGTACCCTGCCCTATATACAGCCTGTACTTCTATATACTGCCTGTATCCCTATAAACAGCCTGTACCCCCATATACTGCCTGTACCCCTATATACTGCCTGTACACCTATATACTGCCTGTACCCTGCCCCATATACAGCCTGTACCCCTATATACAGCCTGTATCCTGCCCTATATACTGCTTGTATCCTGCCCTATATACTACCTGTACCCCTATATACTGCCTGTACCCCTATATACTGCCTGTATTACCATATACAGCTGGTACCCCTATATACTGCCTGTACCACTATATACAGCTTGTATCCTGCCCTATATACTGCCTGTACCCCCATATACAGCCTGTACCCCCATATACAGCCTGTACCCTGCCCTATATACAGCTTGTATCCTGCCCTATATACATCCTGTACCCCTATATACAGCCTGTATTCCTATATACAGCCTGTACCCCTATATACTGCCTGAACCCCTATATACTGCATGTACCCTCCCCTATATACAGCCTGTACCCCCATATACTGCCTGTACCCTGCCCTATATACTGCCTGTACCCCTATATACAGCCTGTACCCTGCCCTATATACTGCCTGTATCCTGCCCTATATACTGCCTGTATCCTGCCCTATATACAGCCTGTACCCCTATATACTGCCTGTACCCCTATATACAGCCTGTACCTTGCCCTATATACAGCCTGCACCCTGCCCTATATACAGCCTGTACCCCTATATACTACCTGTACCCCTATATACTGCCTGTACCCTGCCCTATATACAGCCTGTACCCCTATATACTACCTGTACCCCTATATACTGCCTGTACACCCATATACTGCCTGTACCATGCCCTATATACTGCCTGTACCCCTATATACTGCCTGTACCCAGCCCTATATACTGCCTGTATCCTGCCCTATATACAGCCTGTACCCTGCCCTATATACTGCCTGTATCCTGCCCTATATACTGCCTGTACCCCTATATACTGCCTGTACCCTGCCCTATATACTGCCTGTACCCCTATATTCTGCATGTACCCCTATATACAGCCTGTACCCCTATATACTGCCTGTACCCTGCCCTATATACTGCCTGTATCCTGCCCTATATACAGCCTGTACCCCTCTATACTGCCTGTACCCCTATATACTGCCTGTACCCCTATATACAGCCTGTACCCCTATATACAGCCTGTACCCCTATATTCTGCCTGTACCCCTATATACAGCCTGTACCTTGCCCTATATACAGCCTGCACCCTGCCCTATATACAGCCTGTACTCCTATATACTGCCTGAACCCCTATATACAGCCTGCAACCCTATATACTGCCTGTAACTTTATATACTGCCTGTACCCCTATATACTGCCTGTATTATCATATACAGCCGGTACCCCTATATACTGCCTGTACCCCTATATACAGCCTGTACCCTGCCCTATATACAACCTGTACCCCTATATACTGCCTGAACCCCTATATACAGCCTGTACCCATATACAGCCTGTACCTCTATATACACCCTGTACCCCCATATACAGCCTGTACCCCATATACAGCCTGTACCCTGCCCTATATACAGCCTGTACCCCTATATACAGCCTGTACCCCCATATACAGCCTGTACCCCTATATACAGACTACCCTATATAGTCTGTACCCCTATATACAGCCTGTACCCCTATATACAGCCTGTACCTTGCCCTATATACAGCCTGTACCCCTATATACAGCCTGTACCCCTATATACAGCCTGTACCCTGCCCTTTATACTGCCTGTACCCCTATATACTGCCTGTACCCTGCCCTATATACTGCCTGTACCACTATATACAGCCTGGACCCTGCCCTATATACAGCCTGTACCTTGCCCTATATACAGCCTGTACCCTTCTCTATATACAGCCTGTACCCTGCTCTATATACAGCCTGTACCCTGCCCTATATAAAGCCTGTACCCCTATATACAGCCTGTATCCTGCCCTATATACAGCCTGTACCCCTATATACTGCCTGTATCCTGCCCTATGTACAGCCTGTACCCCTATATACTGCCTGTACCTTGCCCTATATACAGCCTGTACTCCTATATACTGCCTGTACCCCT
The DNA here is from genome assembly GCF_027789765.1 of Dendropsophus ebraccatus. NCBI lineage: Eukaryota > Metazoa > Chordata > Amphibia > Anura > Hylidae > Dendropsophus > Dendropsophus ebraccatus. Next base: position 2,378,748 of record NC_091463.1, read on the forward strand.
ATATACTGCCTGTACCTTGCCCTATATACAGCCTGCACCCTGCCCTATACACAGCCTGTACACCTATATACTACCTGTACCCCTATATACTGCCTGTACCCCCATATACTGCCTGTACCCTGCCCTATATACTGCCTGTACCCCTATATACTGCCTGTACCCCTATATACTGCCTGTACCCCTATATACAGCCTGTACCCCTATATACTGCCTGTACCCTGCCCTATATACTGCATGTACCCCTATATACTGCCTGTACCCCTATATACTGCCTGTATCCTGCCCTATATACAGCCTGTACCCCTATATACAGCCTTCACCCTGCCATATATACAGCCTGTACCCCTATATACAGCCTGTAACTTTATATACAGTCTGTACCCCTATATACTGCCTGTATCCTGCCCTATATGCAGCCTGTACCCCTATATACTGCCTGTACCCCTATATACTGCCTGTACCTTTCCCTATATACATCCTGCACCCTGCCCTATATACAGCCTGTACTCCTATATACAGCCTGTACCCCTATATACAGCCTGTACCCCTATATACAGCCTGTAACTTTATATACTGCCTGTACCCCTATATACTGCCTGTACTCCTATATACAGCCTGTACCTTGCCCTATATACAGCCTGTACCTTGCCCTATATACAGCCTGTACCCTGCTCTATATACAGCCTGTACCCTGCTCTGTATACAGCCTGTACCCCTATATACAGCCTGTACCCTGCCCTATATACAGCCTGTACCCCTATATACAGCCTGTATCCTGCCCTATATACTGCCTGTACCCCTATATACAGCCTGTACCCTGCCCTATATACAGCCTGTACCCTGCCCTATATAAAGTCTGTACCCCTATATACAGCCTGCACCCCCATATACAGCCTGTACCCCTATTTACAGCCTACACCCCCATATACAGCCTGTACCCCATATATAGCCTGTACCCCTATATACAGCCTGTACCCTGCCCTATATACAGCCTGTACCACTATATACAGCCTGTACCACTATATACAGCCTGTACCCCTATATACTGCCTGTACCCCTATATACAGCCTGTACCCCCATATACTGCCTGTACCACTATATACAGCCTGTACCCTGATCTATATACAGCCGGTACTCCCATATATAGCCTGTACCCCTATATACAGCCTGTACCCCCATGTACAGCCTGTACACCCTATATACAGCCTTTACCCCATATACAGCCTGTACCCTGCCCTATATATAGCCTGTACCACTATATACAGCCTGTACCCCTATATACTGCCTGTATCCTGCCCTATATACAGCCTGTACCACTATATACAGCCTGTACCCTGCCCTATATACTGCCTGTACCCCTATATACAGCCTGTACCCTGCCCTATATACTGCCTGTACCCCTATATACAGCCTGTACCTTGCCCTATATACTGCCTGTATCCTGCCCTATATACAGCCTGTACCTTGCTCTATATACAGCTGGTTCCCCTATATACTGCCTGTACCCATATATACACCATGTACCCCATATACAGCCAGTACCCTTATATACAGGGGGACATAGAGTACATATAGAGCAGGTATATACACAGGGGGACATAGAGTATATATAGATCAGGTATATACACACAGGGGGACATAGAGTACATATAGAGCAGGTATATACACACAGGGACATAGAGTACATATAGAGCAGTATATACACACAGGGGGACATAGAGTATATATAGATCAGGTATATACACACAGGGGGACATAGAGTACATATAGAGCAGGTATATACACACAGGGGGACATAGAGTATATATAGAGCAGGTATATACACACAGGGGGACATAGAGTACATATAGAGCAGTATATACACACAGGGGGACATAGAGTATATATAGAGCAGGTATATACACACAGGGACATAGAGTATATATAGAGCAGGTATATACACACAGGGGGACATAGAGTACATATAGAGCAGGTATATACACACAGGGACATAGAGTATATATAGATCAGGTATATACACACAGGGGGACATAGAGTACATATAGAGCAGGTATATACACACAGGGACATAGAGTATATATAGAGCAGGTATATACACACAGGGGGACATAGAGTACATATAGAGCAGTATATACACACAGGGGGACATAGAGTACATATAGAGCAGGTATATACACACAGGGGGACATAGAGTACATATAGAGCAGGTATATACACACAGGGGGACATAGAGTACATATAGAGCAGGTATATACACACAGGGGGACATAGAGTACATATAGAGCAGTATATACACACAGGGGGACATAGAGTATATATAGAGCAGGTGTGAGGGGAGGACGGTGTGAGGGGAGGATGGTGTGAGGGGTTGCGGTGTGAGGGGAGGACGGTGTGAGAGGTTGCAGTGTGAGGGGAGGACGGTGTGAGGGGAGGATGGTGTGAGGGGTTGCAGTGTGAGGGGAGGACGGTGTGAGCGGTTGCAGTGTGAGGGGAGGATGGTGTGAGGGGAGGACGGTGTGAGGGGTTGCAGTGTGAGGGGAGGACGGTGTGAGGGGTTGCAGTGTGAGGGGTTGCAGTGTGAGGGGAGGATGGTGTGAGGGGAGGACGGTGTGAGGGGAGGATGGTGTGAGGGGAGGACCGTGTGAGGGGAGGATGGTGTGAGGGGAGGACGGTGTGAGGGGTTGCAGTGTGAGGGGAGGACGGTGTGAGGGGTTGCAGTGTGAGGGGAGGATGGTGTGAGGGGTTGCAGTGTGAGGGGTTGCAGTTTGAGGGGAGGATGGTGTGAGGGGTTGCAGTGTGAGGGGAGGACGGTGTGAGGGGAGGACGGTGTGAGGGGAGGACGGTGTGAGGGGAGGACGGTGTGAGGGGAGGACGGTGTGAGGGGAGGACGGTGTGAGGGGTTGCAGTGTGAGGGGAGGATGGTGTGAGGGGAGGACGGTGTGAGGGGTTGCAGTGTGATGGGAGGACGGTGTGAGGGGAGGACGGTGTGAGGGGTTGCAGTGTGAGGGGAGGATGGTGTGAGGGGTTGCAGTGTGAGGGGAGGATGGTGTGAGGGGAGGATGGTGTGAGGGGAGGACGGTGTGAGGGGTTGCGGTGTGAGGGGAGGACGGTGTGAGGGGTTGCAGTGTGAGGGGAGGATGGTGTGAGGGGTTGCAGTGTGAGGGGAGGACGGTGTGAGGGGAGGACGGTGTGAGGAAAGGATGGTGTGAGGGGTTGCGGTGTGAGGGGAGGACGGTGTGAGGGGTTGCAGTGTGAGGGGAGGATGGTGTGAGGGGTTGCAGTGTGAGGGGAGGATGGTGTGAGGGGTTGCAGTGTGAGGGGAGGATGGTGTGAGGGGTGACAGTGTGAGGGGAGGATGGTGTGAAGGGTTGCAGTGTGAATTGAGGATGGTGTGAGGGGTTGCAGTGTGAGGGAAGGATGGTGTGAGGGGAGGACGGTGTGAGGGGTTGCAGTGTGAGGGGAGGATGGTGTGAGGGGTGACAGTGTGAGGGGTTGCAGTGTGAGGGGTTGCAGTTTGAGGGGAGGATGGTGTGAGGGGAGGACGGTGTGAGGGGTTGCAGTGTGATGGGAGGACGGTGTGAGGGGAGGACGGTGTGAGGGCAGGACGGTGTGAGGGCAGGACGGTGTGAGGGCAGGACGGTGTGAGGGCAGGACGGTGTGAGGGGAGGACGGTGTGAGGGGTTGCAGTGTGAGGGGAGGACGGTGTGAGGGGAGGATGGTGTGAGGGGTTGCAGTGTGAGGGGAGGACCGTGTGAGGGGAGGACGGTGTGAGGGGAGGATGGTGTGAGGGGTTGCAGTGTGAGGGGAGGATGGTGTGAGGGGAGGACGGTGTGAGGGGTTGCAGTGTGAGGGGAGGATGGTGTGAGGGGAGGATGGTGTGAGGGGAGGATGGTGTGAGGGGAGGACGGTGTGAGGGGAGGACGGTGTGAGGGGTTGCAGTGTGAGGGGAGGATGGTGTGAGGGGTTGCAGTGTGAGGGGTTGCAGTGTGAGGGGTTGCAGTGTGAGGGGTTGCAGTGTGAGTGGTTGCAGTGTGAGGGGAGGATGGTGTGAGGGGAGGACGGTGTGAGGGGAGGACGGTGTGAGGGGAGGACGGTGTGAGGGGAGGACGGTGTGAGGGGAGGACGGTGTGAGGGGAGGACGGTGTGAGGGGAGGACGGTGTGAGGGGTTGCGGTGTGAGGGGAGGATGGTGTGAGGGGTTGCAGTGTGAGGGGTTGCAGTGTGAGGGGAGGACGGTGTGAGGGGAGGACGGAGTGAGGGGAGGACGGTGTGAGGGGAGGACGGTGTGAGGGGAGGACGGTGTGAGGGGTTGCGGTGTGAGGGGAGGATGGTGTGACGGGAGGACGGTGTGAGGGGTTGCAGTGTGAGGGGAGGATGGTGTGAGGGGTTGCAGTGTGAGGGGAGGATGGTGTGAGGGGAGGACGGTGTGAGGGGAGGACGGTGTGAGGGGAAGATGGTGTGAGGGGAGGATGGTGTGAGGGGAGGATGGTGTGAGGGGAGGATGGTGTGAGGGGAGGACGGTGTGAGGGGAGGATGGTGTGAGGGGTTGCGGTGTGAGGGGAGGAGGGTGTGAGGGGAGGATGGTGTGAGGGGAGGACGGTGTGAGGGGAGGACGGTGTGAGGGGTTGCAGTGTGAGGGGAGGACGGTGTGAGGGGTTGCGGTGTGAGGGGAGGACGGTGTGAGGGGAGGACGGTGTGAGGGGAGGACGGTGTGAGGGGAGGACGGTGTGAGGGGAGGATGGTGTGAGGGGTTGCGGTGTGAGGGGAGGATGGTGTGAGGGGTTGTGGTGTGAGGGGAGGATGGTGTGAGGGGAGGATGGTGTGAGGGGAGGATGGTGTGAGGGGAGGATGGTGTGAGGGGAGGATGGTGTGAGGGGAGGATGGTGTGAGGGGTTGCAGTGTGAGGGGTTGCAGTGTGAGGGGTTGCAGTGTGAGGGGAGGACGGTGTGAGGGGAGGACGGTGTGAGGGGAGGACGGTGTGAGGGGAGGACGGTGTGAGGGGAGGACAGTGTGAGGGGAGGACGGCGTGAGGGGAGGACGGCGTGAGGGGAGGACGGCGTGAGGGGAGGACCGTGTGAGGGGAGGACCGTGTGAGGGGTTGCAGTGTGAGGGGAGGACGGTGTGAGGGGAGGACGGTGTGAGGGGAGGACCGTGTGAGGGGAGGACGGTGTGAGGGGAGGACCGTGTGAGGGGAGGACCGTGTGAGGGGTTGCAGTGTGAGGGGAGGACGGTGTGAGGGGAGGACGGTGTGAGGGGAGGACAGTGTGAGGGGAGGACGGTGTGAGGGGAGGACAGTGTGAGGGGTTGCAGTGTGAGGGGTTGCAGTGTGAGGGGAGGACGGCGTGAGGGGAGGACGGTGTGAGGGGAGGACGGAGTGAGGGGAGGACGGCGTGAGGGGAGGACGGCGTGAGGGGAGGACGGTGTGAGGGGAGGACGGTGTGAGGGGAGGATGGTGTGAGGGGAGGACGGTGTGAGGGGAGGCTTCTCCTCTGTTATTACATATGTGCTGTACAGTTATCTGGTCACCTGGACAGGTCACGTGACTGCGCAGACCAGTAGTCTGTATAACTTGCAGCAGGGCTGTCAGTACAGATCTTTCTGTGAAGATCTTACATACATTACGGAAAATCCACCCTTATTGTCCATAGCAACCAATCACAGCACATGTTTCACTTTACCACAGCGCTTTCAGAAATGAAAGCTGCACTGTGATTGGTTGGTATTATTATTATCATCATTCACTAAGAGGCGGGGGCGTGTCCTCCAGGGACCTCATTAACGTGTCTCACACCCACACAAACAAGCCCGCAAACCGTCAAAGTCCATCAATTATTCATAAAGAGAATACGCATGCGCAGAGCCTGTTAAACGCGTCTCCCCGCTTGTCCTGGGAGCGGGCGCAGATGCTCCTTTCATGTCTTGCTTACTGACATTCATGTGCGCATGAGCGAGTCTCCCAGCACAACTCTGCGCCTGCGCTCCCAGGCAGTACAGCAGAATTCGCGCCTGCGCTGTGTCAGAGCTGACGTACTGACTGCGCATGCGTAGCTGGGTGCCCGTTCCCTGAGCTGGCGCGCAGCCTCCTCGCTTCCAGTGTGTGCGGCTTCAATGAGCTGAGAAGCAGGCCGGAGCCCAGGTAACCGGGGGAGAGCGGGCGTGAGGAGGGGGGGGAGAGCCACCGGGTAACGCCTGATGTACCCGGCCTCCTCCAGCACAATCCCGGCTAGACGAGGCCTGTTCCTTTGGAAGCCTTTCTGTTCGCCGTTGTTCACATTAATACCGTTTGTTGGCCCTGCTGCTCCGCGGTCTAGTAACCTTCTGCCTGTGGTGTCCGCATCCCTCATCCTCAGCACGTGTGTGTGTGTATATACCTGTGTGTATATATATATATATATATATATATATAGATATATATATGTGTGTGTGTGTACCTATGTGTGTGTGTGTGTACCTATATATATGTGTGTGTGTGTACCTGTGTGTGTGTACCTATATGTGTGTGTGTGTGTGTGTGTGTGTGTACCTGTGTGTGTGCACCTATATATATGTGTATGTGTGTGTGTACCTATATATATGTGTATGTGTGTGTGTACCTATATATATGTGTATGTGTGTGTGTACCTATATATATGTGTATGTGTGTGTGTACCTATATATATGTGTATGTGTGTGTGTACCTATATATATGTGTATGTGTGTGTGTACCTATATATATGTGTATGTGTGTGTGTACCTATATATATGTGTATGTGTGTGTGTACCTATATATATGTGTATGTGTGTGTGTACCTATATATATGTGTATGTGTGTGTGTACCTATATATATGTGTATGTGTGTGTGTACCTATATATATGTGTATGTGTGTGTGTACCTATATATATGTGTATGTGTGTGTGTACCTATATATATGTGTATGTGTGTGTGTACCTATATATATGTGTATGTGTGTGTGTACCTATATATATGTGTATGTGTGTGTGTACCTATATATATGTGTATGTGTGTGTGTACCTATATATATGTGTATGTGTGTGTGTACCTATATATATGTGTATGTGTGTGTGTACCTATATATATATGTGTATGTGTGTGTGTACCTATATATATATGTGTATGTGTGTGTGTACCTATATATATATGTGTATGTGTGTGTGTACCTATATATATATGTGTATGTGTGTGTGTACCTATATATATATGTGTATGTGTGTGTGTACCTATATATATGTGTATGTGTGTGTGTACCTATATATATGTGTATGTGTGTGTGTACCTATATATATGTGTATGTGTGTGTGTACCTATATATATGTGTATGTGTGTGTGTACCTATATATATGTGTATGTGTGTGTGTACCTATATATATGTGTATGTGTGTGTGTACCTATATATATGTGTATGTGTGTGTGTACCTATATATATGTGTATGTGTGTGTGTACCTATATATATGTGTATGTGTGTGTGTACCTATATATATGTGTATGTGTGTGTGTACCTATATATATGTGTATGTGTGTGTGTACCTATATATATGTGTATGTGTGTGTGTACCTATATATATGTGTATGTGTGTGTGTACCTATATATATGTGTATGTGTGTGTGTACCTATATATATGTGTATGTGTGTGTGTACCTATATATATGTGTATGTGTGTGTGTACCTATATATATGTGTATGTGTGTGTGTACCTATATATATGTGTATGTGTGTGTGTACCTATATATATGTGTATGTGTGTGTGTACCTATATATATGTGTATGTGTGTGTGTACCTATATATATGTGTATGTGTGTGTGTACCTATATATATGTGTATGTGTGTGTGTACCTATATATATGTGTATGTGTGTGTGTACCTATATATATGTGTATGTGTGTGTGTACCTATATATATGTGTATGTGTGTGTGTACCTATATATATGTGTATGTGTGTGTGTACCTATATATATGTGTATGTGTGTGTGTACCTATGTGTGTGTGTACCTATATATATGTGTGTGTGTACCTATATATATGTGTATGTGTACCTATATATATGTGTATGTGTACCTATATATATGTGTATGTGTACCTATATATATGTGTATGTGTACCTATATATATGTGTGTGTGTGCGTGTACCTATATATATGTGTGTGTGTGCGTGTACCTATATATATGTGTGTGTGTGTGCGTGTACCTATATATATGTGTGTGTGTGTGTACCTATATATATATGTGTGTGTGCGTGGAACCAAAATATGTGTGTGTACCTATATATATATGTGTGTGTGTGTATATACACACATATATATAAGTATACACACACACACACACACATATATATAAGTATACACACACACACATATATATGTGGGGACATACTAAAAAGAATGAAGAAAAAGAATGAACCTTATTTCCTTTGGGGAGACATCTAAAATATGGTTTTAATTGGTTTAATTAGTTAGATAGGCCAGGAATGAACAGCATATTTCTGTAGTGTTCAGTGGACTGAGTGTATATACCATAGAAACCGATGTGTAATACCCTACCTGTGCAAGGTACTCCTGGAATGAATAGGATAAGTAGTGAAATTAAGGCTTATTCCATCAAAAAAAGAGGTGTAATTCTTTCCCCGTGCAAGATATATGCTGTTCATTCCGGGTCTATCTGGAGTGCACAGAGCAAGGAGCGTTTGTACAATAGAAACCGATGTGTAATACCTTATCTGTGCAAAGTACACCTGCAATGAGTAGGATATATAGTCTATGCCGGGGCAGAGAGATCCATCCTTCTGGACAAATAAGAATCCTGCTCCAGCTATAGAGGAAGACTTTCGGAAGAAGCCCTTTTGCAGGTTATCCTTGATGTACGCAGACATGGCTTCAGTTTCCGGATCAGAGGGTAGATACACTCTACCACGAGTGGGCGTAGCACTGAGAAGTAGATTTATGGGGCAATCTTATGGCCGATGAGGTGCTAACATGTCAGCCTTCTTTTCGGTGAACACATCAGCAAAGTCCTGTTACTGGTCTGGGAGACCAGGCAACGGCTTGGAAGAGTCAGAAGGTGGTGGAGGTACCCGGTTGTGAGAGGTCTGCAGACATCGTCTGAAGCAATCTGGCCCCCAACGCAAGACCTCCCTGGTCTTCCGGTCAATGCTAGGGGCGTGCAGCTGTAGCTAAGGGAGACCCAACAGGGTGGCAGAAAAGGAACGGGACAGAATGTAGAAGGTGATCTTCTCTGTACTGGGATTTGCCAGAAGTTTGTCGAGCAGGACCACAGGGAGTAGCCACTTCTGGACCAAGGATGCTGCAACGAAGTTGTGTGCTGAGCCAGAATCCAGGAAGGCGGTGGACTGGAATCGCCGTCCAGAAGAAGCAGAGATGGTAATCGCCAAGGACAGGCATGGAGAGGAAGCATTCACACCTAGGGAGGCCTCTCCTACCTGGCCTAGGTGAAAGAGTTTCCCGTCTGCTGAGGATGGTGAGCACAATTCAGGTGGAAGTGGTTGGGTCTAGCACAATAGAGGCACAGGTTTTGCTCCCGACAATAAGTTCTCTCTTTTGCCGTCAAATGACCTATGTCCACCTGCATGGGCTCATCGGAGGCTGTCGGGGACAAAGAACAACTCCTTTGTCAGGAAGTATGCGAAACTGTTCAGCACGCTGGCTCACAAACTCGACAGGGATAATGCTGCCTAGTCGCCACCTTTCCAGTTGGGCAAAGGACATGCTTTCCAGCCAGGACCTCCCTTCCTCTTTGAATGACCTGATCCACTTGGCCACTTAGATCGATGTTCGTTTCTCCGTAAGGGAAGAGGAGTTTTGTCAAGAACGTGTTGGTATGTCCTCGCCATATACCACTGCCTTCAAAAGACCACCTACTGCTTTGTCCCCGCCAGCCTCCGATGAGCCCATGCAGGTGGACATAGGTCGTTTGACGGCAGAAGAGAGAACTTTTGAGAAAATTGTCGGCAGCAAAACCTGTGCCTGTATTGTGCTAGACCCAACCACTTCCACCTGAATTGTGCTCACAATCCTCAGCAGACGGGAAACTCTTTCACCTAGGCCAGGTAGGAGAGGCCTCCCTAGGTGTGAATGCTTCCTCTCCATGCCTGTCCTTGGCGATTACCATCTCTGCTTCTTCTGGACGGCGATTCCAGTCCACCGCCTTCCTGGATTCTGGCTCAGCACACAACTTCGTTGCAGCATCCTTGGTCCAGAAGTGGCTACTCCCTGTGGTCCTGCTCGACAAACTTCTGGCAAATCCCAGTACAGAGAAGATCACCTTCGACATTCTGTCCCGTTCCTTTTCTGCCACCCTGTTGGGTCTCCCTTAGCTACAGCTGCACGCCCCTAGCATTGACCGGAAGACCAGGGAGGTCTTGCGTTGGGGGCCAGATTGCTTCAGACGATGTCTGCAGACCTCTCACAACCGGGTACCTCCACCACCTTCTGACTCTTCCAAGCCGTTGCCTGGTCTCCCAGACCAGTAACAGGACTTTGCTGATGTGTTCACCGAAAAGAAGGCTGACATGGTTAGCACCTCATCGGCCATAAGATTGCCCCATAAATCTACTTCTCAGTGCTACGCCCACTCGTGGTAGAGTGTATCCACCCTCTGATCCGGAAACTGAAGCCATGTCTGCGTACATCAAGGAAAACCTCCAAAAGGGCTTCTTCCGAAAGTCTTCCTCTATAGCTGGAGCAGGATTCTTATTTGTCCAGAAGGATGGATCTCTCTGCCCCGGCATCAACTATATATCCTACTCATTCCAGGAGTACCTTGCACAGGTAGGGTATTACACATCGGTTTCTATGGTATATACACTCAGTCCACTGAACACTACAGAAATATGCTGTTCATTCCTGGCCTATCTAACTAATTAAACCAATTAAAACCATATTTTAGATGTCTCCCCATAGGAAATAAGGTTCATTCTTTTTCTTCATGCTTTTTAGTGTGTGTGTGTGTGTATATATCTATATGTGTGTGTATATACCTATATATGTGTGTATACCAATATATATATATATATATATATATATATATATATATATATATATATATATATATATATCAAATAGATAATCCACGGCACTCACGGGGTTAAACGGTGAAAAACCCCGTGAGTGCCGTGGATTATCTATTTGCTATTTGGGAACGATCTGTGGTCAGGATCCAGGACCGCTGGCACCCGAATATTTTTGAGCAGTGCTGCTTAGATTTTCTGTTACATATACATATATATATATATATATATATATATATATATATATATATATATATATATATATATAATATATATATGTGTGTGCCTTGGATTACGAGCATAATTCGTTCCGGGACCATGCTTGTAATCCAAATCCACTCTTAAACTAAAGCAAACTTTCCCATAAGAAATCATTGATATTCAAACAATTGGTTGCACACCCCAAAAATAATGATTTATTATTCTGAACAACATGTAAAATAGATAAAAAAAAACATTCAGAAGCAGCAGAATCTGTGATATATAAGTTACTGTACAGTAATGGAGAGAATGGGAAACACAAGGGCGGACAGAGACTGCAGGGAGGAATGAGCAGGGAGATGTGGGCATATACATGCAGCACTCTCTGTCCGGCGAGAGAGGGGTTACAGCTATGGAGAGATTACCTCCTCAGTCCTGTCCCCTGATGTAAGCCCCAGCCTGAAGTGGATCTTCTATGATTTGGAAGGTGAGGGAGACTTCCTGGGTCAGAGTACAGGGCTGTAGACCCCGCTATGCAGACCATGCCCCTCCTCCGCTCCGCCTCCCACCCAGTGCAGGGAGCTCTTACACCAAAGCAATGCTCTTACACCAAGTCACAATTTTGAAAAACTGTGAGCTCTTAAACCAAAACGCTCTTAAACCAAGGTACCACTATATATATAATATATATATATATATATATATATATATATATATATATATATATATAATATGTGTGTGTGTGTGCGCCCCCCCCGGCATGGCGGTGTAGTGTGTGTGTGTGTGCGTGCCCCCCGGGATGGCGGTGTAGTGTGTGTGTGTGTGCGTGCCCCCCGGGATGGCGGTGTAGTGTGTGTGTGTGTGTGTGTGTGTGCGCACCCCCCGGGATGGCGGTGTAGTGTGTGTGTGTGCCCCCCGGCGTCTGTGTGTTTGTGCCCCTTGGCATGGCGGTGTAGTGTGTGTGCGTGCCCCCCGGGATGGCGGTGTAGTGTGTGTGTGTGTGTGTGTGTGTGTGTGTGTGTGCGTGCGTGCCCCCCGGGATGGCGGTGTAGTGTGTGTGAGCACCCCATCCACTAGGGTCCATTTATTTTATGGCAATCGGTCATTGAGTCAGACAGATTATTGGTCGGTCACCGGATCATTGCGGCTCTCTCCTGCCATTGTTATTGGATGTGCACCCCTAATACACAGCGGGGTTATTGGTCGGTCACCGGATCATTGGTGCGGCTCTCTCCTGCCATTGTTATTGGATGTGCACCCCTAATACACAGCGGGGTTATTGGTCGGTCACCGGATCATTGGTGCGGCTCTCTCCTGCCATTGTTATTGGATGTGCACCCCTAATACACAGCGGGGTTATTGGTCGGTCACCGGATCATTGGTGCGGCTCTCTTCTGCCATTGTTATTGGATGTGCACCCCTAATACACAGCGGGATGTGCGGCTGATGGGGATATTTAGGCCTCTGTAATAGATGTTATCAGCTGATGATGACCCAGTATTATAGGCTTATCCAGCCTTATAGCACTGACTCTCTGTCCTCAGGGTCTGTCATCAATAATAGATCAGCTGTCTACACTGCCGGACCTCAGACCACTACTACTAGGGGTGCCAGGTCACTGTGTACATACATTACTGATCCTGAGTTACATCCTGTATTATACCCCAGAGCTGCACTCACTATTCTGCTGGTGAGGTCACTTTGTACATACATTACTGATGCTGTATTATACCCCAGAGCTGCACTCACTATTCTGCTGGTGGGGTCACTGTGTACATACATTACTGATCCTGAGTTACATCCTGTATTATACCCCAGAGCTGCACTCACTATTCTACTGGCGGGGTCACTGTGTACATACATTACTTATCCTGTATTATACTACACAGCTGCACTCACTATTCTGCTTGTGAGGTCACTGTGTACATACATTACTGATCCTGAGTTACATCCTGTATTATACCCCAGAGCTGGGTGATGTAATATTAAGTGACTTTATTCTGTATGAGACATGTAATTGTCCTTGAAATATTGAAGGAGTAAATGAAGTCATAAGCAAGTTGAAAAATCACTGATCGGTGTAGCGTGTGTTCATTTGTTGCTTTATACGGAATCTGAATGTGGGCTGTGGAGCGGCCTAATTGAACACACATGTGAGACCCAGTTGGTAGGATCCCATTCACACATATATAGGAACATTATACCCCAGAGCTGCACTCACTATTCTGCTGGTGGGGTCACTGTGTACATACATTACTGATCCTGAGTTACATCCTGTATTATACCCCAGAGCTGCACTCACTATTCTGCTGGTGGGGTCACTGTGTACATACATTATTGATGGTGTATTATACCCCAGAGCTGCACTCACTATTCTGCTGGTGAGGTCACTGTGTACATACATTACATTACTGATCCTGAGTTGCATCCTGTATTATACCCCAGAGCTGCACTCACTATTCTGCTGGTGGGGTCACTGTGTACATACATTACTGATCCTGAGTTACATCCTGTATTATACCCCAGAGCTGCACTCACTATTCTGCTGGTGGGGTCACTGTGTACATACATTACTGATCCTGAGTTACATCCTGTATTATACCCCAGAGCTGCACTCACTATTCTGCTGGTGGGGTCACTGTGTACATACATTATTGATGGTGTATTATACCCCAGAGCTGCACTCACTATTCTGCTTGTGAGGTCACTGTGTACATACATTACTGATCCTGAGTTACATCCTGTATTATACCCCAGAGCTGCACTCACTATTCTGCTGGTGGGGTCACTGTGTACATACATTACTGATCCTGAGTTACATCCTGTATTATACTCCAGAGCAGCACTTACTATTCTGCTGGTGGGGTCACTGTGTACATACATTACTTATCCTGTATTATACTACAGAGCTGCACTCACAATTCTGCTGGTGGGTGTGTGACCCTTGAGTGATGCTGATGCCCCCTGTTGTTTTGTACCAGCAGCACAGAGGAGCTGACATTGCCTTGAGTCAGGTGACTGGTGTCCTGTAATCCATTATGGCCACTGAGGAGAAGAAACCGGAGACTGAAGCATCTAAGACGCAATCCACCCCGTCCTCCTCCAGCAACCAGAGCAAGGTGAGTGCCTCCTGACCTGTCCCTGCTGAACTACAACGCCCAGCATGCCTGATAGCCTGGGAGGACTTGCTGCTTGTTGTAGTTTGGGGTTTTCGAGTTGAGATGCTAGCAGGGATCGATGGACCGCAATACCCCCTTTATGGCTGAGCGCAGGAGACTAATATTCCAGTGCCGTATAATCTCGTGGCCGAGATGTCACACAACGTCCGGATCAGATCAAATATTAGAATATTTATTTCAAAGGCTGCAAAGCGTTTTGGCCCATAGGTGCTAACAGGCCTTTCTCAGGCATGAGTAAAAAAAAAAGTGGACTCTCAGCCCGTCTAAAATCCTCTTTGCGTACATTCACTTCCGGGTTAGTTTAGGCAGATATAACAAGGTATCGCTATTAGTTACATACAAAAGATAATACATTCACATAATACATTCAATACCTTTACATATAAAGTTGCTCCTAGTCGGTGTCCTGTTCACACCTGCCTCGGCGTGCACTACTAGTAACATTGCGGCTCTGTTTCGATCTCAGTTCTCGCAGGACTAGGGTCTGGGTGCTATTTACAACCATAACTACGTTCGGTAGGAACGTAGTATACATAGCATGACAACTGCATTTAGATCCCAACTCTCGCAGGGATTCTAACGAGGCTGTTTTCCCAGCACAATTCACAGTAAATACTACGTACGGGCAGACCGTAAAATGCGTAACTACTCCGCGCCTCGCTAATATAGAATACTGAGTGACCACACACACGGTATACAACACAGCGAGGGACAGGCTCTATTATGTGTATGTATATATATATATATATATATATATATATATATATATATATATATTATACATGGCGGTGAGGGACAGGGTCCATATATAAATAGATCCATATATTGCGCTCATAAAACATGCAGGGAGCACTTAGATAACCCCTCTTAGATTTGACTGATGTGTGTGCGGCCTCCATGTGCCTGTATGACCTCCCTACAAGGCCCGGGCATGCTCCTGATGAGGTGTCTGTATGACCTCCCTACAAGGCCCGGGCATGCTCCTGATGAGGTGTCTGTATGACCTCCCTACAAGGCCCGGGCATGCTCCTGATGAGGTGTATGTATGACCTCCCTACAAGGCCCGGGCATGCTCCTGATGAGGTGTCTGTATGACCTCCCTACAAGGCCCGGGCATGCTCCTGATGAGGTGTCTGTATGACCTCCCTACAAGGCCCGGGCATGCTCCTGATGAGGTGTATGTATGACCTCCCTACAAGGCCCGGGCATGCTCCTGATGAGGTGTATGACCTCCCTACAAGGCCCGGGCATGCTCCTGATGAGGTGTCTGTATGACCTCCCTACAAGGCCCGGGCATGCTCCTGATGAGGTGTATGTATGACCTCCCTACAAGGCCCGGGCATGCTCCTGATGAGGTGTCTGTATGACCTCCCTACAAGGCCCGGGCATGCTCCTGATGAGGTGTCTGTATGACCTCCCTACAAGGCCCGGGCATGCTCCTGATGAGGTGTATGTATGACCTCCCTACAAGGCCCGGGCATGCTCCTGATGAGGTGTCTGTATGACCTCCCTACAAGGCCCGGGCATGCTCCTGATGAGGTGTCTGTATGACCTCCCTACAAGGCCCGGGCATGCTCCTGATGAGGTGTCTGTATGACCTCCCTACAAGGCCCGGGTATGCTCCTGATGAGGTGTATGACCTCCCTACAAGGCCTGGACATGCTCCTGATGAGGTGGCTGTATAACCTCCCTACAAGGCCCGGGCATGCTCCTGATGAGGTGTCTGTATGACCTCCCTACAAGGCCCGGGTATGCTCCTGATGAGGTGTATGACCTCCCTACAAGGCCCGGGTATGCTCCTGATGAGGTGTATGACCTCCCTACAAGGCCTGGACATGCTCCTGATGAGGTGGCTGTATAACCTCCCTACAAGGCCCGGGCATGCTCCTGATGAGGTGTCTGTATGACCTCCCTACAAGGCCCGGGCATGCTCCTGATGAGGTGTATGACCTCCCTACAAGGCCCGGGCATGCTCCTGATGAGGTGGCTGTATGACCTCCCTACAAGGCCCGGGTATGCTCCTGATGAGGTGTCTGTATGACCTCCCTACAAGGCCCAGGCATGCTCCTGATGAGGTGCATGACCTCCCTACAAGGCCCGGGTATGCTCCTGATGAGGTGTCTGTATGACCTCCCTACAAGGCCCGGACATGCTCCTGATGAGGTGTCTGTATGACCTCCCTACAAGGCCCGGGCATGCTCCTGATGAGGTGTATGACCTCCCTACAAGGCCTGGGCATGCTCCTGATGAGGTGGCTGTATGACCTCCCTACAAGGCCCGGGCATGCTCCTGATGAGGTGTCTGTATGACCTCCCTACAAGGCCCGGGCATGCTCCTGATGAGGTGTATGACCTCCCTACAAGGCCTGGGCATGCTCCTGATGAGGTGTCTGTATGACCTCCCTACAAGGCCTGGGCATGCTCCTGATGAGGTAACTGATGGTCTCCTGAGGGATCTCCTCCCAGACCTGGACTAAAGCAGCCGCCAACTCCTGGACAGTCTGTGCTGCAACGTGACGTTGGTGGATCGAGGAGACACGATGTCCCCGATGTGCTCAATGGGATTCAGGGGAATGGGCGGCCAGTCCATAGCTTCATTGCCTCTATCTTGCAGGAACTGCTGACACACTCCAGCCACATGAGGTCTAGCATTGTCCTGCATTAGGAGGAACCCCAACCGCCCCAGCATATGGTCTCACTAGGGCTCTTAGGGTCTTGGTACCTAATGGCAGTCAGGCGACCTCTGGCAGCACATGGAGGGCTGTGCCGCCCCCCAAAGCAAGGCCCTCCCTCACCATTACTGACCTACTGCCAGACCGCTCATGCTGAAGGACATTACACGCAGAAGATCGCTCTCCACGGCGTCTCCAGACTCTGTCCCGTCTGTCACATGCTCAGTGTGAACCTGCTCTCATCTGTGAGGAGCACAGGGGGCGCCAGTGCTGAATCTGCCAATCCTGGTTTTCTCTGGTAAATGCCAAGCGTCCTGCACGGTGTTTGGTTGTGAGCACAACCCCCATCTGTGGACATCGGGCCTCATACCGTCCTCATGGAGTCGGTTTCTAACCGTTTGTGCAGACACATGCAGATTTGTGGCTGCTGGAGGTCATTGTGCAGGGCTCTGGCAGTGCTCCTCCTGGTCCTCCTTACACAAAGGCGGAGTTAGCGGTCCTGCTGCTGGGTTGTTGCTCCCTACGCCCTCGTCCACCTCTCCTGGTGTACTGGCCTGTCTCCTTGTAGCCTCCAGCCTCTGGACACTACGTCCTCCTCCACATCTCCTGGTGTACTGGCCTGTCTCCTGGTAGCCTCCAGCCTCTGGACACTACGTCCTCCTCCACGTCTCCTGTGTACTGGCCTGTCTCCTGGTAGCCTCCAGCCTCTGGACACTATGGCCTCCATGTCTCCTGTGTACTGGCCTGTCTCCTGGTAGCCTCCGGCCTCTGGACACTATGGCCTCCATGTCTCCTGTGTACTGGCCTGTCTCCTGGTAGCCTCCGGCCTCTGGACACTATGGCCTCCATGTCTCCTGTGTACTGGCCTGTCTCCTGGTAGCCTCCGGCCTCTGGACACTACGGCCTCCTCCACGTCTCCTGGTGTACTGGCTTGTCTCCTGGTAGCCTCCAGCCTCTGGACACTACGGCCTCCTCCACGTCTCCTGGTGTACTGGCCTGTCTCCTGGTAGCCTCCAGCCTCTGGACACTACAGCCTCCTCCACGTCTCCTGTGTACTGGCCTGTCTCCTTGTAGCCTCCAGCCTCTGGACACTACGGCCTCCTCCACATCTCCTGGTGTACTGGCTTGTCTCCTGGTAGCCTCCAGCCTCTGGACACTACGGCCTCCTCCATATCTCCTGGTGTACTGGCCTGTCTCCTGGTAGCACCTACATCCTGGATGAGCTGCACTACCTGAGCCACTTGTGTGGGTTATAGAGTCCGTCTTATACTACCACCAGTGTGAAAGCAACAACCGCATTCAAAAGTGACTAAAACATCAGCCAGAAAGCCTAGGTAGTGAGAAGTGGTCTGTGCTCCCCACCTGCAGAAACAAAGAACAAAAAAAAGGCAGAGCGCCTCATAGAGTAGTACCTCAGGATAGAAATAATGATCTACCACATGTAAAAAATCATTGCTCACCTTTTGGGGTTGTGGAAACAGAGCCACGACACCCAGCAGCACATGTAATGGTGTCCAACACACCTCCCAGGGATAGGGGTAGCAGCAGTCTTCACAACAGGTCTAAACCGGGCTCCTTATGCACGGACCCGTGGAGTCAGGTAAAACCAAATGGTGCCAAAAATGACAAAAAAATTACCTGGAGATTGCGCTCACCGCCAAACAACGTAGTAGAAACCGATGTTCACATAAAACACGATTTATTCAGTCCAACAATAACGCGTTTCAGGGTTATGGCGCCCCTTTGTCCTGAATCTGACGAAGGGGCGCCATAACCCTGAAACGCGTTATTGTTGGACTGAATAAATCGTGTTTTATGTGAACATCGGTTTCTACTACGTTGTTTGGTGGTGAGCGCAATCTCCAGGTAATTTTTTTGTCATTTTTGGCACCATTTGGTTTTACCTCCCCACCTGCAGGACCCTCCTTTACTGAGGGGGCCTGCTGACTGCAGGTGACAGTGATTGTCAGTCAGTGCTGCAAGTGACAGTGATTGTCAGTGCTGCTTTCTAAAGCCCCTATTACACGGAACAGTAATCGGCCTATCACTCTGTGTAATAATCACATTGATCAGCCGATGACAACGATGAATGATCAGCTGATCGTTTGGATTGGACCTATAATTGTCGGGCGCCGACTGTGCATCTCTGCGCGTACCGGGTGCGCGCTCCCCCAATGCGTACCGGGTGCGCGCTCCCCCAATGCGTACCGGGTGCGCGCTCCCCCAATGCGTACCGGGTGCGCGCTCCCCCAATGCGTACCGGGTGCGCGCTCCCCCTAACCCTGCACAGAGCTGGCGCGCTCTGTAGACTTTGTCGTCTATGTTCTATGGTACAGCTCGCCCCCTTTAGGCCTGCGCCCCTTCCCCCTCCCCCGTAGGCCTTTTCCTCTGACCTTTTTATTCTTTACGGGAAATATTTTTTTTTTCTTTTCCTCAGCCGGCCCTTGTGAAGCCGAATTACACCCTGAAGTTCACCCTGGCCGGGCACACCAAGGCCGTGTCGTCTGTGAAGTTCAGCCCTAATGGGGAGTGGCTGGCGAGCTCGTGTAAGTAGTGCGGTTAAGTTATACGGGGCTTAAAGGGGAGGTCCACTACATAAAGGAGGCCTCCTGCTCCACATAGCTTCATGTTATATCAGGTGTCGGGACCCCTGGGGCAGCAGATCCCAACTCTCCTCTTCCACACGGGGGGGGGGGGGGGGGGGGGGGGGTTATCCTGCTGGCTCTACTTTTGCTTTGCAGCAGTTTTGCAGCACCTTGCTCAGCGCTCAGGATAGAGCAGATGAGTGACCCTGTCCTGATACATGACCAGGGGATGCCTTCTGGGAGGGATCTAGTGACCCCACACAACACGGCCATATTGTCTGAGCATGCTGGGAGATACTACCAGAAAGGAGGGGTTGTAGTGTTTGCAGCATGATGGGGGTTGGAGTCTCCTCCTGTATGACGCGGTGGCTGCAGTGGCGTCTCCTGTATGACGGGGGGGCTACAGTGGGGTCTCCTCCTGTATGACGGGGGGGCTACAGTGGGGTCTCCTGTATGACGGGGGGGCTACAGTGGGGTCTCCTGTATGACAGGGGGGGGGGGCTGCAGTGGGATCTCCTGTATGACGGGGGGGCTGCAGTGGGGTCTCCTCCTGTATGACGGGGGGGGCTGCAGTGGGGTCTCCTCCTCCTGTATGACTGGGGGGGGGCTGCAGTGGGGTCTCCTCCTCCTGTATGACTGGGGGGGCTGCAGTGGGGTCTACTCCTCCTGTATGACGGGGGGGGGGGGCTGCAGTGGGGTCTCCTCCTGTATGATGGGGGGGGGCTGCAGTGGGGTCTCCTCCTGTATGATGGGGGGGCTGTAGTGGTGGTCTCCTCCTGTATGACGGGGGGGGGGGGGCTGCAGTGGGGTCTCCTCCTGTATGATGGGGGGGGGCTGCAGTGGGGTCTCCTCCTGTATGATGGGGGGGCTGTAGTGGTGGTCTCCTCCTGTATGACGGGGGGGGGGGCTGCAGTGGGGTCTCCTTCTCCTGTATGACTGGGGGGGGGCTGCAGTGGGGTCTCCCCCTGTATGACTGGGGGGGCTGCAGTGGGGTCTACTCCTCCTGTATGACGGGGGGGGGGGCTGCAGTGGGGTCTCCTCCTGTATGATGGGGGGGGGCTGCAGTGGGGTCTCCTCCTCCTGTATGACTGGGGGGGCTGCAGTGGGGTCTACTCCTCCTGTATGACGGGGGGGGGGGCTGCAGTGGGGTCTCCTCCTGTATGATGGGGGGGCTGTAGTGGTGGTCTCCTCCACTTATTTTGTCTCTTTTCCCCCTTTAGCGGCTGATAAGCTGATTAAGATCTGGGGCGCGTATGACGGCAAGTTTGAGAAGACAATATCCGGACACAAGCTGGTGAGATGCCGACTGTCCCCTCCCCCGACTGTATCACTTTACTAATGTTCCTAGAATACCTGCTCCCGGGGGTCCGCTCTTGTAAACAGACCTCGCCTCCCCTGTGACACACACAATTGCAGGGTCCGTTCCCTGTGGACCCCCGGGTTCATTCAGTCTGCTGTCTTCTCTTTCAGGGAATATCAGATGTTGCTTGGTCCTCCGACTCCAATCTCCTGGTCTCGGCCTCGGATGATAAGACCCTGAAGATCTGGGATGTCAGCTCGGTGGGTGTTCAGGGTGGGGTGTTCCCTCATCTGCTTTGTAAGGCCACAATGCTCTGTGAGCTCATTATCGGGGGTTTCCAGGTAAAAAAAAAATATCTATAAGGAGGTTTGAGGATATTCCCAGCTCTTATGTGGTTTACCCCAAGAACTCATCACCTGTCCCCCAAGTGTTTGGTGGGGGTCTTAGCGTGGGACGGCTGAGGACTACACCCTGATCCCCATGGCCGTTCCTTAGTGAATAGAGCAGTGGTCAGACCACTGCCGCTCTCTCTATGGGACGGCTGAGGACTACATCCTGATCCCCATGGCCGTTCCTTAGTGGATGGAGCGGTGGTCAGACCACTGCCGCTCTCTCTATGGGACGGCTGAGGACTACATCCTGATCCCCATGGCCGTTCCTTAGTGGATGGAGCGGTGGTCAGACCACCGCCGCTCTCTCTATGGGACGGCTGAGGACTACATCCTGATCCCCATGGCCGTTCCTTAGTGGATGGAGCGGTGGTCAGACCACCGCCGCTCTCTCTATGGGACGGCTGAGGACTACATCCTGATCCCCATGGCCGTTCCTTAGTGGATGGAGCGGTGGTCAGACCACCGCCGCTCTCTCTATGGGACAGCGGAGGACTACATCCTGATCCTGATGGATGGAGCTGGGGTGTGTAATACGGGGTCACTGCTGTCCATGCCACACAATGTCCACACGTGTGATCTGGCGGGATTTGGTGGGGTATGGCAGATATAGTGTACATGGGCTCTGGGCCGGGTTGTTGGATCCCTCTACTACAATGGAGCGGCCAGAGATGTCTGTTCTCTGTGTGGAACATTGTGCCGGACACGTCCAGTAACCAATCACCTTGTCGTTTTAGGGGAAATGTCTGAAGACGCTGAAGGGTCACAGTAACTACGTCTTCTGCTGCAACTTCAACCCACAGTCCAACCTGATCGTGTCTGGATCAGTAAGTGACAAAGTGCTTCCCAGACTTCTGCTAGAAGATAATACAACTGCTGCCATGTGTCCTGATGTGTAGGGAGGATAGCAGCGGACTATCCAGCAACGAATCACTGCACAGGCAGATGGCTGACATGTCAGCAGTGTACGGGGGTACATACAGGGCAGGTGACATGTCAGCAGTGTACGGGGGTATATACAGGGTAGATGGCTGACATGTCAGCAGTGTACGGGGGTATATACAGGGCAGGTGACATGTCAGCAGTGTACGGGGGTACATACAGGGCAGGTGACATGTCAGCAGTGTACGGGGGTATATACAGGGCAGATGGCTGACATGTCAGCAGTGTACGGGGGTATATACAGGGCAGGTGACATGTCAGCAGTGTACGGGGGTATATACAGGGCAGGTGACATGTCAGCAGTGTACGGGGGTACATACAGGGCAGATGGCTGATATGTCAGCAGTGTACGGGGGTACATACAGGGCAGATGGCTGACATGTCAGCAGTGTACAGGGGTACATACAGGGCAGGTGACATGTCAGCAGTGTACGGGGGTACATACAGGGCAGGTGACATGTCAGCAGTGTACGGGGGTACATACAGGGCAGGTGACATGTCAGCAGTGTACGGGGGTATATACAGGGCAGATGGCTGACATGTCAGCAGTGTACGGGGGTACATACAGGGCAGGTGGCTGACATGTCAGCAGTGTACGGGGGTATATACAGGGCAGGTGACATGTCAGCAGTGTACGGGGGTATATACAGGGCAGGTGACATGTCAGCAGTGTACGGGGGTACATACAGGGCAGGTGACATGTCAGCAGTGTACGGGGGTACATACAGGGCAGGTGACATGTCAGCAGTGTACGGGGGTACATACAGGGCAGGTGACATGTCAGCAGTGTACGGGGGTACATACAGGGCAGGTGGCTGACATGTCATCAGTGTACGGGGGTACATACAGGGCAGGTGGCTGACATGTCATCAGTGTACGGGGGTATATACAGGGCAGGTGACATGTCAGCAGTGTACGGGGGTACATACAGGGCAGGTGACATGTCAGCAGTGTACGGGGGTACATACAGGGCAGGTGACATGTCAGCAGTGTACGGGGGTACATACAGGGCAGGTGACATGTCAGCAGTGTACGGGGGTACATACAGGGCAGGTGGCTGACATGTCATCAGTGTACGGGGGTACATACAGGGCAGGTGACATGTCAGCAGTGTACGGGGGTACATACAGGGCAGGTGACATGTCATCAGTGTACGGGGGTATATACAGGGCAGGTGACATGTCAGCAGTGTACGGGGGTATATACAGGGCAGATGGCTGACATGTCAGCAGTGTACGGGGGTACATACAGGGCAGATGGCTGACATGTCAGCAGTGTACGGGGGTACATACAGGGCAGATGGCTGACATGTCAGCAGTGTACAGGGGTATATACAGGGCAGGTGGCTGACATGTCAGCAGTGTACGGGGGTATATACAGGGCAGATGGCTGACATGTCAGCAGTGTACAGGGGTATATACAGGGCAGGTGGCTGACATGTCAGCAGTGTACGGGGGTACATACAGGGCAGATGGCTGACATGTCAGCAGTGTACGAGGAAGGGGGGGATTCAGGGCAGGTGACATGTCAGCAGTGTACAGGGGTACATACAGGGCAGATGGCTGACATGTCAGCAGTGTACGAGGAAGGGGGGGATTCAGGGCAGGTG
Source organism: Dendropsophus ebraccatus (assembly GCF_027789765.1). Classification (NCBI taxonomy): domain Eukaryota; kingdom Metazoa; phylum Chordata; class Amphibia; order Anura; family Hylidae; genus Dendropsophus; species Dendropsophus ebraccatus. Next base: position 2,402,645 of record NC_091463.1, read on the forward strand.
ACATGTCAGCAGTGTACGAGGAAGGGGGGGATTCAGGGCAGGTGACATGTCAGCAGTGCACGGGGGAGGGGGTATACAGGGCGATACCACTGCAGCCATGAGCTTAAGCTGGATAGTTGTTCCCATTAAAGCAGATCATTTGACACCTCAACGTTCATCTTCTTAAAGTTAGGTGTGTGTGTCTGTGGTTGGATCTGGAAGATTGGCTGCTTAGAGTTCATAGCATTCAGAGTCCGCAGGTCCCGATCATGGTAACTTGTCTGATTGCGGCTTCTTTATCTTCCTCCAGTTTGATGAAAGTGTCAGAATATGGGACGTAAAGACGGGGAAATGCCTGAAGACGTTACCAGCGCACTCCGACCCCGTCTCAGCTGTAAGTCACCTCTGCTTGGGTTATTAGGCATTACAGGATCAGAGAAGGCAGCAGAGGTACTCTGGCACTGAACTATCCTCCCTGACCCCAGGAACTGACACTCTAATCTCCTATCACACACAATGTATCATCACTCCCATCATCCCTGACACCAAGAGCTCACCTATCACAGTGTATCATCCTCCCTGACCCCAGGAGCTGACACTCTAATCTCCTATCACACACAATGGAGGTGTCAGGCTATCACACGTACACAATCGGGCGGGTGATGGGAGGATATTGTATAGGCGGTGTCGGGCGATGTGGCGGTTATTGCAGGTATTAGCTCAGGTTTCCTTCCCTCTGGAGATATGTAACAATCGCCATATGTCACCTCTTATTTTTCCCTTCCCAGGTGCATTTCAATCGTGATGGTTCCCTCATCGTCTCCAGTAGTTATGACGGCCTGTGGTGAGTGTATAATATTTACAATCTCCTCCTGTATAATATCCTTCTGTATAATGTATATAGTATACTCCTGCATAATGTGTATAATATCCTCCTGTATAATGTGTGTGTATGTATGTATATGTGTGTGTGTGTATGTATATATAATCCTCCTGTAAAATAAATATATATATATATATATATATATATATATATATATATATATATATATATATATATATATATATATATGAATGATGGGAGCGGCACTACTCGTAGTTGTGGCTGGTGGCAGCGGGTCGGACCGTAGACTTGGGTCCACTGTAGTATATACGTAGATAAACCAGCAGCACTCTGTTCTCTGTAGTTCAAACTCAAAAAGTGACTTTTATTCCATATAGGTGCGACGTTTCAACCGCCTCTCGCGGCCTTTTTCAAGCAAACGTCGCACCTATATGGAATAAGTCACTTTGTCACTACGAGTAGTGCCTATATATATATATATATATATATATATATATATATATATATATATATATATATATATATATATATATATATTATAGTATCCTCCTGTATAATGTATGTAGTATCCTCCTGTATAATGTATGTAGTATCCTCCTGTATAATGTATGTAATATCCTCCTGTATAATGTATGTAATATCCTCCTGTATAATGTATGTAATATCCTCCTGTATAATGTATATAGTATCCTCCTGTATAATGTATGTTATATCCTTCTGTATAATGTGTGTGTGTGTATATATATATATATATATATATATATATATATATATATACATATCCTCCTGTATAATGTATATATCCTCCTGTATAATTATATAATATCCTACTGTGTAATATCCATCTTTTTATGTGACAAAGTTATAAAACTTTGTAAATTACTACTGTATAATAATCTCCAGCCTTCCAGTAGTTGTCAGCTGCTGTATGTCCTGCAGGAAGTGGTGTATTCTCTCCAGTCTGACACAATGCTCTCTGCTGCCACCTCTGTCCATGTCAGCAACTGTCCAGAGCAGGAGAGGTTTTGGCTGCTGCTCTGGACAGTTCCTGTTCCACTTACTCCAGGACATTCAGAAGCTGATAAGTACTGGAAGATATGTGATTATTATATATAAGTAATTTACAGATCTTTTTGACACCAGTTGATTTGATTTCTTTTCACTGTATTGAAGTTGTCTTTTTTTTTTTTTTCTTTGCCTCCCTTGTGTAGTCGGATTTGGGACACCGCCTCAGGCCAGTGCTTAAAAACCCTGATCGGTAAGTATTGTAGAATTCCATCAGTTGCTCATGGGCTACTTCTGGTAACATTGTAGCTGGTTGGGGAGCGCTGCTCTTGATGCTACAGCCGGGGGAGGGGCTATGGCTGTCAGAGCATGTTGGGGGTTGTAGTGCTGCCCTAATGTCTGGATCTTGTCGTTGATCAGATGATGATAATCCTCCGGTGTCTTTTGTGAAGTTTTCTCCGAACGGCAAATACATTCTAGCGGCCACTTTAGACAAGTAAGTCCGGAGGCTTCCCCGTAGGTTACTAAGTTCTGCCACTTTCTAGAAGACTTTGTTGCTTCAATGTGTTTTCCTGTCTTTCAGCACGCTGAAGTTATGGGACTACAGTAAAGGGAAGGTAGGTCCTCCAGCGGAGCCGCTGATCAGTGGCCTTGTATGCTGACCCGCGCTGGTGGTGGTGTTCACACCAGTTCAACTGGTATTGCCCCTCGCCCGGGGGGTCAGTATGTGGGGAGACTTTGTTGTCTGTTGTGCCCCCCATAACACCAATGTCATTCTCTTCTAGTGCCTGAAGACGTACACATGTCACAAGAACGAGAAGTACTGCATATTCGCCAATTTCTCTGTGACCGGTGGCAAGGTGCGTCCTGTACTCACTATCCCCGCCGCCGCTTGTTTCCGGGCTCGCTGTTGTCCCCGTCGCCGCCGCTTGTTTCCGGGCTCGCTGTTGTCCCCGTCGCCGCCGCTTGTTTCCGGGCTCGCTGTTGTCCCCGTCGCCGCCGCTTGTTTCCGGGCTCGCTGTTGTCCCCGCCGCCGCTTGTTTCCGGGCTCGCTGTTGTCCCCGCCGCCGCTTGTTTCCGGGCTCGCTGTTGTCCCCGCCGCCGCCGCCGCTTGTGTCCGGGCTCGCTGTTGTCGCCGCCGCTTGTGTCCGGGCTCGCGGTTGTCCCCGCCACCGCCGCCGCTTGTGTCCGGGCTCGCTGTTGTCCCCGCCGCCGCCGCTTGTGTCCGGGCTCGCGGTTGTCCCCGCCGCCGCTTGTGTCCGGGCTCGCTGTTGTCCCCGCCGCCGCCGCTTGTGTCCGGGCTCGCGGTTGTCCCCGCCGCCGCTTGTGTCCGGGCTCGCTGTTGTCCCCGCCGCCGCCGCTTGTGTCCGGGCTCGCTGTTGTTCCCGCCGCTGCTGCTGGTGTCACCTGGTTTGGTTCTGGCAGTAACTGTGTCTTCTCTCCCAGTGGATTGTTTCGGGGTCAGAGGATAATCTGGTGTACATCTGGAACTTGCAGACTAAGGAGATCGTGCAGAAACTACAGGGTCACACAGGTGAGCAGCCACCTAGGGAGATTAGAAAGTCAGCTCCTGGGGTCAGGGAGGATGATGGGAGTGATAGAAGATTAGAGTGCCAGCTCCTGGGCTCAGGATATATTGTATGGGAAGATTGCCCCTGATGTCTGCCCCTGATGTCTGTGCTGTGTATCTCAGTATTCGGGTCTTTTGCTTAATGATGTTGTCTCGGCGGCCGTTCACTCTGACGTTTTCTCCTCTTGCAGATGTCGTCATTTCCACCGCCTGTCACCCAACAGAAAACATCATCGCCTCCGCAGCACTAGAGAACGACAAGACCATCAAACTGTGGAAGAGCGACTGTTAAGCCTGGGCCTGTGTTATTGGACTGTCCACTGGGGGGCCCCGTGCGGCTCCATCTGGTGGGAGAACGTTTAATCCAACGTTTTACTTTATTATTGTGAAATGCAGAAGAAAACCAAGAACGATGATGATGACGATGCTCATCGTCTCGCAGCCTCAAACGTCTGTCCTTTCTCGCTCTCTGTTCGGCGGTAATTCTCCCGTCCTGATTCCCTGTTTCTTTCTCTTCTCCCACAATGAGATGGATATTGGCTCTGCTGTTTCCCCCTCAGATCTCATTACTTCTTAGTTGTTGTGGTTGTTTTACAGTATTGGATCACAAATTCCAGTTTCCATGGATCTGTGTATAATGCCCCAAGGCCGTGTAACATTTCATGGTTTATACTCCAGTCACATCCAGAGCTGCACTCACAGGTCTGCTACCTGGAATCCATTGGCACTGTAGTAACAGATCCCATGTTGCTTTGGGTATCACTCTTTATGCAGCACCAATGTGAACACTACACCTACAGACCCAAAGGGGCTGTCAGAGATCTGGCCTCTGTTATAGCTGCAGCTCTGGGTGTGAGTGGAGTATGAGTCCTTTATCAGAGTCTTGGAGTATTATAGGTGGAGTAACGCGGTAAGTGGCGTTCAGTAGTGAAGCTGTGCTTGTCATTGCCTACACACCCGCTTCCTCTGTTCTTTTAGGCGGGTAACCAACCTGCGTTGAGGCTTTACGTGTCTCGCGCTCTTCCACCTCTGTTTACTTAGTAATGTTAAATCAGTTTTTTGTTCTTTGTGACCAAAATGAGGGGTGATGCCAAGAGCCCCCCAGATTTTACAGATCCATCCCGTTGTTTAGTTGTGTTCTGTAGGGTTGACTACCCAGAAACCTCCGCAGCCTCCCCCCCTCCCCCCAACGGTCGTCACAATTGGTTCTCACACGATACTGACACTTATCCCCCCCCCCTTTGCTTCCGTAATTAATGCCGCCCTGAAGTGGTTAAAAGCCATCCAGGGGACTGTAGGTCAGGGATGGGGAACCTTTAGCAGCTTTTGGCCCTCTAGGCATGATGGGAATTGTAGTTTTCCAACAGCTTGAGGGTCGAAGGTTCCCCATCCCTGCTGTAAATAAATGGTGTTCCCCCAACCTGTTGCACTCCAAGTCATACAAAACTACAACCTCCAGCATGCCCTGACAGGCTTCAGCTAGAACTGCTGCATCCGGAGCAGCGATCCAGTGATCTCAGAGATCCCCAGCATGCCCTGACAGCCTTCAGCTAGAACTGCTGCATCCGGAGCAGCGATCCAGTGATCTCAGAGATCCCCAGCATGCCCTGACAGCCTTCAGCTAGAACTGCTGCATCCGGAGCAGTGATCCAGTGATCTCAGAGATCCCCAGCATGCCCTGACAGCCTTCAGCTAGAACTGCTGCATCCGGAGCAGCGATCCAGTGATCTCAGAGATCCCCAGCATGCCCTGACAGTCTTCAGCTAGAACTGCTGCATCCGGAGCAGCGATCCAGTGATCTCAGAGATCCCCAGCATGCCCTGACAGCCTTCAGCTAGAACTGCTGCATCCGGAGCAGCGATCCAGTGATCTCAGAGATCCCCAGCATGCCCTGACAGCCTTCAGCTAGAACTGCTGCATCCGGAGCAGCGATCCAGTGATCTCAAAGATCACCAGCATCCCCTGACAGGCTTCAGCTAGAACTGCTGCATCCGGAGCAGTGATCCAGTGATCTCAGAGATCCCCAGCATGCCCTGACAGCCTTCAGCTAGAACTGCTGCATCCGGAGCAGCGATCCAGTGATCTCAGAGATCCCCAGCATGCCCTGACAGCCTTCAGCTAGAACTGCTGCATCCGGAGCAGCGATCCAGTGATCTCAGAGATCCCCAGTATCCCCTGACAGCCTTCAGCTAGAACTGCTGCATCCGGAGCAGCGATCCAGTGATCTCAGAGATCCCCAGCATGCCCTGACAGCCTTCAGCTAGAACTGCTGCATCCGGAGCAGTGATCCAGTGATCTCTGAGATCCCCAGCATGCCCTGACAGCCTTCAGCTAGAACTGCTGCATCCGGAGCAGCGATCCAGTGATCTCCGAGATCCCCAGCATGCCCTGACAGCCTTCAGCTAGAACTGCTGCATGCGGAGCAGCGATCCAGTGATCTCAGAGATCCCCAGCATGCCCTGACAGCCTTCAGCTAGAACTGCTGCATCCGGAGCAGTGATCCAGTGATCTCTGAGATCCCAGCATGCCCTGACAGCCTTCAGCTAGAACTGCTGCATCCGGAGCAGCGATCCAGTGATCTCAGAGATCCCCAGCATGCCCTGACAGCCTTCAGCTAGAACTGCTGCATCCGGAGCAGCGATCCAGTGATCTCAGAGATCCCCAGCATGCCCTGACAGCCTTCAGCTAGAACTGCTGCATCCGGAGCAGCGATCCAGTGATCTCAGAGATCCCCAGCATGCCCTGACAGCCTTCAGCTAGAACTGCTGCATCCGGAGCAGCGATCCAGTGATCTCAGGATGTAAACTGGTTTTCTCTGTGCCTGATGGGAGTTGTAGTTTTGCCAAGGGGTGGGGAACACTGCAAATTTTGATAGGATTCACTATGTTCATAATTAGAGATGATCGAATCGCCCGTCTAAATGAAGCAAAGCCACAGTGTTAGATCAGCAAGAGGCATATCAGCCTGCTGCCTATCAACCACTCTGCTGCTTCTCCCCGGGTGTCAGGAAAAGCTGGATCCAGTCCTGGGAAACTGGAACTGATAAGTCGCTTTCTGATCAAACGAAGAGCTTTGCCTCATTTAGACGCTCATCTCTATTCAACATGCTTGCTGTTCGTGAATAGAAATCTTCACTTGCCTAAAAGCAGCCCTAGTTTATTCCAGCTCACACAGCTGAAGGTTTAAGTGTATTAGACTGTCATGTTGTTTCCAGTTACTGGGGCGGCCTTGTCCTCTGCCCCCATCCTCTGTGGCTCTTCTCTCTTCCCCTCCAGCTCGGGAAACCCTGTTCTCTGCCCCATCCTCTGCTCATCTTCCCTTCTCCCTGACAGCTGGGGTGGCCCTGTCGTGCTTCCGCTCCTCCCCCATTCTCTGCGCATCTTCCCTTCTCCCTGACTGCTGGGTGGCTCTGTCCTCTTCTCCCACTCCTCCCCCATCCTCTGAGGATGGTCCCTTCTCCCTGACAGCTGGGGTGGCCCTGTCCTACTCCCGCTCCTCCCCCATTCTCTGCGCATCTTCCCTTCTCCCTGACTGCTGGGTGGCTCTGTCCTCTTCTCCCACTCCTCCCCCATCCTCTGCTGATGGTCCCTTCTCCCTGACAGCTGGGGCGGCCCTGTCCTACTCCCGCTCCTCCCCCATCCTCTGTGCATCTTCTCTTCTCCCTGACGGCTGGGGCGACTCTGTCCTCTGCTGCCGCTCCTCCCCCATTCTCTGCACATCTTCCCTTCTCCCTGACGGCTGGGGCGACTCTGTCCTCTGCTGCCGCTTCTCCCCCATCCTCTGCGCATCTTCCCTTCTCCCTGACGGCTGGGGCGACTCTGTCCTCTGCTGCTGCTCCTCCCCCATCCTCTGCGCATCTTCCCTTCTCCCTGACAGCTGGGGCGGTTCTGTCCTCTGCTGCTGCTCCTCCCCCATCCTCTGCGCATCTTCCCTTCTCCCTGACGGCTGGGGCGACTGTCCTCTGCTGCCGCTCCTCCCCCATTCTCTGCGCATCTTCCCTTCTCCCTGACGGCTGGGGCGACTCTGTCCTCTGCTGCCGCTCCTCCCCCATCCTCTGCGCATCTTCCCTTCTCCCTGACGGCTGGGGCGACTCTGTCCTCTGCTGCCGCTCCTCCCCCATCCTCTGCGCATCTTCCCTTCTCCCTGACGGCTGGGGCGACTGTCCTCTGCTCCCGATTTTCCCTCATCCTCTGAGGATGGTTCCTTCTCCCTGATGGCTGGGGCGGCTCTGTCCTCTGCTCCCATTCTCTGCGGATCTTCCCTCCCCCCCCCCCCCCCCCCAATCCTCTTTTGCTGGATTAAAGGTGGGAATGGGAGGGCGGCGTGGCGGCCATTGCATCCGATTTGTAAAAATATTTCAATGTACAAAGAAAAGGCAGTGGCAGTTTTTTGTATTTTGGAAATCCATAGTATTGTATTGCTTATGGCATGAGTCTGTATTTACTTCAGATTTTTTTTTATATATATTTTTGTCAAATTTTAGTTTTGTTTTTTTTTCTGACTACATACAGAGAACCATAAGCTGTAATAAAGAGGTGGGTTTTTACGTGACCATGTTGTGTCTTGCTTTATGTTGGCAATGGGAGTTGTAGTCCTGACATGGCAGAGTATAGGTGGATACGGGGGCTTGCTCATCTAGTCCGTCCTCTGCACCCGACAGCCTTTCCATGAAGTAGATGTTTCCCGGTCGATGCACAGAAGGCTCCGCACACTGCTCAGGGTATATGGGGTCCTGTTTCTCCCCTGAGCATTGTCCTGCAGTCCTGGCAGGCTTTGTCATTTACCTGCCTGAATATAAATGGTCACTTATATATACAGGTAACCATGGGATATCGGGGGTGTAGAACAAGGGAGAGCTGGATGACCATCCTGACATCTACATATGGAGAGCTAAGGAGCAAGCGGCAGAATGTTCTATACCGGATCCTGAACTATGTAGGATCGCCCGTCGGAAACCTAAAACCTGCGCCCAATAATAACCGCAGAGAGCAGAAAACCCCATCATCATGTGACTTCAGTATAAAACATTTCATACTGATCCCTTATTATAACCCCCATCCTCCTCCCCGGGAAGCTTCGATGATGTCCTTGTCCATATATGGTCAGTTACATCACCAGGGCTTCCCTACAGGAGTAGGTCACATTACAGTTGTCCTTAGGAAATATACTGATCATCTTGCTGACACATAGACATGAGAACAGCGCTGTACTGTGTGACTGTGGGGGATATAGGGAGCTGCTACCACTAGAGGGCAGGGCAGAGGATATAAGGAGCTGCTACCACCAGAGGATTGGGGGGGGGGATATAAATCGCTGCTACCACCAGAGGGGGGGGGGGGGGCAGGGGTATAAGGATCTGCTGCCACCAGAGGATGGATGGGGGGGGGAATATAAGGAGCTGATACCACCAGAGGTTGGGGGGGGGGGGGGGTATATACGGAGCTGCTTCCACCAGAGGATGGAGGGGATATAAGGAGCTGCTACCACCAGAGGATGGGGGGGGGGGGGGTGATATAAGAAGCTGCTACCACCAGATGATGGGGGGGGGGGATATAAGGAGCTGCTACCCCCAGAGGATGGAGGGGATATGAGGAGCTGCTACCACCAGTGGATGGAGGGGATATAAGGAGCTGCTACCACCAGAGGATGGAGGGGATATAAGGAGCTGCTACCACCAGTGGATGGAGGGGATATAAGGAGCTGCTACCACCAGAGGATGGAGGGGATATAAGGAGCTGCTACCACCAGAGGATGGAGGGGATATAAGGAGCTGCTACCACCAGAGGATAGGGGGGGGGGGGGTGATATAAGAAGCTGCTACCACCAGATGATGGGGGGGGGGGGATTTAAGGAGTTGCTACCGCCACAGGATGGGGGGGGGATATAAGAAGCTGCTACCACCAGATGATGGGGGTGGGGATATGAAGAGCTGCTACCACCAGAGGATGGGGGGGGGGGGGGGGGGGGGGGAGGGAATATAAGGGGCTGCTACCACCAGTGGATGGAGGGGATATTAGGAGCTGCTACCACTAGAGGATGGGGGGTGATATAAGGAGTTGCTACCACCAGAGGATGGGGGGGGGGAGGGTGGTATAAGGAGCTGCTACCACCAGTGGATGGAGGGGATATAAGGAGCTGCTACCACCAGTGGATGGAGGGGATATAAGGAGCTGCTACCACCAGAGGATGGAGGGGATATAAGGAGCTGCTACCACTAGAGGATGGGGGTTGATATAAGGAGTTGCTATCACCAGAGGATGGGGGGGGAGGGTGGTATAAGGAGCTGCTACCACCAGTGGATGGAGAGGATATAAGGAGCTGCTACCACCAGAGGATGGAGGGGATATAAGGAGCTGCTACCACCAGAGGATGGAGGGGATATACGGAGCTGCTACCACTAAAGGCTGGGGGGGGAGGTATATAAGGAGCTGCTACCACCACCAGAGGATGGAGGGGATATAAGGAACTGCTACCACCAGAGGATGGAGGGGATATAAGGAGCTGCTACCACTAAAGGCTGGGGGGGGAGGTATATAAGGAGCTGCTACCACCACCAGAGGATGGAGGGGATATAAGGAACTGCTACCACCAGAGGATGGAGGGGATATAAGGAGCTGCTACCACTAGAGGATGGGGGGGGCATATAAGGAGCTCCTACCACCAGAGGATGGGGGGGTATAAGGAGCTGCTACCACTAGAGGATGGGGGGGATATAAGGAGCTGCTACCACCAGAGGATGGGGGGATATAAGGAGCTGCTACCACTAGAGGATGGGGGGGGCATATAAGGAGCTCCTACCACCAGAGTATGGGGGGGGGGGGGTATAAGGAGCTGCTACCACTAGAGGATGGGGGGGATATAAGGTGCTGCTACCACCAGAGGATGGGGGGGTATAAGGAGCTGCTACCACTAGAGGATGGGGGGGATATAAGGTGCTGCTACCACCAGAGGATGGGGAGATATAAGGAGCTGCTACCACCAGAGGATGGGGAGATATAAGGAGCTGCTACCACTAGAGGATGGGGGGGGGGGGTATAAGGAGCTGCTACTACCAGAGGATGGGGGGGTATATATGGAGTTGCTTCCACCAGAGGATGGAGGGGATATAAGGAGCTGCTACCACCAGAGGATGGGGGGGGGTGATATAAGAAGCTGCTACCACCAGAGGATGGGGGGGGGAATTTAAGAAGCTGCTACCACCAGAGGATGGGGGGGGGAGGGGCTGCTACCACCAGTGGATGGAGGGGATATAAGGAGCTGCTACCGCCAGAGGATGGGTGGGGGGTGATATAAGAAGCTGCTACCACCAGATGATGGGGGTGGGGATATGAAGAGCTGCTACCACCAGAGGATGGGGGGGGGAGGGAATATAAGGGGCTGCTACCACCAGTGGATGGAGGGGATATTAGGAGCTGCTACCACTAGAGGATGGGGGGTGATATAAGGAGTTGCTACCACCAGAGGATGGGGGGGGGGGAGATATAAGGAGCTGCTACCACCAGAGGATGGGGGGTGATATAAGGAGTTGCTACCACCAGAGGATGGGGGGGCGGGAGATATAAAGAGCTGCTACCACCAAAGGATGGGGGGGGGGGAGGGAATATAAGGGGCTGCTACCACTAGAGGATGGGGGGTGATATAAGGAGTTGCTACCACCAGAGGATGGGGGGGGGATATAAGAAGCTGCTACCACCAGATGATGGGGGTGGGGATATGAAGAGCTGCTACCACCAGAGGATGGGGGGGGGGGGGGAGGGAATATAAGGGGCTGCTACCACCAGTGGATGGAGGGGATATAAGGAGCTGCTACCACTAGAGGATGGGGGGTGATATAAGGAGTTGCTACCACCAGAGGATGGGGGGGGGGGGGGAGGGTGGTATAAGGAGCTGCTACCACCAGTGGATGGAGGGGATATAAGGAGCTGCTACCACCAGTGGATGGAGGGGATATAAGGAGCTGCTACCACCAGAGGATGGAGGGGATATAAGGAGCTGCTACCACTAGAGGATGGGGGTTGATATAAGGAGTTGCTATCACCAGAGGATGGGGGGGGAGGGTGGTATAAGGAGCTGCTACCACCAGTGGATGGAGAGGATATAAGGAGCTGCTACCACCAGAGGATGGAGGGGATATAAGGAGCTGCTACCACCAGAGGATGGAGGGGATATAAGGAGCTGCTACCACTAAAGGCTGGGGGGGGAGGTATATAAGGAGCTGCTACCACCACCAGAGGATGGAGGGGATATAAGGAACTGCTACCACCAGAGGATGGAGGGGATATAAGGAGCTGCTACCACTAAAGGCTGGGGGGGGAGGTATATAAGGAGCTGCTACCACCACCAGAGGATGGAGGGGATATAAGGAACTGCTACCACCAGAGGATGGAGGGGATATAAGGAGCTGCTACCACTAGAGGATGGGGGGGGGGCATATAAGGAGCTCCTACCACCAGAGGATGGGGGGGTATAAGGAGCTGCTACCACTAGAGGATGGGGGGGATATAAGGAGCTGCTACCACCAGAGGATGGGGGGATATAAGGAGCTGCTACCACTAGAGGATGGGGGGGGGGCATATAAGGAGCTCCTACCACCAGAGGATGGGGGGGGGGGGTATAAGGAGCTGCTACCACTAGAGGATGGGGGGGATATAAGGTGCTGCTACCACCAGAGGATGGGGGGGGTATAAGGAGCTGCTACCACTAGAGGATGGGGGGATATAAGGTGCTGCTACCACCAGAGGATGGGGAGATATAAGGAGCTGCTACCACCAGAGGATGGGGAGATATAAGGAGCTGCTACCACTAGAGGATGGGGGGGGGGGGGGTATAAGGAGCTGCTACTACCAGAGGATGGGGGGGTATACATGGAGTTGCTTCCACCAGAGGATGGAGGGGATATAAGGAGCTGCTACCACCAGAGGATGGGGGGGGGGGGGGGTGATATAAGAAGCTGCTACCACCAGAGGATGGGGGGGGGGGAATATAAGAAGCTGCTACCACCAGAGGATGGGGGGGGGGGGAATATAAGAAGCTGCTACCACCAGAGGATGGGGGGGGGGAGGGGCTGCTACCACCAGTGGATGGAGGGGATATAAGGAGCTGCTACCGCCAGAGGATGGGTGGGGGGTGATATAAGAAGCTGCTACCACCAGATGATGGGGGTGGGGATATGAAGAGCTGCTACCACCAGAGGATGGGGGGGGAGGGAATATAAGGGGCTGCTACCACCAGTGGATGGAGGGGATATTAGGAGCTGCTACCACTAGAGGATGGGGGGTGATATAAGGAGTTGCTACCACCAGAGGATGGGGGGGGGAGATATAAGGAGCTGCTACCACCAGAGGATGGGGGGTGATATAAGGAGTTGCTACCACCAGAGGATGGGGGGGCGGGAGATATAAGGAGCTGCTACCACCAAAGGATGGGGGGGGGGAGGGAATATAAGGGGCTGCTACCACTAGAGGATGGGGGGTGATATAAGGAGTTGCTACCACCAGAGGATGGGGGGGGGGATATAAGGAGTTGCTATCACTAGAGGATTGGGGGGGGGGGGGGGGAGATCCATCCACATACAGCTGTTTCAGGGTGTTGCCCCCCATCAGTGTGGAGCAGGATTCTGGCTAGGTGGGAGCAATGCCTAATAGAGCCATAAGAGAAACAGATCACTGATCTCAGGGAGACCGGCCAAATGACAACACTGCCGGCTGCCGGTTAAATCGCTCAATGCAGTGACATCCTAGGCTTACACTCCGGATCATGTGATTAGGATTACCATGTGATTGGGATAATCATGTGACTGGATCATGTGACTGGGATTACCATGTGACCTCAGAAGCCTGGAACTCTGGAAACCTGTGTTACATGAGAGACGGCTTATCATGTGATTGGATCATGTGACCAGAGAAGTCTGGTCATGTGGGCCTCTGTGTTTTATGAACTCTCATGAGAGCTGGTCATGTGACTGCATTGGTCATGTGACCGAGAGATCCAAGAATATCAATCTTCACACTGTGGATTATAAACTTTTTGGGACTGATAAGAGGTCGGTTACATTGTTATCTCATTGATATGTGAACTGTGAGCCGGAAGTGCTCCAGGATACAGCGGGTGACAGGCAGGATATATAGAAGGGCCTCCAAACTGTGACTGTATACCGGAGGAAGGCCCTGACCTAATACAGGGACAAAGCACATAGTGTGTCTGTGATTGTGAGCTGCACCTGATCTCTGCACCTGCCTCACTTGAAGGGTGTCCCTGTCCTAGGTGGCCTCTGCTGGGCCGTGAATGACCCGGAGCTGGCAGACGTGTTATCGGAGTGATTGATAGAGTTGTGCCGATCGCTTACACAACTCATCCAGGTGAGTGTACACTTGGTCACCTTATCTCCACTCCCTTTGTTTTACACATATTACTGCGCTACAATGCACCCCTTCTCTCCTCTCTCATTCCTGTATCTCTATAGCACACCTCAGGAGAGGAGATCCTGCTCCCCTATATCTCTATAGCACACCCTCAGAAGAGGAGATCCTGCTCCCCTATATCTCTATAGCACACCCTCAGAAGAGAGGAGATCCTGCTCCCCTATATCTCTATAGCACACCCTCAGGAGAGGAGATCCTGCTCCCCTATATCTCTATAGCACACCCTCAGAAGAGGAGATCCTGCTCCCCTATATCTCTATAGTACACCCTCAGGAGAGGAGACCCTGCTCCCCTATATCTCTATAGCACACCCTCAGGAGAGGAGATCCTGGTCCCCTATATCTCCATAGCACACCCTCAGAAGAGGAGATCCTGCCCCCCTATATCTCTATAGCACGCCCTCAGAAGAGGAGATCCTGCTCCCCTATATCTCTATAGTACACCCTCAGGAGAGGAGACCCTGCTCCCCTATATCTCTATAGCACACCCTCAGAAGAGAGGAGATCGTGCTCCCCTATATCTCTATAGCACACCCTCAGGAGAGGAGATCCTGCTCCCCTATATCTCTATAGCACACCCTCAGAAGAGGAGATCCTGCTCCCCTATATCTCTATAGCACACCCCCAGGAGAGGAGATCCTGCTCCCCTATATCTCTATAGCACACCCTCAGGAGAGGAGACCCTACTCCCCTATATCTCTATAGCACACCCTCAGGAGAGAGGAGATCCTGCTCCCCTATATCTCTATAGCACACCCTCAGGAGAGGAGATCCTGCTCCCCTATATCTCTATAGCACACCCTCAGGAGAGAGGAGATCCTGCTCCCCTATATCTCTATAGCACACCCTCAGGAGAGGAGATCCTGCTCCCCTATATCTCTATAGCACACCCCCAGGAGAGGAGATCCTGCTCCCCTATATCTCTATAGCACACCCTCAGAAGAGAGGAGATCCTGCTCCCCCATATCTCTATAGAACACCCTCCAAAGAGTAGAGATCCTGCTCCCCTATATCTCTATAGCACACCCTCAGAGGAGAGGAGATCCTGCTCCCCTATATCTCTATAGCACACCCTCAGGAGAGGAGATCCTGCTCCCCTATATCTCTATAGTACACCCTCAGGAGAGGAGATCCTGCTGCCCTATATCTCTATAGCACACCCTCAGGACAGGAGATCCTGCCCCCTATATCTCTATAGCACACCCTCAGAAGAGAGGAGATCCTGCTCCCCTATGTCTCTATAGCACACCCTCAGGAGAGGAGATCCTGCTCCCCTATATCTCTATAGCACACCCTCAGGAGAGAGGAGATCCTGCTCCCCTATATCTCTATAGCACACACAGAAGAGTGGAGATCCTGCTCTCCTATATCTCTATAGCACACCCTCAGGAGAGAAGAGATCCTGCTCCCCTATATCTCTATAGCACACCCTCAGGAGAGAGGAGATCCTGCTCCCCTATATCTCTATAGCACACCCTCAGGAGAGGAGATCCTGCTCCCCTATATCTCTATAGCACACCCTCAGAAGAGGAGATCCTGCTCCCCTATATCTCTATAGCACACCCTCAGAAGAGAGGAGATCCTGCTCCCCTATATCTCTATAGCACACCCTCAGAAGAGAGGAGACCCTGCTCCCCTATATCTCTATAGTACACCCTCAGGAGAGGAGACCCTGCTCCCCTATATCTCTATAGCACACCCTCAAGAGAGGAGATCCTGCTCCCCTATATCTCTATAGCACACCCTCAGAAGAGAGGAGATCCTGCTCCCCTATATCTCTATAGTACACCCTCAGGAGAGGAGACCCTGCTCCCCTATATCTCTATAGCACACCCTCAGGAGAGGAGATCCTGCTACCCTATATCTCTATAGCACACCCTCAGGAGAGGAGATCCTGCTCCCCTATATCTCTATAGCACACCCTCAGGAGAGGAGACCCTACTCCCCTATATCTCTATAGCACACCCTCAGGAGAGAGGAGATCCTGCTCCCCTATATCTCTATAGCACACCCTCAGAAGAGGGGAGATCCTGCTCCCCTATATCTCTATAGCACACCCTCAGAAAGAGAGGAGATCCTGCTCCCCTATATCTCTATAGCACACCCTCAGGAGAGGAGATCCTGCTCCCCTATATCTCTATAGCACACCCTCAGGAGAGGAGATCCTGCTCCCCTATATCTCTATAGCACACCCTCAGGAGAGGAGATCCTGCTCCCCTATATCTCTATAGCACACCCTCAGAAGAGGAGATCCTGCTCCCCTATATCTCTATAGCACACCCTCAGGAGAGAGGAGATCCTGCTCCCCTATATCTCTATAGCACACCCTCAGGAGAGGAGATCCTGCTCCCCTATATCTCTATAGCACACCCTCAGAAGAGGAGATCCTGCTCCCCTATATCTCTATAGCACACCCTCAGAAGAGAGGAGATCCTGCTCCCCTATATCTCTATAGCACACCCTCAGAAGAGGAGATCCTGCTCCCCTATATCTCTATAGCACACCCTCAGAAGAGAGGAGATCCTGCTCCCCTATATCTCTATAGCACACCCTCAGAAGAGAGGAGATCCTGCTGCCCTATATCTCTATAGCACACCCTCAGGACAGGAGATCCTGCCCCCTATATCTCTATAGCACACCCTCAGGAGAGAGGAGATCCTGCTCCCCTATATCTCTATAGCACACCCTCAGAAGAGAGGAGATCCTACTCCCCTATGTCTCTATAGCACACCCTCAGGAGAGGAGATCCTGCTCCCCTATATCTCTATAGCACACCCTCAGGAGAGAGGAGATCCTGCTCCCCTATATCTCTATAGCACACACAGAAGAGTGGAGATCCTGCTCTCCTATATCTCTATAGCACACCCTCAGGAGAGAGGAGATCATGCTCCCCTATATCTCTATAGCACACCCTCAGGAGAGAGGAGATCCTGCTCCCCTATATCTCTATAGCACACCCTCAGGAGAGGAGATCCTGCTCCCCTATATCTCTATAGCACACCCTCAGAAGAGGAGATCCTGCTCCCCTATATCTCTATAGCACACCCTCAGAAGAGAGGAGATCCTGCTCCCCTATATCTCTATAGCACACCCTCAGAAGAGAGGAGATCCTGCTCCACTATATCTCTATAGTACACCCTCAGGAGAGGAGACCCTGCTCCCCTATATCTCTATAGCACACCCTCAGGAGAGGAGATCCTGCTCCCCTATATCTCTATAGCACACCCTCAGAAGAGGAAATCCTGCTCCCCTATATCTCTATAGCACACCCTCAGAAGAGAGGAGATCCTGCTCCCCTATATCTCTATAGCACACCCTCAGAAGAGGAGATCCTGCCCCCCTATATCTCTATAGCACACCCTCAGAAGAGGAGATCGTGCTCCCCTATATCTCTATAGCACACCCTCAGAAGAGAGGAGATCCTGCTCCCCTATATCTCTATAGCACACCCTCAGAAGAGAGGAGATCCTGCTCCCCTATATCTCTATAGCACACCCTCAGGAGAGAGGAGATCCTGCTCCCCTATATCTCTATAGCACACCCTCAGGAGAGAGGAGATCCTGCTCCCCTATATCTCTATAGCACACCCTCAGGAGAAAGGAGATCCTGCTCCCCTATATCTCTATAGCACACCCTCAGAAGAGAGGAGATCCTGCTCCCCTATATCTCTATAGCACACCCTCAGAAGAGAGGAGATCCTGCTCCCCTATATCTCTATAGTACACCCTCAGAAGAGGAGATCCTGCTCCCTTATATCTCTATAGTACACCCTCAGAAG
Organism: Dendropsophus ebraccatus; assembly: GCF_027789765.1. Classification (NCBI taxonomy): domain Eukaryota; kingdom Metazoa; phylum Chordata; class Amphibia; order Anura; family Hylidae; genus Dendropsophus; species Dendropsophus ebraccatus. Next base: position 2,420,241 of record NC_091463.1, read on the forward strand.
AGAGGAGATCCTGCTCCCCTATATCTCTATAGCACACCCTCAGAAGAGGAGATCCTGCTCCCCTATATCTCTATAGCACACCCTCAGAAGAGAAGATCCTGCCCACCTATATCTCTATAGCACACCCTCAGAAGAGAGGAGATCCTGCCCCCCCCTATATCTCTATAGCACACCCTCAGGAGAGAGGAGATCCTGCTCCCCTATATCTCTATAACACACCCTCAGGAGAGAGGAGATCCTGCTCCCCTATATCTCTATAGCACACCCTCAGAAGAGGAGATCCTGCTCCCCTATATCTCTATAGCACACCCTCAGAAGAGAGGAGATCCTGCTCCCCTATATCTCTATAGCACACCCTCAGAAGAGGAGATCCTGCTCCCCTATATCTCTATAGCACACCCTCAGAAGAGAGGAGATCCTGCTCCCCTATATCTCTATAGCACACCCTCAGAAGAGAGGAGATCCTGCTGCCCTATATCTCTATAGCACACCCTCAGGACAGGAGATCCTGCCCCCTATATCTATATAGCACACCCTCAGGAGAGAGGAGATCCTGCTCCCCTATATCTCTATAGCACACCCTCAGAAGAGAGGAGATCCTGCTCCCCTATGTCTCTATAGCACACCCTCAGGAGAGGAGATCCTGCTCCCCTATATCTCTATAGCACACCCTCAGGAGAGAGGAGATCCTGCTCCCCTATATCTCTATAGCACACACAGAAGAGTGGAGATCCTGCTCTCCTATATCTCTATAGCACACCCTCAGGAGAGAGGAGATCATGCTCCCCTATATCTCTATAGCACACCCTCAGGAGAGAGGAGATCCTGCTCCCCTATATCTCTATAGCACACCCTCAGGAGAGGAGATCCTGCTCCCCTATATCTCTATAGCACACCCTCAGAAGAGGAGATCCTGCTCCCCTATATCTCTATAGCACACCCTCAGAAGAGAGGAGATCCTGCTCCCCTATATCTCTATAGCACACCCTCAGAAGAGAGGAGATCCTGCTCCCCTATATCTCTATAGCACACCCTCAGAAGAGAGGAGATCCTGCTCCACTATATCTCTATAGCACACCCTCAGAAGAGAGGAGATCCTGCTCCCCTATATCTCTATAGTACACCCTCAGGAGAGGAGACCCTGCTCCCCTATATCTCTATAGCACACCCTCAGGAGAGGAGATCCTGCTCCCCTATATCTCTATAGCACACCCTCAGAAGAGGAAATCCTGCTCCCCTATATCTCTATAGCACACCCTCAGAAGAGAGGAGATCCTGCTCCCCTATATCTCTATAGCACACCCTCAGAAGAGGAGATCCTGCCCCCCTATATCTCTATAGCACACCCTCAGAAGAGGAGATCGTGCTCCCCTATATCTCTATAGCACACCCTCAGAAGAGAGGAGATCCTGCTCCCCTATATCTCTATAGCACACCCTCAGAAGAGAGGAGATCCTGCTCCCCTATATCTCTATAGCACACCCTCAGGAGAGAGGAGATCCTGCTCCCCTATATCTCTATAGCACACCCTCAGGAGAGAGGAGATCCTGCTCCCCTATATCTCTATAGCACACCCTCAGGAGAAAGGAGATCCTGCTCCCCTATATCTCTATAGCACACCCTCAGAAGAGAGGAGATCCTGCTCCCCTATATCTCTATAGCACACCCTCAGAAGAGAGGAGATCCTGCTCCCCTATATCTCTATAGTACACCCTCAGCAGAGGAGATCCTGCTCCCCTATATCTCTATAGTACACCCTCAGAAGAGAGGAGATCCTGCTCCCCTATATCTCTATAGCACACCCTCAGAAGAGGAGATCCTGCTCCCCTATATCTCTATAGCACACCCTCAGAAGAGAAGATCCTGCCCACCTATATCTCTATAGCACACCCTCAGAAGAGAGGAGATCCTGCCCCCCCTATATCTCTATAGCACACCCTCAGGAGAGAGGAGATCCTGCTCCCCTATATCTCTATAACACACCCTCAGGAGAGAGGAGATCCTGCTCCCCTATATCTCTATAGCACACCCTCAGGAGAGAGGAGATCCTGCTCCCCTATATCTCTATAGCACACACTCAGGAGAGAGGAGATCCTGCTCCCCTATATCTCTATAGCACACCCTCAGAAGAGGAGATCCTGCCCCCCTATAGCTCTATAGCACACCCTCAGGAGAGAGGAGATCCTGCTCCCCTATATCTCTATAGCACACCCTCAGAAGAGGAGATCCTGCCCCCCTATATCTCTATAGTACACCCTCAGAAGAGGAGATCCTGCTCCCCTATATCTCTATAGCACACCCTTTAGAAGAGGGGATCCTGCTCCCCTATATCTCTATAGCACACCCTCAGAAGAGGAGATCCTGCTCCCCTATATCTCTATAGTACACCCTTTAGAAGAGAGGAGATCCTGCTCCCCTATATCTCTATAGCACACCCTCAGAAGAGGAGATCCTGCTCCCCTATATCTCTGTAGCACACCCTCAGAAGAGGAGATCCTGCTCCCCTATATCTCTATAGCACACCCTCAGAAGAGAGGAGATCCTGCTCCCCTATATCTCTATAGCACACCCTCAGGAGAGAGGAGATCCTTCTCCCCTCTATCTCTATAGCACACCCTCAGAGGAGAGACGTAACTGCTCCCCTATATCTCTATAGCACACCCTCAGGTGAGAGGAGATCTTGCTCCCTATATCTCTATAGCACACCCTCAGGAGAGAGGAGATCCTGCTCCCCTAAATCTCTATAGCTCACCCTCAAAAGAGTGGAGATCCTGCTCCTCTATATCTCTATAGCACACCCTCAGGAGAGAGGAGATCCTGCTCCCCTATATCTCTCTAGCACACCCTCAGAAGAGAGGAGATCCTGCTCCCCTATATCTCTATAGCACACCCTCAGAAGAGGAGATCCTGCTCCCCTATATATCTATAGCACACCCTCAGGAGAGAGGAGATCCTGCTCCCCTATATCTCTATAGCGCACACTCACGAGAGAGGAGATCCTGCTCCCCCATATCTCTATAGTACACCCTCAGAAGAGGAGATCCTGCTCCCCTATATCTCTATAGTACACCCTCAGAAGAGGAGATCCTGCTCCCCTATATCTCTATAGCACACCCTCAGGAGAGGAGATCCTGCTCCCCTATATCTCTATAGCACACCCTCAGGAGAGGAGATCCTGCTCCCCTATATCTCTATAGCACACCCTCAGGAGAGAGGAGATCCTGCTCCCCTATATCTCTATAGCACACCCTCAGGAGAGGAGATCCTGCTCCCCTATATCTCTATAGCACACCCTCAGAAAGAGAGGAGATCCTGCTCCCCTATATCTCTATAGCACACCCTTTAGAAGAGAGGAGATCCTGCTCCCCCATATCTCTATAGAACACCCTCAAAAGAGTGGAGATCCTGCTCCTCTATATCTCTATAGCACACCCTCAGAAGAGGAGATCCTGCTCCCCTATATCTCTATAGCACACCCTCAGAAGAGAGGAGATCCTGCTCCCCTATATCTCTATAGCACACCCTCAGAAAGAGAGGAGATCCTGCTCCCCTATATCTCTATAGCACACCTTCAGGAGAGGAGATCCTGCTCCCCTATATCTCTATAGCACACCCTCAGAAAGAGAGGAGATCCTGCTCCCCTATATCTCTATAGCACACCCTTTAGAAGAGAGGAGATCCTGCTCCCCCATATCTCTATAGAACACCCTCAAAAGAGAGGAGATCCTGCTCCCCTATATCTCTATAGTACACCCTCAGAAGAGGAGATCCTGCTCCCCTATATCTCTATAGCACACCCTCAGGAGAGAGGAGATCCTGCTCCCCTATATCTCTATAGCACACCCTCAGGAGAGAGGAGATCCTGCTCCCCTATATCTCTATAGCACACCCTCAGAAGAGAGGAGATCCTGCTCCCCTATATCTCTATAGCACACCCTCAGGAGAGAGGAGATCCTGCTCCCCTATATCTCTATAGCACACCCTCAGGAGAGAGGAGATCCTGCTCCCCTATATCTCTATAGCACACCCTCAGGAGAGGAGATCCTGCTCCCCTATATCTCTATAGCCCAAGTGCTATATATAACTCGTGTCCTTTTCCTTCCACAAACCAAAAAGTTCCATAATACACCAGATTTTTTAAACCAAGCATGTGAAACCCAGAGCGGGGAGGCGTACAAACAGAACAAGGCCTGGGGGAGCAAAATCGTTTTAATAATCCCGACTCTATCAGCCATTGACAATGACAGATTTAGCCAGGTTTCCTTTATTATCTTCTTTATATGTCTTAAACTCTGCATGAATTTGGATACCTAAATAATCCAAGGATTCCCCGGGACCCAGCGTTTTAATAAAAGGAGAGGAAGAGTCATAATCCCAATCTAAGGGGAGAAGGGAGGATTTTTCCCAATGAATCCTCAGCCCAGATAGGGCACCATATTCTGTAACCATATCAGCTAGGTTGTATAGGGCAATACATCTTCAGAAAGCAGGCATTTCTCTTTGGAGCCACTAATGCCAAATCCCGAAAATTCCTCCAAACCCTTAATCCTCAATGCTAGGGGCTCAATATAAAAGGCAAAAAGCAGGGGGGACAATGGGCACCCATGCCTTGTGCCTCTGAGGGAGAAAACCACTCTGGCTCTAGGAGACACATAAAACAACCTCATTCCATTTACATGGTTAGCCCCCAAGGACTCAAGGCATCCCAGAGGAAACCCCCCTCCACCCTGTCGAAGGCCCAAGGACAGGATGGAGCGGGGGCCCCACACTCAAGTTTGACATTAGAAAACACCCCGACAAGTTATCATGCAAAAGACGCCCCGCAGTAAACCCAGTCTGTTCCGAGCCAATCAGGTCCGGAGCCACCCGAGCCGACCTTGGCGCCAAAAGCTTGGCAAAGTTTTATGTGTTAGGAAGCGAGATTGGCCTGAGTGACTCCACCTTGAGAGGGTCCTTGTTCTTTGGTATCAGCACTATACTGGATTCCCTCATAGATTCCGGGAGGTCAGCCAAGGGGCATTACATTTTAGACCCCAAATAGGGACCGGTTTACACTAAGGACCTCTAATGTTGACAGTAAAAGGGGAATGACCAGAGACAGATCTACCATGATACAACATTTTAGTTATCCATCCCAACATATTATCATCACATATCGCAATATCAAGACGGGAGGCCGCTTTCATTGCAAGACTTAGCGCCCTATTACACGGGTTGATTACCGTGCGAAAAATCGTTATATCATTTAAATTGAAACAATAATCGTTCTGTGTAATTGCAGGCATCCATCGGAAAATCGTTGGTATGTCTTTGATCGTTGATTTAGATCTGAACCTAAAATTACCGTTAATGGTTCGCTGTAATTCCACATTCGTTCGCTTACGTTGCGCATTTGTTTACTAATGGTTCAGTGTAATTGCTCATTGTTCGTTGTTTTGCTGGGATCAGAATGAATTAACGATCGTAGTAATAATCGTATCTGTGTAATATGGTGAACGATTTCAGGTTAACAATAAACAATCTCATTTGCGATCGTTAATCGTTAAAATTGCTCCCTGTAACAGGACCCTTACACAAGAAAATACAGGTTTTTCCCCATAAAGAGTCCGGATTTCTCCAGCTATTCTATACAAGGGAGTCGGCGAGAGTGATTCCCTCTCCTATCCAGATGATTATCCATGGTACAGCTGAAATCCCCACATATAAGTAATGGGGTGTCCCCCTTCCCCAAAACAAACTTAATGACGTCAGATATGGCTTGAGAGGAGAATGGGGGAGGAACATACAAGCATGCAATGATCAGTTCCTGATAGATGAAGATATGTCAAAACAAATGGAATTTTATTATGTACCAAAATGGAAACACCAGAGAATAATTAGAATAAAGAATAAGTAAAATTAGCGCAGCTGCGTTTGATCTCTTTGATGGTTTCTGTAACACAGTGGGTCTCAACCAAGCAGACCTCAGCAGGTAAGTGACAAGATATTACATCAAAAACTGCACACCTTTTTAGTAGCCTCCCCCAGGCCGCTCACATGCCAAAGACAGCCTCAAAGAATCATTCATTTCTCCAAAAAAAACACACCTCCCCCCTCTCTCTTTACCACCATCCCCCCCTCCAAATACCTGGCCTTGAAAACCTAGCCAGATTCTCCTCAAGTTGCAAATCTCCCCCCCCCCAACCTAATAAACATAAATCATTTTCTAGTCTTAGAGATTTTACAAGCCTACACCGCCCGACCAGGCCATGGCCTCCTGTGGACCAGTGAGAGAATGGGGCGAGTTACTATGTACAATCCGCAGATTAGCTGGAAAAACCAGTGAGACAGACGACTCGGCCTGGTGCAATCTTTGTTTAACATCGCTAAGTGATTGGCGCTTCTTTTGAGTTTCTCTAGAAAAGTCGGGATACATAGGAGAAATATGCTTACATGGTTCTCTACTAGGGACGACAACCAGTAGAAGTCTTGTAAAAAGAAAATACATGATCAGGTCTCATTAATCCCAATAGCAACAAATTGGCTCAAGAGGGCATGGTTGTTGTCTCCTGATGGCGATGTCCAAGGGGACATTTTGGAGACTTTCCTGGATTCCTCACCTACTGTCCCATGAGGACAGATTGTCTGGTGAATCACCAAATATTATGGCACACCCTATGTGGACCTAATGGCCATTTCAGAGAACTCCATAATACATGGTTTTTACTCCCTCAAGCCCTCAATTCCCATGTGGTAAGATAACAGCCGTTCTGTGACCCGGCCGGTAGGATGATCTTCATGGCCGCTGAATTTGGATGTGGGTGCATCACGGTGCGCCCGCATTCGAATTCCCCACTGCACACAATGGAGTGTGCGGCTGGAGCTGCACACTCCATTGTGTGCACTGACAGGTTTTCTGCGGTCACTATTCAATGAATAGCGGCCACAGAAAACTGACATGTCAGTTTTTTGCGGCGCCGCTAGGGATCCCGGACGGAGTGTATACTATGTGTATGTATATATGTACTATGTGTATGTATATATGTACTATGTGTATACTATGTGTATGTATATATGTACTATGTGTACACTGTGTATGTATATATGTACTATGTGTATACTATGTGTATGTATATATGTACTATATGTATGTATATATGTACTATGTGTATACTATGTGTATGTATATATGTATTATGTGTATGTATATATGTACTATGTGTATGTATATATGTACTATGTGTATACTCTGTGTATGTATATATGTACTATGTGTATGTATATATGTACTATGTGTATACTATGTGTATGTATATATGTACTATGTGTATACTATGTGTATGTATATATGTACTATGTGTATACTATGTGTACGTATATATGTACTATGTGTATACTCTGTGTATGTATATATGTACTATGTGTATGTATATATGTACTATGTGTATACTATGTGTATGTATATATGTACTATGTGTACACTGTGTATGTATATATGTACTATGTGTATACTATGTGTATGTATATATGTACTATGTGTATGTATATATGTACTATGTGTATACTATGTGTATGTATATATGTACTATGTGTATACTATGTGTACGTATATATGTACTATGTGTATACTCTGTGTATGTATATATGTACTATGTGTATGTATATATGTACTATGTGTATACTATGTGTATGTATATATGTACTATGTGTATACTATGTGTATGTATATATGTACTATGTGTATACTATGTGTACGTATATATGTACTATGTGTATACTCTGTGTATGTATATATGTACTATGTGTATGTATATATGTACTATGTGTATACTATGTGTATGTATATATGTACTATGTGTACACTGTGTATGTATATATGTACTATGTGTATACTATGTGTATGTATATATGTACTATGTGTATGTATATATGTACTATGTGTATACTATGTGTATGTATATATGTACTATGTGTATACTATGTGTACGTATATATGTACTATGTGTATACTCTGTGTATGTATATATGTACTATGTGTATGTATATATGTACTATGTGTATACTATGTGTATGTATATATGTACTATGTGTATACTATGTGTATGTATATATGTACTATGTGTATACTATGTGTACGTATATATGTACTATGTGTATACTCTGTGTATGTATATATGTACTATGTGTATGTATATATGTACTATGTGTATACTATGTGTATGTATATATGTACTATGTGTACACTGTGTATGTATATATGTACTATGTGTATGTATATATGTACTATGTGTGTACTGTGTGTATGTATATATGTACTATGTGTATGTATATATGTGTATACAGGGGGTATATATATACTATGTATGTATATATGTACTATGTGTATACTATGTGTATGTATATATGTACTATGTGTATACTATGTGTATGTATATATGTACTATGTGTATACTATGTGTATGTATATATGTATACTATGTGTATGTATATATGTACTATGTGAATGTATATATGTGCTATGTGTACACTATGTGTATGTATATATGTGCTATGTGTATACTATGTGTATGTATATATGTACTATGTGTATACTATGTGTATGTATATATGTATACTATGTGTATGTATATATGTACTATGTGTATACTATGTGTATGTATATATGTACTATGTGTATACTATGTGTATGTATATATGTACTATGTGTATGTATATATGTGCTATGTGTATACTATGTGTATGTATATATGTACTATGTGTATGTATATATGTACTATGTGTATACTATGTGTATGTATATATGTGCTATGTGTATACTATGTGTATGTATATATGTACTATGTGTATACTATGTGTATGTATATATGTATACTATGTGTATGTATATATGTACTATGTGTATACTATGTGTATGTATATATGTGCTATGTGTATGTATATATGTACTATGTGTGTACTGTGTGTATGTATATATGTACTATGTGTATACTATGTGTATGTATATATGTATACTATGTGTATGTATATATGTGCTATGTGTATACTATGTGTATGTATATATATGCTATGTGTATACTATGCGTATGTATATATGTACTATGTGTGTACTATGTGTATGTATATATGTACTATGTGTATACTATGTGTATGAATATATGTACTATATGTATACTATGTGTATGTATATCTGTGCTATGTGTATGTATATATGTACTATGTGTATACTATGTGTATGTATATATGTACTATGTGTATACTATGTGTATGTATATATGTACTATGTGTGTACTATGTGTATGTATATATTCACTATGTGTATACTATGTGTATGAATATATGTACTATGTGTGTACTATGTGTATGTATATATGTACTATGTGTATGTATATATGTACTATGTGTATACTATGTGTATGTATATATGTGCTATGTGTGTACTATGTGTATGTATATATGTACTATGTGTGTACTATGTGTATGTATATATATGTACTATGTGTGTACTGTGTGTATGTATATATGTGCTATGTGTATGTATATATGTACTATGTGTGTACTATGTGTATGTATATATGTACTATGTGTATGTATATATGTACTATGTGTGTACTGTGTGTATGTATATATGTACTATGTGTATACTATGTGTATGTATATATGTACTATGTGTGTACTATGTGTATGTATATATATGTACTATGTGTGTACTGTGTGTATGTATATATGTGCTATGTGTATGTATATATGTACTATGTGTATACTATGTGTATGTATATATGTACTATGTGTATACTATGTGTATGTATATATGTACTATGTGTATACTATGTGTATGTATATATGTACTATGTGTATACTATGTGTATGTATATATGTACTATGTGTATACTATGTGTATGTATATGTGTGCTATGTGTATACTATGTGTATGTATATATGTACTATGTGTGTACTGTGTGTATGTATATATGTACTATGTGTATACTATATGTAAGTATATATGTACTATGTGTATACTATGTGTATGTATATATATGCTATGTGTATACTATGTGTATGTATATATGTACTATGTGTATACTATGTGTATGTATATCTGTGCTATGTGTATGTATATATGTACTATGTGTATACTATGTGTATGTATATATGTACTATGTGTATACTATGTGTATGTATATATGTACTATGTGTGTACTGTGTGTATGTATATATGTACTATGTGTATACTATGTGTATGTATATATGTGCTATGTGTATGTATATATGTACTATGTGTGTACTGTGTGTATGTATATATGTACTATGTGTATACTATGTGTAAGTATATATGTACTATGTGTATACTATGTGTATGTATATATGTGCTATGTGTATGTATATATGTACTATGTGTATACTATGTGTATGTATATATGTACTATGTGTATACTATGTGTATGTATATATATGCTATGTGTATACTATGTGTATGTATATATGTACTATGTGTATACTATGTGTATGTATATATGTGCTATGTGTATACTATGTGTATGTATATATGTACTGTGTGTATGTATATATGTACTATGTGTATACTATGTGTATGTATATATGTACTATGTGTGTACTATGTGTATGTATATATGTACTATGTGTATACTATGTGTATGAATATATGTGCTATGTGTATGTATATATGTACTATGTGTGTACTGTGCAGGGGCGGGCTGGGCCGGGGGGCAGGGTGGCATCTGCCCCCCGGGCCGTTCTTCCCCACTTCATTAAAGGGCCGCACAGCTGTCACTCACTGACAGCTGGTTGATGGTGTCAGGGCCGCCCTGCAGCTTCTTGCCTCCCCAGCGCTCTTATCTCTGTCACCTAAGAGCGCTGAGAGGCCAGGCTGTATTGCGGGCCGCCGCTGAAGCTCCGCCCCCTCCACGCCGTCAAACCCCGCCCCCTCCACGCCGTCAAACCCCGCCCCCTCAGCAGACTCCTATACTTTTAACTAAAGCCTATGAGGCTTATAGTTAAAAGTAAACTGCTGCACCTTCTCCCTCCGGCCACTAGAGGCTGCTCTCTCCCCCCAGCTGCCACTAATACAGCCTGGATAGAGGAGCCGGAAAATAGAGAAGATGGTGGTCTGCAGGGAGCCAGGTAATTACTGTACAGGGGAGGCCTACAGAGCAATCCCTGCAGCCCCTCTATCCCTCCCCACACACAGCATCCCCACACACACAGCATCCCCTGCAGCCCCCCATCCCCACACAGCATCCCCTGCAGCCCCCCATCCCCACACAGCATCCCCTGTAGCCCCCCCATCCCCCCACACACAGCATCCCCTGCAGACCCCCATCCCTACACACACAGCATCCCCTGCAGCCCCCCCATCCCCAAACACAGCATCCCCTGCAGCCACCCCTATCCCCAAAAACACAGCATCCCCTGCAGACCCCCCTATCCCCAAAAACACAGCATCCCCTGCAGCCCCCCCTATCCCCAAACACAGCATCCCCTGTAGCCCCCCCATCCCCCCACACACAGCATCCCCTGCAGACCCCCATCCCCACCCACACAGCATCCCCTGCAGCCCCCCATCCCCCCACACACAGCATCCCCTGCAGACCCCCATCCCCCCCACACAGCATCCCCTGTAGCCCCCCATCCCCCCCACACAGCATCTCCTGCAGACCCCCCTATCCCCACACACAGCATCCCCTGCAGCCCCCCATCCCCCCACACACAGCATCCCCTGTAGCCCCCCATCCCCCCCACACAGCATCTCCTGCAGACCCCCATCCCCACACACACAGCATCCCCTGCAGACCCCTCCATCCCCCCACACACAGCATCCCCTGCAGACCCCCATCCCCAAACACAGCATCCCCTGCAGCCCCCCATCCCCCCACACACAGCATCCCCTGTAGCCCCCCATCCCCCCACACACAGCATCTCCTGCAGACCCCCATCCCCACACACACAGCATCCCCTGCAGACCCCTCCATCCCCCCCACACAGCATCCCCTGCAGACCCCCATCCCCACACACACAGCATCCCCTCCAGCCCCCCCTATCCCCAAACACAGCATCCCCTGCAGACCCCCCTATCTCCAAACACAGCATCCCCTGCAGACCCCCTATCCCCACACACACAGCATCCCCTGCAGACCCCTCCATCCCCCCCACACAGCATCCGCTGCAGACCCCTATCCCCAAACACAGCATCCCCTGCAGCCCCCCATCCCCCCACACACAGCATCCCCTGTAGCCCCCCCATCCCCCCACACACAGCATCCCCGGCAGCCCCCCCTATCCCCACACACAGCATCCCCTGCAGACCTCCATCCCCCCACACACAGCATCCCCTGCAGCCCCCCTATCCCCAAACACAGCATCCCCTGTAGCCCCCCCATCCCCCACACACAGCATCCCCTGCACCCCCCCATCCTTACACACAGCATCCCCTGCAGACCCCCATCCCCACACACACAGCATCCCCTGCAGACCCCCATCCCCACACACACAGCATCCCCTGCAGACCCCCCTATCCCCACACACAGCATCCCCTGCAGCCCCCCCATCCCTACACACACAGCATCCCCTGCAGCCCCCCATCCTCCCACACACACAGCATCCCCTGCAGCCCCCCCTATCCCCACACACAGCATCCCCTGCAGCCCCCCCATCCCTACACACACAGCATCCCCTGCAGCCCCCCATCCTCCCACACACACAGCATCCCCTGCAGCCCCCCCCTATCCCCAAACACAGCATCCCCTGCAGCCCCCCCTATCCCCAAACACAGCATCCCCTGCAGCCCCCTCCATCCCCCCCACACAGCATCCCCTGCAGCCCCCTATCCGCAAACACAGCATCCCCTGCAGCCCCCCCATCCCCACACACACAGCATCCCCTGCACCCCTCCCATCCTTACACACAGCATCTCCTGCAGCCCCCCTCCACACACACAGCATCCCCTGCAGCCCCCCATACCCCCCCCCCACACACAGCATCCCCTGCAGCCCCCCAATCCCCACACACAGCATCCCCTGCAGCCCCCCCATCCCCCCCCCACAGCATAACCTGCAGCCCTCCCCCATCTACACACACAGCATCCCCTGCAGCCCCCCATCCTACCCTCCCCCCCTCCCAGCATCCCCTGCAGCCCCCATCCTACCCTCCCAGCATCCCCTGCAGCCCCCCATCCTACCCTCCCCCCCCTCCCAGCATCCCCTGCAGCCCCCCATCCTACCCTCCCAGCATCCCCTGCAGCCCCCCATCCTACCCTCCCCCCCTCCCAGCATCCCCTGCAGCCCCCCATCCTACCCTCCCCCCCTCCCAGCATCCCCTGCAGCCCCCCATCCTACCCTCCCCCCCTCCCAGCATCCCCTGCAGCCCCCCATCCTACCCTCCCACACACACAGCATCCCCTGCAGCCCCCCCTCCATCCCCACACACACAGCATCCCCTGCAGCCCCCCCCCCTCCACACACACACAGCATCCCATGTTTATTATTATTTTTACTAATAGGGGGTGCGCACATGAGGGGGGCGGGGGAATTTTGACAGCAAAAGTGATCATGTGAAGGGAAAAGTGACTATGTTGAAAATACAGAAACCCCAGTTTCCCAGCATCTTGTATTGTACTCAGTGTAATGGAGGTCACCCAGCTTTCCCAGCATCTTATACCCAGTGGTTGGTAGCCTCGGGGAGATGCACAGTAAATCTATACTGTGCAGCTGAAAACCATATCAGCACAATTGTGCTCTTACCAAATATTACCCTCCCAACATCAGTGCAGGGATGGTGGATGATAACCCGGGCCTGTACTTCTGCCAGCAGCACAGTTTGGATAATGTCTCCAGCCCTTCTGGACATTTGTGACCAGGGAATTCCTACTGCTCTGTGTGAAGGGGCCAGAAGTCTCTTTGTCAATGTAAGTCTATGGGACTATGGTTCGGTGTCAGTGCTGAGCCGTCCCATAGACTTATACAGGAAAGTGACTTCCGACCCCTTCACAGGGAACAGTAGGAATTCCTTGTTTACAAATGACTGGAAGGGCTCAATGTGTTATCCGAAGTGTGAGAACATTGCCGCTGGAGGAAGTATTGGAGTGGGTGGCATCTACCTTCCTCGCACCGATGTGGGGAGCGTAATAAAAGGTAAGGACCAGAGTGGTCCTTGAAGGATGGGCCGCTAGCCGGCTACTCATGGGCCACTGCTGTGTACCTGCCCCCCAGGCTAAAATTTGCCAGCCAGCCCCTGGTACTGTGTGTATGTATATATGTACTATGTGTATACTATGTGTAAGTATATATGTACTATGTGTATACTATGTGTATTTATATATATGCTATGTGTATACTATGTGTATGTATATATGTACTATATGTGTACTATGTGTATGAATATATGTACTATGTGTATACTATGTGTATGTATATATGTACTATGTGTATACTATGTGTATGTATATATGTACTATGTGTATACTATGTGTATGTATATATGTGCTATGTGTATGTATATATGTACTGTGTGTACTGTGTGTATGTATATATGTACTATGTGTATACTATGTCTAAGTATATATGTACTATGTGTATACTATGTGTATGTATATATATGCTATGTGTATACTATGTGTATGTATATATGTACTATGTGTGTACTATGTGTATGTATATATGTACTATGTGTATACTATGTGTATGTATATATGTACTATGTGTATACTATGTGTATGTATACTATGTGCTATGTGTATACTATGTGTATGTATATATGTACTATGTGTATACTATGTGTATGTATATATGTGCTATGTGTATACTATGTGTATGTATATATGTACTATGTGTATACTATGTGTATGTATACTATGTGTATGTATATATGTACTATGTGTATACTATGTGTATGTATATATGTACTATGTGTATACTATGTGTATGTATATATGTGCTATGTGTACACTATGTGTATGTATATATGTACTATGTGTATACTATGTGTATGTATATATGTGCTATGTGTGTACTGTGTGCATGTATATATGTACTATGTGTATACTATGTGTATGTATATATGTGCTATGTGTATACTATGTGTATGTATATATGTACTATGTGTATGTATATATGTACTATGTGTATACTATGTGTATGTATATATGTGCTATGTGTATACTATGTGTATGTATATATGTACTATGTGTATACTATGTGTATGTATATATTTACTATGTGTGTACTATGTGTATGTATATATGTACTTTGTGTATGTATATATGTACTATGTGTATACTATGTGTATGTATATATGTGTATACTCTGTGTATGTATATATGTACTATGTGTATACTATGTGTATGTATATATGTACTATGTGTATACTATGTGTATGTATATATGTACTGTGTATACTATATGTATGTATATATGTACTATGTGTATACTATGTGTATGTATATATGTGGTATGTGTATACTATGTGTATGTATATATGTACTATGTGTTTACTATGTGTATGTATATATGTACTATGTGTATGTATATATGTACTATGTGTATACTATGTGTATGTATATATGTACTATGTGTATACTATGTGTATGAATATATGTACTATGTGTATACTATGTGTATGTATATATGTACTATGTGTATACTATGTGTATGTATATATGTGCTATGTGTATCCTATGTGTATGTATATATGTACTATGTGTATACTATGTGTATGTATATATGTACTATGTGTGTACTATGTGTATGTATATATGTACTATGTGTATGTATATATGTACTATGTGTATACTATGTGTATGTATATATGTGGTATGTGTATACTATGTGTATGTATATATGTGCTATGTGTATACTATGTGTATGTATATATGTACTATGTGTATACTATGTGTATGTATATATGTGCTATGTGTATCCTATGTGTATGTATATATGTACTATGTGTATACTATGTGTATGTATATATGTACTATGTGTGTACTATGTGTATGTATATATGTACTATGTGTATACTATGTGTATGTATTTATGTACTATGTGTGTACTATGTGTATGTATATATGTACTATGTGTATACTATGTGTATGTATATATGTGCTATGTGTATACTCTGTGTATGTATATATGTACTATGTGTATACTATGTGTATGTATATATGTGCTATGTGTACACTATGTGTATGTATATATGTGCTATGTGTATACTATGTGTATGTATATATGTACTATGTGTATGTATATATGTACTATGTGTATACTATGTGTATGTATATATGTACTATGTGTATACTATGTGTATGTATATATGTGCTATGTGTATACTCTGTGTATGTATATATGTACTATGTGTATACTATGTGTATGTATATATGTACTATGTGTATACTATGTGTATGTATATATGTACTACGTGTATACTATATGTATGTATATATGTACTGTGTATACTATATGTATGTATATATGTACTATGTGTATACTATGTGTATGTATATATGTGCTATGTGTATCCTATGTGTATGTATATATGTACTATGTGTATACTATGTGTATGTATATATGTACTATGTGTATACTATGTGTATGTATATATGTACTATGTGTGTACTGTGTGTATGTATATATGTACTATGTGTATACTATGTGTATGTATATATGTACTATGTGTATGTATATATGTACTATGTGTATACTATGTGTATGTATATATGTACTATGTGTGTACTATGTGTATGTATATATGTACTATATATATACTATGTGTATGTATATATGTACTATGTGTGTACTATGTGTATGTATATATGTACTATGTGTGTACTATGTGTATGTATATATGTACTATGTGTATACTATGTGTATGTATATATGTACTATGTGTATACTATGTGTATGTATATATGTGCTATGTGTATACTCTGTGTATGTATATATGTACTATGTGTATACTATGTGTATGTATATATGTACTATGTGTGTACTATGTGTATGTATATATGTGCTATGTGTATGTATATATGTGCTATGTGTATGTATATATGTGCTATGTGTATACTATGTGTATGTATATATGTACTATGTGTGTACTATGTGTATGTATATATGTACTATGTGTATATATATATGTACTATGTGTATACTATGTGTATGTATATATGTACTATGTGTGTACTATGTGTATGTATATATGTACTATGTGTGTACTATGTGTATGTATATATGTACTATGTGTATATATATATGTACTATGTGTATACTATGTGTATGTATATATGTACTATGTGTATACTATGTGTATGTATATATGTACTATGTGTGTACTATGTGTATGTATATATGTACTATATATACTATGTGTATGTATATATATATATATATATATACTATGTGTATGTATTTATGTGCTATGTGTATACTATGTGTATGTATATGTGTGCTATGTGTATACTATGTGTATGTATATATGTACTATGTGTATACTATGTGTATGTATATATGTACTATGTGTATACTATGTGTATGTATATATGTGCTATGTGTATACTCTGTGTATGTATATATGTACTATGTGTATACTATGTGTATGTATATATGTACTATGTGTATACTATGTGTATGTATATATGTACTATGTGTATACTATGTGTATGTATATATGTACTATGTGTATACTATGTGTATGTATATATGTACTATGTGTGTACTATGTGTATGTATATATGTACTATGTGTGTACTATGTGTATGTATATATGTACTATGTGTATACTATGTGTATGTATATATGTACTATGTGTAAACTATGTGTATGTATATATGTACTGTGTGTATACTAGGTGTATGTATATATGTACTATGTGTATGTATATATGTACTATGTGTATATTATGTGTATGTATATATGTACTATGTGTATACTATGTGTATGTATATATGTACTATGTGTGTACTATGTGTATGTATATATGTACTATGTGTATACTATGTGTATGTATATATATGTACTATGTGTGTACTGTGTGTATGTATATATGTACTATGTGTATACTATGTGTATGTATATATGTACTATGTGTATACTATGTGTATGTATATATGTACTATACTATGTGTATGTATATATGTACTATGTGTATACTATGTGTATGTATATATGTACTATACTATGTGTATGTATATATGTACTATGTGTATACTATGTGTATGTATATATGTGCTATGTGTATACTATGTGTATGTATATATGTACTATGTGTATGTATATATGTGCTATGTGTATACTATGTGTATGTATATATGTGCTATGTGTATACTATGTGTATGTATATATGTACTATGTGTATACTATGTGTATGTATATATGTACTATGTGTATACTATGTGTATGTATATATGTGCTATGTGTATGTATATATGTACTATGTGTGTACTGTGTGTATGTATATATGTACTATGTGTATACTATGTGTATGTATATATGTACTATGTGTATACTATGTGTATGTATATATGTACTATGTGTATACTATGTGTATGTATATATGTACTATGTGTATACTATGTGTATGTATATATGTACTATGTGTATACTATGTGTATGTATATATGTACTATGTGTATACTATGTGTATGTATATATGTGCTATGTGTATGTATATATGTACTATGTGTATAGTATGTGTATGTATATATGTACTATGTGTATGTATATATGTACTATGTGTATACTATGTGTATGTATATATGTACTATGTGTATACTATGTGTATGTATATATGTACTATGTGTATACTATGTGTATGTATATATGTACTATGTGTATACTATGTGTATGTATATATGTGCTATGTGTATACTATGTGTATGTATATATGTACTATGTGTATACTATGTGTATGTATATATGTACTATGTGTATACTATGTGTATGTATATATGTACTATGTGTGTACTATGTGTATGTATATATGTACTATGTGTATACTATGTGTATGTATATATGTACTATGTGTATACTATGTGTATGTATATATGTACTATGTGTATACTATGTGTATGTATATATGTACTATGTGTGTACTATGTGTATGTATATATGTACTATGTGTATACTATGTGTATGTATATATGTACTATGTGTATACTATGTGTATGTATATATGTACTATGTGTATACTATGTGTATGTATATATGTACTATGTGTATACTATGTGTATGTAAATATGTACTATGTGTATATATGTGTATGTATATATGTACTATGTGTATACTATGTGTATGTATATATGTACTATGTGTATACTATGTGTATGTATATATGTACTATGTGTATACTATGTGTATGTATATATGTACTATGTGTGTACTATGTGTATGTATATATGTACTATGTGTATACTATGTGTATGTATATATGTACTATGTGTATACTATGTGTATGTATATATGTACTATGTGTATACTATGTGTATGTATATATGTACTACGTGTATACTATATGTATGTATATATGTACTGTGTATACTATATGTATGTATATATGTACTATGTGTATACTATGTGTATGTATATATGTGGTATGTGTATACTATGTGTATGTATATATGTACTATGTGTATACTATGTGTATGTATATATGTGCTATGTGTATACTATGTGTATGTATATATGTGCAATGTGTATGTATATATGTACTATGTGTATACTATGTGTATGTATATATGTACTATGTGTATACTATGTGTATGTATATATGTACTATGTGTATACTATGTGTATGTATATATGTACTATGTGTATACTATGTGTATGTATATATGTACTATGTGTGTACTATGTGTATGTATATATGTGCTATGTGTATCCTATGTGTATGTATATATGTACTATGTGTATACTATGTGTATGTATATATGTACTATGTGTGTACTATGTGTATGTATATATGTACTATGTGTATACTATGTGTATGTATATATGTACTATGTGTGTACTATGTGTATGTATATATGTACTATGTGTATACTATGTGTATGTATATATGTACTATGTGTATACTATGTGTATGTATATATGTGCTATGTGTATACTATGTGTATGTATATATGTACTATGTGTATACTATGCGTATGTATATATGTACTATGTGTATGTATATATGTACTATGTGTATACTATGTGTATGTATATATGTACTATGTGTATACTATGTGTATGTATATATGTACTATGTGTATGTATATATGTACTATGTGTATACTATGTGTATGTATATATGTGTATACTATATGTATGTATATATGTACTATGTGTATACTATGTGTATGTATATATGTACTATGTGTATGTATATATGTACTATGTGTATACTATGTGTATGTATATATGTGTATACTATATGTATGTATATATGTACTATGTGTATACTATGTGTATGTATATATGTGGTATGTGTATACTATGTGTATGTATATATGTGCTATGTGTATACTATGTGTATGTATATATGTACTATGTGTGTACTATGTGTATGTATATATGTACTATGTGTATATATATATGTACTATGTGTATACTATGTGTATGTATATATGTACTATGTGTATACTGTGTGTATGTATATATGTGCTATGTGTATACTATGTGTATGTATATATGTACTATGTGTATACTATGTGTATGTATATATGTACTATGTGTATACTATGTGTATGTATATATGTACTATGTGTATGTATATATGTACTATGTGTATACTATGTGTATGTATATATGTGCTATGTGTATCCTATGTGTATGTATATATGTACTATGTGTATACTATGTGTATGTATATATGTACTATGTGTGTACTATGTGTATGTATATATGTACTATGTGTATACTATGTGTATGTATTTATGTACTATGTGTGTACTATGTGTATACTATGTGTATGTATATATGTACTATGTGTACACTATGTGTATGTATATATGTGCTATGTGTATACTATGTGTATGTATATATGTACTATGTGTATGTATATATGTACTATGTGTATACTATGTGTATGTATATATGTACTATGTGTATACTATGTGTATGTATATATGTGCTATGTGTATACTCTGTGTATGTATATATGTACTATGTGTATACTATGTGTATGTATATATGTACTATGTGTATACTATGTGTATGTATATATGTACTACGTGTATACTATATGTATGTATATATGTACTATGTGTATACTATGTGTATGTATATATGTGCTATGTGTATGTATATATGTGTATGTATATATGTGCCATGTGTATGTATATATGTACTATGTGTGTACTATGTGTATGTATATATGTGCTATGTGTATGTATATATGTACTATGTGTATACTATGTGTATGTATATATGTACTATGTGTGTACTATGTGTATGTATATATGTACTATGTGTATGTATATATGTACTATGTGTACACTGTGTATGTATATATGTACTATGTGTATACTATGTGTATGTATATATGTACTATGTGTATACTATGTGTATGTATATATGTACTATGTGTATACTATGTGTATGTATATATGTACTATGTGTATACTATGTGTATGTATATATGTACTATGTGTATACTATGTGTATATATATATGTACTATGTGTATGTATATATGTACTATGTGTATACTATGTGTATGTATATATGTACTATGTGTATGTATATATGTACTATGTGTATACTATGTGTATGTATATATGTACTATGTGTATACGTATATATGTACTATGTGTATACTATGTGTATGTATATATGTACTATGTGTATGTATATATGTGTATGTATATATATGCTATGTGTATGTATATATGTACTATGTGTATACTGTGTGTATGTATATATGTACTATGTGTGTACTATGTGTATGTATATATGTGCTATGTGTATGTATATATGTACTATGTGTATACTATGTGTATGTATATATGTACTATGTGTATACTATGTGTATGTATATATGTACTATGTGTATACTATGTGTATGTATATATGTGCTATGTGTATACTATGTGTATGTATATATGTACTATGTATATACTATGTGTATGTATATATGTACTATGTGTATACTATGTGTATGTATATATGTACTATGTGTACACTGTGTATGTATATATGTACTATGTGTATACTATGTGTATGTATATATGTACTATGTGTATACTATGTGTATGTATATATGTACTATGTGTATACTATGTGTATGTATATATGTACTATGTGTATGTATATATGTACTATGTGTATACTATGTGTATGTATATATGTACTATGTGTATGTATATATGTACTATGTGTATACTATGTGTATGTATATATGTACTATGTGTATACTATGTGTATGTATATATGTACTATGTGTATACTATGTGTATGTATATATGTACTATGTGTATACTATGTGTATGTATATATGTACTATGTGTATACTATGTGTATGTATATATGTACTATGTGTACACTGTGTATGTATATATGTACTATGTGTATACTATGTGTATGTATATATGTACTATGTGTATACTATGTGTATGTATATATGTACTATGTGTATACTATGTGTATGTATATATGTACTATGTGTATGTATATATGTACTATGTGTATACTATGTGTATGTATATATGTACTATGTGTATGTATATATGTACTATGTGTATACTATGTGTATGTATATATGTACTATGTGTATGTATATATGTACTATGTGTATACTATGTGTATGTATATATGTACTATGTGTATACTATGTGTATGTATATATTCACTATGTGTATACTATGTGTATGTATATATGTACTGTGTGTATGTATATATGTACTATGTGTATGTATATATGTACTATGTGTATGTATATATGTACTATGTGTATACTATGTGTATGTATATATGTACTATGTGTATACTATGTGTATGTATATATGTGCTATGTGTATACTATGTGTATGTATATATGTACTATGTGTACACTGTGTATGTATATATGTACTATGTGTATACTATGTGTATGTATATATGTACTATGTGTATACTATGTGTATGTATATATGTACTATGTGTATACTATGTGTATGTATATATGTACTATGTGTATGTATATATGTACTATGTGTATACTATGTGTATGTATATATGTACTATGTGTATGTATATATGTACTATGTGTATACTATGTGTATGTATATATGTACTATGTGTATACTATGTGTATGTATATATGTACTATGTGTATGTATATATGTACTATGTGTATACTATGTGTATGTATATATGTACTATGTGTATGTATATATGTACTATGTGTATACTATGTGTATGTATATATGTACTATGTGTATACTATGTGTATGTATATATGTGCTATGTGTATACTATGTGTATGTATATATGTACTATGTGTGTACTATGTGTATGTATATATGTACTATGTGTATACTATGTGTATGTATATATGTACTATGTGTGTACTATGTGTATGTATATATGTACTATGTGTATACTATGTGTATGTATATATGTACTATGTGTATACTATGTGTATGTATATATGTACTATGTGTATACTATGTGTATGTATATATGTACTATGTGTAGAAAATACAATACTCTTTGGAAAATAGACTTTCTCTGAGGCTATAGATATATACTGACTTCTTACTCAGAGGAGGAGGAAACATATCTGACTTTGATACGAGAATATACTCTATGAGAAGATATTTTTTTTCAAAAGACACTTTACTCTGAGACATCTAAATGACTTTTCTGCTTACTCAGAGGTAGGGAATATATAGATATGACTCTGATATGAAAATAACCTTTTTGACTACTGTAGTGCCATAATAGAGTGCAATAATAAACCTTGATAATCACATAATGAAAATGCTTTAGGAAGGACTGGGTAAGTGTCTCTGTGTGGTAGAGTCTCTTTAGGCAATTAGACCATTGTCCATGTAAAGGCTCGGGGACAGGCACTAGAGAACAGTGTAACAAGTTGCGTGTCCATCAGCACATAGCTGGATAGAAATAAGGAAGCTTGGTCAGGAGGACCAGGTGCAGAGCTTAAACGTTGCAGAAAACTTTTTTTCCCCAACCTGAAACAAAACAGTCATATGAACAGTCACAGTGAGAACAGTTAGGACGGCCATGTCGGCCTAGCTTCCCAGAGGAAGCTTACTCTTGCCTGGGGTGTGGTGGATCAGTCGGCTGCCAGATAGCAACCGAGGCTTCCCCGTTAGCGGCCATGACCTCTGCCCGATGATGCTCCCAGAGGGCTTGGACCTGGCGACGCCAGGCATGCAGAATGGCAGCCTTTTGGACCTCCTCTGGATCCGGGGTACCCTCCGAGGACAAAGGAGCGGTGTCCATCTCGTCTGGGGAGTCCGGAGGCTCTTCCTTATAGCCGGAGAGACGGGAGAGCCCGATGAGGAACATCGCCCCTGTGGCAGCTGTGGACACAGGAACATTAAGAACGGGGCTGGAGTGAGTGGGTCCTGGAGAGATGCTTGTCTCAGGTATGGGCCCCTCATTCTGATCAGCAGAGGCCGGGATGGAGGCCCGGCGAAGACTTCCACCATCCGACGGGGCAGCGCCCCAGCTGGTGTTGCTGTAGGATGGGAGCGGTGCTAGCAGGCACTGGGAGACAACATAATACCCTTAGGCACTGATACCTGAATATGCATACAAGAAATGAATGGAATAGCAGACCTGAATACTGAGGGGGTGACACAATACACACAGTTTGCAGTGAACCATAGCTTTCCAGAACAGGAATGGTCATAATAAAAGTGTGAGGATAAGAGGGCCTGTTCTGGGACACTGCACATACACTCCGGCCGGGATTCCCTTAGCTGCAGCACTACATGAGTTTCGTAGTAATTGCAAATTGGCAACAACAGCCGTGATTACTATAGAACTTAAATAGTGTGAACATAGCCTAAGACTACTTGGGACGACAACCAGTAGAAGTTTTGTAAAAAGAAAAGACAAGATCAGGCCTTTAAATGGAGGCTTAATGAATCCCTTCTGACGAATCCCCGGTTATGCCAGCAGCTTCAGGAAGATCTTATGTCATATTTCAGGGCCAATGTCCTGCCCTTGTTGGGTTTGGTTGGCCCATAAGGCATATATGAGGGGTAGATTGATATCCTTAGCCACTGGGGTAAAGATGGACCACAACAGGGCCCAGGCCACATTAGAAAATAAGCTTCTGAGGCTATCCATTGCACACCAGCGTAACCCTACTATTTATTTAGCCAAAGCTATGACAGATGTTAAGTTTCAGCTTGATGCAGTTCTCACCCACAGGACAGAAAAAGCGGTACGTTGGACGCAAGCTACGTATTATAAATGGGCCAATAAACTGGATAAACTCAAGATGTTAGCCCAGAAACAGAGGCTGAATTGTGTGCATAACCTTCAGGTACGTCCAGGGCTCTATACGTCTCACCCTGACCGCATTTACAGTATTTTCCACTCTTTCTATTCTTCTCTCTATACTAACCCCTCCTCTCCTTCTGACCCCACAATTAAGCATTTTCTAGAATCCCTCCCCCTTCCATCTATATCCTCAGAAGAGCAATCCCTCCTCAATCGCCCTATTACAGAAGAGGAAGTAACAGAGGCGATCCGTCACCTGAAACTGGGAAAAGCGCCTGGCCCTGACGGGTTTTCAGCAATGTATTATAAAAAATTCCTTCTCCACATTGTCCGCCCCCCTAACCCTATTCTACAACTCCCTCCCTGACCGCCCGTCTGTTCCCCCTGAATGCTTGGATGCTCTGATTACTCTAATCCCCAAACCCAATAAGGACCCCACCCTATCCACTAACTATAGGCCCATCTCCCTAATAAACCTTGATGCTAAACTACTCACTTTAACCCTCTCCTTCCCCAATTAACTTGTAACGACCAGGTAGGGTTCATCCCGGGGAGGCAGGCCCCGGACAATATCCGTACAGTTCTAGATATTATTAACTGGTCCAACGCCTCTACAACGCCATTAATGTTATTGGCACTTGATATAGAAAAAGCGTTTGATAGCTTGTCCTGGGCCTTCCTCTTTGGGGTCCTGAGTCGTATGGGGTTTGGAGGATCGTTTGTTCATATCTTACGTTTACTCTACTCCACACCCTCAGCGTTTCTTAAGCTCCCCTCCTCTTCTGCTACCTCTATTCCCAATGAGCGGGGCACTCACCAGGGGTGCCCACTTTCACCAGCCCTCTTTGCACTGGCAATGGAACCCCTGGCGACGGCCATCCGCATTAACCCCGACATTAGAGGGGTCAACATTGCCTCCCATACATATAAGTTGCATTTGTTTGCAGACGATTCTCTACTCACCTTGACCCAGCCCTTAGTCTCCCCCCCAAATGTGTTCAGTACTCTGTCTGGTTTTGAGAGGGTCTCAGGGCTTCGTATCAGTCAAACCAAATCAGAAACTCTCTATTGCAACATTCCTCCGTCCCAACAAAAACTCATTTCTCTGAACTTTCAGCCCTTCTCCCGGTCACTTCCCAACCTAGGAATAAAACTTACCAACTCTTTATCTAATCTGTATGCTGCCAACTATCCTTCTCTTTTCTCTGCTATAAGGGCAGACCCCCACAAGTGGAACCTGCCCCCCCCCACAAGTGGAACCTGCCCCCCCCCCACAAGTGGAACCTGCCCCCCCCCCCACAAGTGGAACCTGCCCCCCCCCCACAAGTGGAACCTGCCCCCCCCCCACAAGTGGAACCTGCCCCCCCCCACAAGTGGAACCTGCCCCCCCCCACAAGTGGAACCTGCCCCCCCCCCACAAGTGGAACCTGCCCCCCCCCCCCCACAAGTGGAACCTGCCCCCCCCCACAAGTGGAACCTGCCCCATCTTTCATGGCTTGGCAGGGTAAATGCGGTGAGGATGGCGATTTTGCCCAGGGTGCTATATTATTTCAGATGTCTACTGATCCCCCTGGCCCGGCCGGACCTGATAAGCCTACAGAAAGATATCTTTCGCTTTATCTGGAATGGCCGCAAGCCTCGCATTGCTGCAAAGGTCATGTTTGTACATAAGAGGTCTGGAGGCCTATCAGTACCTAACCTTTATCATTATTATTTGACAGCAAGGCTAGCACGACTAATGTTAATCAGTGCAACCGAGGGCCATCCTCAGTGTGCCCAACTAGAAACAGACCTAATAGCCCCCTACACATTACCCGCCCTCATGTGGCCCCCTTTACCCACTCTCCCTCGGCTTCACGCCTCGGCTCATATAGTCCTACATTCTTTGGCCCTATGGCATAGGGTGCAGTTCAAGAAAAATTTGCAGTCCCCAGTTTCGCCCTTACTGCCCCTGATAGGGACCCCTTCCTTTCCCCCTGGTCTGTCCCCCCTTATGTTTCAGTGGTGGATCAAAAATAAGTTTTCTAGGCTCCACGACTTTTTGATAAGGAAACGTTTGTACACGAGGGAGGCCTTTGTGGCTCACTCCCACATGCCTTCTTCTGAACTGTTTAGGGCCAACCAGGTCTTCTCGTATTTTACTGACATTTTGCCTAGATCTAAAGAGATCTCGTTGACAGATTTTGATGCGCTCTACACCCCTTCTAGGACAGGTATGCTATCTCTTCTCTATTCTATGCTTAATCAACTGCCCTATATGGCACAGTGGGAAGCCGAACTCCATATATCCCTATCCCCTCTCCAATGGAAAACGAGCAGTGAAACTCTTAGCAGGGGTAGCTGGCAGGTCTCCCTGACTGAGACTGCGCTTAAGATCTTGCACAGAGCGTACTATGTTCCTGCTAGGCTTCATACCATCTACCCAGACGTCTCCCCACTGTGCCTTAGGGGGTGTATAGCGGATGGCACCATGCATCATATTTGGTGGTCGTGCCCAATAGCCCACACATTTTGGGTATCAGTAAGTAGGGTGATTTCAGACGTCATTGGGCGAAGTTACCCAGTGACCCCACAAGCCTGTCTCTTTGGCATTAGGCCATCCAAAATGCCGAACCAATTGTTTAAATTATCGCAGTTCATCCTCCTGGCAGCACGTATCCATGTGGCTGCTAACTGGAAACCATTGCATCTGTCTCTGGATAAAGTTATAGCCAGAGTGAATGACATTATGCTTTCTGAAAAAATAGCGGCTGTACGTGGGGACGTGGTGGCCCTTTACGAGAAGACCTGGTCCCCTTGGTTTACTTCCTCATATGTCACGGATGTTTCCTACTACATTTCCATGTGATCCCCAATGGCCCTTCCCCCTCTCCACACGACATGTATTATTTGTTTTGTATGTATACACAACACAGTACCTGGAATTTCTTTTATGTTTTCTGAAAGTTGGCCATGTAGGCCTCTGATTGGTGTATTTGCTTTTCTGGCTTTTAAATAAACTTAATATGTTTGATACTAAAAGTTTATGCATCATGCCCAAGTGTTTGGTGTTTTTCTTAGATCGTTGGACGCACACAGGGAGGCTAGAGGTAAGGATAGGCCTTATAGGAAGGAATTACCATCTGTCCTATCATTGCAGGAAGATAGAATCTTCCCCATTTTGTGCTGCTTCGGACTATAGGAAAGAGAATTTACGGTTAGTAGAAATTCCATTTTAGAGGGTGTGTTCCCTCCCCCACAGAAGTCACCCTCTGGACCCCACATGGTCCCGGGACAGGTCCTCCCCCCATTACCTGAGAGGAAGACCTGGGCTGATCCTCCTTGTTTGTACCTGTATGATGTGAGACTGCAATAAACGTACACTAAGAACTTGGTGACTGGATTTTCCTTTACTATTTGCTTGGACTACTGCCAACCAGAAGGACCACCTCTACTGCAGAGTACCGTCTTATCCCTATACTACACCTCTGAGACCTCACTTCAGACACTGGCACCTCATCCCCAGCCCCCTCATTGGAGGAGGAAATATCCCTGAGGACTTGGTACCGATTAGGGCAGAGGGGAGCCAGTAGGTTCTTCGACTGGAATCGGGACAAGGGTGAGGGACACTGAATGATCCCACTCAAGGGAAGAAGACTTATTCTTCCCCTTTCCTTTTTTCTGGCACCGATCTTCTCTTATTCTCTAGCCACTGTTTGCCTTCCTCATCCAGACTCTCTGCAGGAGAGAAGGTTGCAGTGGTGGTCCTCTCCTCCTCCTTCTCTCTATCCAGTCTCCTGGGCTTCTCCTCCAACTCACTGTCTCTTAGGGCTGCAGCAATATCCACCGACTCAGGTTTAGGAACCTCCTCAGCTGCCACCCGAGGTGCCCTCTCCCTTTGCCTCCGGCATCCCTCTAAATCAGGCATGTCCAAACTTTTTTCGAAGAGTGCCAAATTTGATGAAGTGAACATGTGCGAGGGCCGACCATTTTACATGCTACATGCTATATGCTTTATAACACAGGCAGATAATAGCAAGCTGGATACCTGGGGGGCCGTAAAAGTTCGGAACGCGGGCCGCAAATGGCCCTCCGGCCGGACTTTGGACATGCCTGCTCTAAATGCTTCAACAGTGTTATTTTTTTCTTCTTTGGACCAGTGGCCTCCCCGCCTCTGCTGGTAGCCTTGCCGGTAGGGTCAGCCTCATGGCCAATCCTAGCTGAGGTTTGGACCACATTGGCAAAGGAGACTGGACAGCGACAGCTATGCAAGAAAAGGTTAATACCGTCACTTTCTGCTTGGACAGCAAAGTCTCTCCATTCGGGTTCTATCTTTGTTGGCTCATACCAAGATCAAAAGAGCTCAAGCCCTTCAGCCCGGACAAAGCTGACACGGAGTATCGGGGAACCATGAGGATGTATCAGGGCAAAGATGTCACTAGCCCTGAAATCCATCTTGAGGAGGAGCTCCACTACTTTAGTTCTATTAGGACAGGGATCATTGCCCCTCCACCTAAGACGGACCACAGTCCTCCTGGCCACCCCGGACCCGGCTGTGGGGAGTGACCATGACTCCTCCCCGCTCCTTTGCTCTCGGAAGGCGGCTAAGCCATGCCTCTCTATCCAGAAAGACAGCTCTACCTCTTTACCCTCTACAGTGATAGATCTATCCCCCCTCCGCAAGGCCTCCAAGAAGCGCCTTTGGGTGTCACTATTCCCAGGACCAGGGGGTGCAGCTCTCTCATACAGCCTACGTGCCCTGGTAGCAACACTCGCATAGCTCCTCACTGCTGCTGCCGGGGGTTCAGACGGACCAACCGCACCAGCATCTCTCTCCACAGGAACCATGCATCCGCCCCCTCCACTCATCCTCCGATCCCCAACATCCATCCTCTCATCATCTTCCCCATCCTCCCTCGCTCCCTCTCCACCATTCACACCACCATTTAGTCCTGGACCAGAAGGCACAGACAGGGTAATGCAAGGAGTGACCTCAGCTTTCCCGGGGGAACCTGGCAAGTCTCCGTCCGTTGCTGTAACAGCAGTAGGCTTCAACTTCTCGCCAGGAACCCCCTCCACCTCACCGGTCACATGACTCGTCGACATCTTTACAGCAGTAGTTAGTCTGGATGCTTTCACAACCCCACCATCAGCAGCATGTTTAGTCTCTTCTCACCAGGAACCCCCTCCACCTCGCCGGTCACACCCCAAAGGCCGACCCTGGCAGGACCTGCACAGAGAGAGGAAAGGAAGAAGGACCTTGTCACATGAAACAAAGGTCCTCAACCTTACAGTGTGGAGAGCAGCCGGACAGAGAGGGTAAGTCTGTGTCAGTCAGTCACTGTCTGTGTTTGTGAGTCTGTGTCAGTCAGTGTGTGTGAATTTGTGTCAGTCAGTGTGTGTGTGTGTGTGTGTGTGAATCAGTCAGTCAGTGTGTGTGAGTTTGTGTCTTTCAGTAGTGTGTGTGTGTCTGTGTCAGTCAGTAGTGTATGTGTGTGTGAGTCTGTGTCAGTCAGTAGTGTATGTGTGTGTGAGTCTGTGTCAGTCAGGAGTGTGTGTGTGTGTGTGAGTCTGTGTCAGTCAGTAGTGTGTTTGTGTGTGAGTCTGCGTCAGTCAGTAGTGTGTGTGTGTGTGTCTGTGTCAGTCAGTAGTGTGTGTGTGTGAGTCTGTGTCAGTCAGTAGTGTGTATGTGTGTGAGTCTGTGTCAGTCAGTAGTGTGTGTGTGAGTCTGTGTCAGTCAGTAGTGTGTGTGTCTGTGTCAGTCAGGAGTGTGTGTGTGTGTGTGTGTGTGAGTCTGTGTCAGTCAGTAGTGTGTGTGTGAGTCTGTGTCAGTCAGTAGTGTGTGTGTCTGTGTCAGTCAGGAGTGTGTGTGTGTGTGTGTGTGTGAGTCTGTGTCAGTCAGTAGTGCGTATGTGTGTGAGTCTGTGTCAGTCAGTAGTGTGTGTGAGTCTGTGTCAGTCAGTAGTGTATGTGTGAGTCTGTGTCAGTCAGTAGTGTATGTGTGAGTCTGTGTCAGTCAGTAGTGTATATGTGTGTGAGTCTGTGTCAGTCAGTAGTGTGTGTGTCTGTCAGTCAGTAGTGTGTGTGTGTGTGTGTGTGAGTCTGTGTCAGTCAGTAGTGTGTGTGTGTCTGTCAGTCAGTAGTGTGTGTATGTGTGTGAGTCTGTGTCAGTCAGTAGTGTGTGTGTGTGTGTGAGCCTGTGTCAGTCAGTAGTGTGTGTGTGAGTCTGTGTCAGTCAGTAGTGTGTGTGTGAGTCTGTGTCAGTCAGTAGTGTGTGTGTGTGTGAGTCTGTGTCAGTCAGTAGTGTGTATGTGTATGTTCATGGTGTCTCAAGTGACTGTGCACGGTGGATGGATGAGAGCTTCGCTCGCGGACACCTGGAGCCGGCCCTGACCCCATCACACACCTGTCACACCCCTATAATCGCTCATCCTCCGGGCACTGCCCGCGCTGTAGCCGCAGATTAGTCGCACACGTATCTGGGTTCAGACGAATTAGAGGCTCATAGAAATCTTTGCAGGGATAACTGAGCCGAGAAGCCGATTAGAGATTGGATTATAGCCGAGTCCTGTGCACACTGGCAGAACGGTAAGAAGGATTTACAGGGATCAGTGCTGGTCAGAAGTGGCTTCATCCTCAGCAAAATGTCTGCAAGCCGGGGCCGAGCGGGTGATGTCACTGCTGTGTAATATATCAGGAGAGCGGTGATGTCACTGCTGTGTAATATATCAGGAGAGCGGTGATGTCACTGCTGTGTAATATATCTGACATCTGGAGAGCGGTGATGTCACTGCTGTGTAATATATCTGACATCTGGAGAGCGGTGATGTCACTGCTGTATAATATAGCTGGAGAGCGGTGATGTCACTGCTGTATAATATATCTCATATTTGGAGACCGGTGATGTCACTGCTGTATAATATATCTGATATCTGGAGAGCGATGATGTCACTGCTGTATAATATAGCTGATATCTGGAGAGCGGTGATGTCACTGCTGTATAATATATCTGGAGAGCGGTGATGTCACTGCTGTATAATATATCTGATATCTGGAGAGCGGTGATGTCACTGCTGTATAATATATCTGATATCTGGAGAGCGGTGATGTCACTGCTGTGTAATATATCAGGAGAGCGGTGATGTCACTGCTGTGTAATATATCAGGAGAGCGGTGATGTCACTGCTGTGTAATATATCTGACATCTGGAGAGCGGTGATGTCACTGCTGTGTAATATATCTGACATCTGGAGAGCGGTGATGTCACTGCTGTATAATATAGCTGGAGAGCGGTGATGTCACTGCTGTATAATATATCTCATATTTGGAGACCGGTGATGTCACTGCTGTATAATATATCTGATATCTGGAGAGCGATGATGTCACTGCTGTATAATATAGCTGATATCTGGAGAGCGGTGATGTCACTGCTGTATAATATAGCTGATATCTGGAGGGCGGTGATGTCACTGCTGTATAATATATCTGATATCTGGAGAGCGGTGATGTCACTGCTGTATAATATATCTGGAGAGCGGTGATGTCACTGCTGTATAATATATCTGGAGAGCGGTGATGTCACTGCTGTATAATATATCTCATATTTGGAGACCGGTGATGTCACTGCTGTATAATATATCTCATATTTGGAGACCGGTGATGTCACTGCTGTATAATATATCTCATATTTGGAGACCGGTGATGTCACTGCTGTATAATATAGCTGATATCTGGAGAGCGGTGATGTCACTGCTGTATAATATATCTGATATCAGGAGAGCGGTGATGTCACTGCTGTATAATATATCTGATATCTGGAGAGCGGTGATGTCACTGCTGTATAATATATCTGGAGAGCGGTGATGTCACTGCTGTATAATATATCTGATATCTGGAGAGCGGTGATGTCACTGCTGTATAATATAGCTGATATCTGGAGAGCGGTGATGTCACTGCTGTATAATATATCTGATATCTGGAGAGCGGTGATGTCACTGCTGTATAATATATCTGGAGAGCGGTGATGTCACTGCTGTATAATATATCTGATATGTGGAGAGCGGTGATGTCACTGCTGTATAATATATCTGATATCTGGAGAGCGGTGATGTCACTGCTGTATAATATATCTGATATGTGGAGAGCGGTGATGTCACTGCTGTATAATATATCTGGAGAGCAGTGATGTCACTGCTGTATAATATATCTGATATCTGGAGAGCGGTGATGTCACTGCTGTATAATATATCTGGAGAGCGGTGATGTCACTGCTGTATAATATATCTGGAGAGCGGTGATGTCACCTCCTGTATAATATATCTGATATCTGGAGAGCTGTGATGTCACTGCTGTATAATATATCTGATATCTGGAGAGCGGTGATGTCACTGCTGTATAATATATCTGATATCTGGAGAGCGGTGATGTCACTGCTGTATAATATATCTGATATCTGGAGAGCGGTGATGTCACTGCTGTATAATATATCTGATATCTGGAGAGCGGTGATGTCACTGCTGTATAATATAGCTGATATCTGGAGAGTGGTGATGTCACTGCTGTATAATATATCTGGAGAGCGGTGATGTCACTGCTGTATAATATAGCTGGAGAGCGGTGATGTCACTGCTGTATAATATATCTGGAGAGCGGTGATGTCACCTCCTGTATAATATATCTGGAGAGCGGTGATGTCACTGCTGTATAATATATCTGGAGAGCGGTGATGTCACTGCTGTATGATATATCTGGAGAGCGGTGATGTCACTGCTGTATAATATAGCTGATATCTACCTCCTGTAGTAGCTCCTCATGTTGCAGGAGATTGTATGAGATTTCAGCTGTGAAGCTGCAGTTCGGTGAGTTCTGCTCAGGGAGGTTTATACTATGCGGAAGCTTCATCTGATTATGGGGATTATTCCTGTGTATATGGAGGAGCCCGGGGGAGGGGCGCTGCGTGACGGGAGACGTCGTTCTTCTTGTGTTTTACAGAAGTTCTGGATTTCAGTGGTGTCTTTGGCGCTGCGAGCGGCCTGTCAGTGCGGAGCAGAAATCAGCGGAGAAGGAGGTTACCGGCGGATTACTGAGGCAGCCGCCTAATCCCGGTGTCTGTATAAGAAGGTTTATGTGAGCGATCTGGAGCCGGCCGCCATATTCTGCTGCCACCACTGTGTAGCCCATGGGACCGGACCGGGGGCCACTCGCGCTGCCGCTCCTCCTCCTCTTCTCCTCGGTGGGTAAGTAACCGCGCAAGGAGAAGCATTGTTGTTGTTTTGTTCTGTGGATAATTGTGACCATTATGCCGGGAGCACAACCAGGCGCAATCCCGCGGACCGCAACCGGGCGCAATCCCGCGGACCACAACCGGGCACAATCCCGCGGACCACAACCGGGCGCAATCCCGCGGACCACAACCGGGCGCAATCCTGCGGACCGCAACCGGGCTCAATCCTGCAGACATGACCGCCACGACAGGAGACCATCGGGTGCAGAACGACATGGCGCCCAACGCTGCTGCAATACAGCCAGGAATGAGACGCTTTCCAGAATCTTGCAAATTATACTTCATGTAGATTCGTCATAAGACCCTACGCGTTT
This sequence comes from Dendropsophus ebraccatus, assembly GCF_027789765.1. Lineage (NCBI taxonomy): Eukaryota > Metazoa > Chordata > Amphibia > Anura > Hylidae > Dendropsophus > Dendropsophus ebraccatus. The sequence goes on from NC_091463.1 coordinate 2,455,228, forward strand.
CGGTATAACGCCCCCATTGCTTCAGGGAGCGTCTCTATCCTGGATGTTGGCTGCTGTCACCCTTAGGTCCTTGGATGTTTCTCACGGGATTCTGACCATGGACTGGATGGTGAGGGGAGATCTCACCGGCCCCTATAGAATCGCAGCAACGACTCCAAGTGACCAGACGACGTGAGACTCCGTGCGCTTCCAGACCGTGGACTGAGACGTTACTGTAAGGTAGAGACTTGTTATAAGGATTACGATACGCCCAACGTGTGGCTGCACAGCGAGAGCCGTATATAATCTATAGGGAGGAGAGAGGGCTGTATATAATCTATAGGGAGGAGAGAGAGCTGTATATAATCTATAGGGAGGAGAGAGCGCCGTATATAATCTATAGGGAGGAGAGAGCTGTATATAATCTATAGGGAGGAGAGAGCTGTATATAATCTATAGGAAGGAGAGAGAGCTGTATATAATCTATAGGGAGGAGACAGGGCCGTATATAATCTATAGAGAGGAGAGAGCTGTATATAATCTATAGGGAGGAGAGAGAGCTGTATATAATCTATAGGGAGGGGAGAGCCGTATATAATCTATAGGGAGGAGAGAGAGCTGTATATAATCTATAGGGAGGAGAGAGAGCTGTATATAATCTATAGGGAGGAGAGAGGGCTGTATATAATCTATAGGGAGGAGAGAGAGCTGTATATAATCTATAGGGAGGAGAGAGCTGCATATAATCTATAGGGGGGAGAGAGAGCTGTATATAATCTATAGGGAGGAGAGAGCTGTATATAATCTATAGGGAGGAGAGAGAGCTGTATATAATCTATAGGGAGGAGAGAGCTGTATATAATCTATAGGGAGGAGAGAGCTGTATATAATCTATAGGGAGGAGAGAGCTGTATATAATCTATAGGGAGGAGAGAGAGCTGTATATAATCTATAGGGAGGAGAGGGCTGTATATAATCTATAGGGAGGAGAGAGCGCTGTATATAATCTATAGGGAGGAGAGAGAGCTGTATATAATCTATAGGGAGGAGAGAGAGCTGTATATAATCTATAGGGAGGAGAGAGAGCTGTATATAATCTATAGGGAGGAGAGAGGGCTGTATATAATCTATCGGGAGGAGAGAGCTGTATATAATCTATCGGGAGGAGAGAGGGCTGTATATAATCTATAGGGAGGAGAGAGCGCTGTATATAATCTATAGGGAGGAGAGAGAGGGCCGTATATAATCTATAGGGAGGAGAGAGGGCCGTATATAATCTATAGGGAGGAGAGAGAGCTGTATATAATCTATAGGGAGGAGAGAGCTGTATATAATCTATAGGGAGGAGAGAGAGGGCCGTATATAATCTATAGGGAGGAGAGAGAGCTGTATATAATCTATAGGGAGGAGAGAGAGCTGTATATAATCTATAGGGAGGAGAGAGGGCTGTATATAATCTATAGGGAGGAGAGAGAGGGCCGTATATAATCTATAGGGAGGAGAGAGAGCTGTATATAATCTATCGGGAGGAGAGAGGGCTGTATATAATCTATAGGGAGGAGAGAGGGCTGTATATAATCTATAGGGAGGAGAGAGAGCGCTGTATATAATCTATCGGGAGGAGAGAGGGCTGTATATAATCTATAGGGAGGAGAGAGAGCTGTATATAATCTATAGGGAGGAGAGAGAGGGCCGTATATAATCTATAGGGAGGAGAGAGAGCGCTGTATATAATCTATAGGGAGGAGAGAGAGCCGTATATAATCTATAGGGAGGAGAGAGCTGTATATAATCTATAGGGAGGAGAGAGCTGTATATAATCTATAGGGAGGAGAGAGCTGTATATAATCTATAGGGAGGAGAGAGGGCTGTATATAATCTATAGGGAGGAGAGAGCTGTATATAATCTATAGGGAGGAGAGAGCTGTATATAATCTATAGGGAGGAGAGAGCTGTATATAATCTATAGGGAGGAGAGAGAGCTGTATATAATCTATAGGGAGGAGAGAGAGGGCCGTATATAATCTATAGGGAGGAGAGAGAGCGCTGTATATAATCTATAGGGAGGAGAGAGAGCCGTATATAATCTATAGGGAGGAGAGAGAGCTGTATATAATCTATAGGAAGGAGAGAGGGCTGTATATATTCTATAGGGAGGAGAGAGCTGTATATAATCTATAGGGAGGAGAGAGGGCTGTATATAATCTATAGGGAGGAGAGAGCTGTATATAATCTATAGGGAGGAGAGAGAGCTGTATATAATCTATAGGGAGGAGAGAGAGCGCTGTATATAATCTATAGGGAGGAGAGAGCTGTATATAATCTATAGGGAGGAGAGAGCCGCATATAATCTATAGGGAGGAGAGAGGGCTGTATATAATCTATAGGGAGGAGAGAGCTGTATATAATCTATAGGGAGGAGAGAGGGCTGTATATAATCTATAGGGAGGAGAGAGCTGTATATAATCTATAGGGAGGAGAGAGATGTATATAATCTATAGGGAAGAGAGAGCCCTGTATATAATCTATAGGGAGGAGAGAGATGTATATAATCTATAGGGAGGAGAGAGCTGTATATAATCTATAGGGAGGAGAGAGCGCTGTATATAATCTATAGGGAGGAGAGAGCTGTATATAGTCTATAGGGAGGAGAGAGGGCTGTATATAATCTATAGGGGGAGAGAGGGCTGTATATAATCTATAGGGAGGAGAGAGCTGTATATAATCTATAGGGAGGAGAGAGGGCTGTATATAATCTATAGGGAGGAGAGGGCCGTATATAATCTATAGAGAGGAGAGAGCTGTATATAATCTATAGGGAGGAGAGAGCTGTATATAATCTATAGGGAGGAGAGAGCTGTATATAATCTATAGAGAGGAGAGAGCTGTATATAATCTATAGGGAGGAGAGAGCTGTATATAATCTATAGGGAGGAGAGAGGGCTGTATATAATCTATAGGGAGGAGAGAGCGCTGTATATAATCTATAGGGAGGAGAGAGAGGGCTGTATATAATCTATAGGGAGGAGAGAGGGCCGTATATAATCTATAGGGAGGAGAGAGGGCTGTATATAATCTATAGGGAGGAGAGAGAGCTGTATTTAATCTATAGGTTGGAGAGAGCGCTGTATATAATCTATAGGGAGGAGAGAGAGCCGTATATAATCTATAGGGAGGAGAGAGCTGTATATAATCTATAGAGAGGAGAGAGCTGTATATAATCTATAGGGAGGAGAGAGCGCTGTATATAATCTATAGGGAGGAGAGAGCTGTATATAATCTATAGGGAGGAGAGAGCGCTGTATATAATCTATAGGGAGGAGAGAGGGCTGTATATAATCTATAGGGAGGAGAGAGAGCTGTATATAATCTATAGGGAGGAGAGAGCGCTGTATATAATCTATAGAGAGGAGAGAGCTGTATATAATCTATAGGGAGGAGAGAGAGCGCTGTATATAATCTATAGGGAGGAGAGAGAGCTGTATATAATCTATATGGAGGAGAGAGAGCTGTATATAATCTATAGGGAGGAGAGAGCTGTATATAATCTATAGGGAGGAGAGAGCTGTATATAATCTATATGGAGGAGAGAGAGCTGTATATAATCTATAGGGAGGAGAGAGCGCTGTATATAATCTATAGGGAGGAGAGGGCTGTATATAATCTATAGGGAGGAGAGAGCTGTATATAATCTATAGGGAGGAGAGAGCTGTATATAATCTATAGGGAGGAGAGAGGGCTGTATATAATCTATAGGGAGGAGAGAGAGCTGTATATAATCTATAGGGAGGAGAGAGCTGTATATAATCTATAGGGAGGAGAGAGCGCTGTATATAATCTATAGGGAGGAGAGAGAGCTGTATATAATCTACAGGGAGGAGAGAGAGCTGTATATAATCTATAGGGAGGAGAGAGCGCTGTATATAATCTATAGGGAGGAGAGAGCTGTATATAATCTATAGGGAGGAGAGAGCTGTATATAATCTATAGGGAGGAGAGAGGGCTGTATATAATCTATAGGGAGGAGAGAGCGCTGTATATAATCTATAGGGAGGAGAGAGCTGTATATAATCTATAGGGAGGAGAGAGCTGTATATAATCTATAGGGAGGAGAGAGAGCGCTGTATATAATCTATAGGGAGGAGAGAGGGCTGTATATAATCTATAGGGAGGAGAGAGAGCTGTATATAATCTATAGGGAGGAGAGAGCTGTATATAATCTATAGGGAGGAGAGAGCGCTGTATATAATCTATAGGGAGGAGAGAGAGCTGTATATAATCTATAGGGAGGAGAGAGCGCTGTATATAATCTATAGAGAGGAGAGGGCTGTATATAATCTATAGGGAGGAGAGAGAGCTGTATATAATCTACAGGGAGGAGAGAGAGCTGTATATAATCTATAGGGAGGAGAGAGAGCGCTGTATATAATCTATAGGGAGGAGAGAGCTGTATATAATCTATAGGGAGGAGAGAGCTGTATATAATCTATAGGGAGGAGAGAGGGCTGTATATAATCTATAGGGAGGAGAGAGCGCTGTATATAATCTATAGGGAGGAGAGAGCTGTATATAATCTATAGGGAGGAGAGAGCTGTATATAATCTATAGGGAGGAGAGAGAGCGCTGTATATAATCTATAGAGAGGAGAGAGGGCTGTATATAATCTATAGGGAGGAGAGAGGGCTGTATATAATCTATAGGGAGGAGAGAGAGCGCTGTATATAATCTATAGGGAGGAGAGAGGGCTGTATATAATCTATAGGGAGGAGAGAGAGCTGTATATAATCTATAGGGAGGAGAGAGCTGTATATAATCTATAGGGAGGAGAGAGCGCTGTATATAATCTATAGGGAGGAGAGAGCTGTATATAATCTATAGGGAGGAGAGAGAGCGCTGTATATAATCTATAGGGAGGAGAGAGCGCCGTATATAATCTATAGGGAGGAGAGAGCTGTATATAATCTATAGGGAGGAGAGAGCTGTATATAATCTATAGGGAGGAGAGAGCGCTGTATATAATCTATAGGGAGGAGAGAGAGCCGTATATAATCTATAGGGAGGAGAGAGCTGTATATAATCTATAGGGAGGAGAGAGCTGTATATAATCTATAGGGAGGAGAGAGGGCTGTATATAATCTCAGGGGCGTAACCAGAACTGGCTGGGAACCATAGCAAACTAAGCAATATATATATATATATATATATATATATATATATATACTAGAAAATGTACCCGGCGCTGCCCGGGTATAAAGTGTCAGTGTTAACTAGATTTGTTCTAAGGTGCCCAGGAAGCCAAGCTAAAGTTATTGTTTCATCTGAGTTAATCAGTGGAATTAGTGTATACCTGTAGTGCATAGTTGGAGGGGTTCTGTATACCCACAATGTATAGTTTTTAGGGGTCTCGCATATCTGTAGTGCATAGTTGGGGGGGCTGTATACCTATAGTGTATAGTTGGATGGGAACTGTATACCTGTAGTGTGTAGTTGAGGGAGGGCCTGTATACCTGCAGTGTACAGTTGGTGAAGGTCCTGTACTGTATAGTTTGGGGGTCCTGTATACCTGTAGTATATAGTTGGTGCTGTATACCTGTAATGTATAGTTGGTGGAGGTCTTTTATACCTGTAGTTTATAGTTTGAGGGTCCTGGATACATGTAGTGTATAATTGGTGGAGGTCATGTATACCTGTAGTATATAGTTCGGGGGTCCTGTATAACTGTAGTATAGAGTTGGTGGACGTCCTGTATACCTGTAGTGTATAGTTTTGGGGTCCTGTATACCTGTAGTGTATAGTTTGGGGTCCTATATACCTGTACTGTATAGTTTTTGGTGGTCCTGTGTACCTGTAGTGTAAAGTTTGGGGGTCCTGTATACCTGTAGTATAGAGTTGGTGAAGGTGCTGTATACCTGTAGTATAGAGTTGGTGGAGGTCCTTTATACCTGTAGTGTATAGCTTTGGGTCCTGTATACCTGTAGTATAGAGTTGGTGGGGGTCCTGTATACCTGTAGTATATAGTTTGTGGAGGTCCTGTGCACCTGTAGTGTATAGTTTTGGGGTCCTGTATACTTGCAGGGTCGTATTTACCATTAGGCACCAATGGTCTGGTGCGTTCGGTAGCACCTTCCAGAGGGGCAGTACCCTCCTGTTCAGACTTGCCAGACTCGCCATCTAGGGGGGTATGGCGGTATTGGTCAGGTCTGGTATGGCGGTGTTATCCAGTCACAGTATGGTGGTATTGGTCAGGTCTGGTATGGCGGTGTTATCCAGTCACAGTATGGTGGTATTGGTCAGGTCTGGTGTGGTATGGCGGTGTTATCCAGTCACAGTATGGTGGTATTGGTCAGGTCTAGTGTGGCGGTGTTATCCAGTCACAGTGTGGTGGTATTGGTCAGGTCTGGTATGGCGGTGTTATCCAGTCACAGTATGGTGGTATTGGTCAGGTCTGGTGTGGTATGGTGGTGTTATCCAGTCACAGTATGGTGGTATTGGTCAAGTCTGGTGTGGCGGTGTTATCCAGTCACAGTATGGTGGTATTGGTCAGGTCTGGTATGGCGGTGTTATCCAGTCACAGTATGGTGGTATTGGTCAGGTCTGGTGTGGTATGGCGGTGTTATCCAGTCACAGTATGGTGGTATTGGTCAGGTCTAGTGTGGCGGTGTTATCCAGTCACAGTATGGTGGTATTGGTCAGGTCTGGTGTGGTATGGTGGTGTTATCCAGTCACAGTATGGTGGGATTGGTCAGGTCTGGTGTGGCGGTGTTATCTACCAGTTATTACTGTGGATGTTGTGAGGCAGCTTCCCTAGCAACCATTGCTCCCTGTGAAAATGAAAGCAGTAATCCTATTGGTTGCTAAGGCTCCAACTGCCGTGTCTGCTGCAGCTAATTATATCACCTGTGTTTGCAGTGAGGAGATTTTCCCATTCATCTCTATGGGGCGCCTCTCTTTCCCCTCCCCCTCCTCTCCTGTACATCTGGCGGGGACGGGACCTTCGCAATAACCTTCCCGGGCACCCAATGTATCTGTGGGCCAAATTTGGGGTCAAACGGTTCAGGCGTTTGGAAGTCTATAGAGGACAGACAGACAGACAGACTTTCATTTTTATGATAGATAGATAGATAGATAGATAGATAGATAGATAGATAGGAGATAGATAGATAGATAGATAGATAGATAGATAGATAGATAGATAGATAGGAGATAGATAGATAGATAGATAGATAGGAGATAGATAGATAGGAGAGAGATAGGAGATAGATAGATAGATAGATAGATATGAGATAGATAGATAGATAGATAGATAGATAGGAGATAGATAGGAGATAGATAGATAGATAGATAGATAGATAGATAGATAGATAGATAGATAGATAGATAGATAGGAGATAGATAGGAGATAGATAGGAGATAGATAGATAGGAGATAGATAGGAGATAGATAGATAGATAGATAGGAGATAGATAGGAGATAGATAGATAGATAGATAGGAGATAGATAGGAGATAGATAGATAGATAGATAGATAGATAGATAGGAGATAGATAGATAGATAAGAGATAGATAGATAGATAGATAGATAGGAGATAGATAGATAGATAGATAGATAGATAGATAGAAGATAGATAGATAGGAGATAGATAGGAGATAGATAGATAGGAGATAGATAGATAGATAGATAGATATCTTGAAGTATAATCAGCAGCACAGTCTTAGATAGTGGGTGCCAGTGCACACGTCCTCCAACCACAGGATTCACACTAATATGTAAAGTAGTCGTCACGGCACTCCCAATGTAGTGTAGCAAAAAAATGTGTTTATTCCATAGAAGTCAGCACAGCAAAAAATCAAGTGGCAACGTTTCTGTGGCCTCACGCCACAGAAACGTTGCCACTTGATTTTTTGCTGTGCTGACTTCTATGGAATAAACACATTTTTTTGCTACACTACATTGGGAGTGCCGTGACGACTACTTTACATAGATAGATAGATAGATAGATAGGAGATAGATAGATAGGAGATAGATAGATAGATAGATAGAGATATAGTATTAGGAAAAGCATTATAGCACCATGACCACAGCCATTACCACTATACTCTTACTAACCAAATCCAGTATGTTAGGTTGAATAATACAAACAATACCAGCTTACATGGGGCAAATATTACCCCCTCACTGACTAAAATCCCCACATAATGAATAATGCTACCACTGCTACGGTATAATACCCACAGTCCATTATTACCACTGCCCATATAGTGGCATGTATAAGCTCCACACAGGCTTTACACACCATAAGTGATTACAGTGCAGTTACAGACAATAACTCACAGGGGGCGTCTTCTCCAATCGGAGTTGCTCACTTTTCCCCTTCTTCTCCAACCAGCCTGGCCACCATGAGGACTTCTCTCAGTAGGATCTGCCAGACAAACAGTTTAGGCTCCTCACTCATGCCCCATCATCCTACACATCTATTTGCTCCATCTGTTCCCTCATATAGTGGTCCCCTCTGTATTCATATAGTAGTTAGACCGCTGTGTCCCTCATTAAGTAATTAGACCCGTCGATACCCCCCATATAGTAGTTAGGCCCCTCTGTGCCCCTATATAGTAGTCATACCCCGCTGTGCATCTGTATAGTAGTTCGGCCTCCCTGTGCAGGTGTCCCCTCTAGTAGGTAGTATCCCCCATGTAGCTATTTTTCCCATCGTTAGTGCCCCTGGTAGGTAGGCATCCCCCTGTAATTCACCCCCCTGGAAGTTAATCTCCCCCTATGTAGTAATTTCCTTGGGTAGTTAGCCCTTCTGTAGGCATCTCCCCTGGTAGTTATGCTCCATCCTTCCCATATAGTCATCTCCCTTGGTTAACCCCTTCCTTCATACAGGCTTTCACCTGCAAGTTACCCCCCCCCCCCAGTAGGCAATCTCATGTAAGTTAACCCCCCCAATGTAAGCAATCTCATGTAAGTAAACCCCCTACCCCCACGTGGGCACTCCCATGCATGCTAATCCCCCCCCCCAATGTAGGTAGTCCCATGTAAGTAACCCCCCTCCCCCCATGTGGGCAAATCCGTGCATGCTATTCCCCCCAGTAGGCAATCTCATGTAAGGCAATCCCATGCATGCTAATCGCCCCCATGTAGGCAGTCGAATGTAAGTAACCCCTTTCCAGTGTCGAACTGGCCCATTAGAGGACCAGACGATCCTCCAGTGGGCCCTCAGCTTTAGAACCTGCACTTACACTGACTGACTGGTTCTTCTTTGGTGGGCCCCCAGATAAATTTTTTCTGGGGGGCCCCAGATGCCTCAGTCTGACACTGCCCCCCTCCCCCCATGTAGGCGAGCCCATGTAAATTACCCCCCCCCCCCATGTAGGCAGCCCCATGAAAATTACCCCCTCCCATGTAAGCAATCCCCTGATGCAGAGGGCCCCATAGCAGCACCTACGGCTGCTACAGCGGTAGTACCGCCTCTGCTGCTGTGTCTCCATATAGTAATAATGTGTCCTCCTGTGCCTCCATATAGTAATGTCTCCTGCTGTGCCCTCCATATAGTAATAATGCCCCCCATTGTGCCCTTCATATAGTAATAATGTCTCCTTATGTACCCCATATAGTAATAATGCCCCCTACTGTGCCCTTCATATAGTAATAATGTCTCCTTATGTACCCCCATATAGTAATATCTCCTGCTGTGTCTCCATATAAAAATAATGCCTCCTGCTGTGCCCTCCATATAGTAATAATGTCTCCTGCTGTGCCACCCATATAGTAAGAATGTCTCCTGCTGTGCCCCAGTATAGAAATAATGCCCCCTGCTGTGCCTCCATATAGTAATAACACCTCTGATGTGCCTTTCATATAGTAATTATGTCTCCTGCTGTGTTCCATATAGTAATGTCTTCTGCTGTGCACCCCGATATAGTAATAATGTCCCTGCTGTGCCCCCATATAGTAACAATGCCCCCTGCTGTGCCTCCATGTAGTAATATTGTCCCTTGCTGCGCCCTCATATACTTATGTCTCCTATTGTGCCCCCATATTGTAATAATGCCCCCTGCTGTTCCTTCCATGTAGTTATATCTCCTGCTGTGCCCCATATTGTAATAATATCTCCTGTTGTGCCCCATATAGTAATAATGCCCCCTGCTATGCCTCCATATAGTAATAATGTCTCCTTATGTGCCCCCATATAGTAATAATGCCCACTGCTGTGCTCACATATAGTAATAATGTCTCCTGCTGTGCCCCCATATAGTAATAATGTTTCCTGCTGTGCCCCCATATAGTAATAATGTCTTCTGCATTGCCCTCCATATAGTAATAATGTCCCCTGTTGTGCCTCCATATAGTAATAATGTCCCCTGCTGTCCCTTCATATAGTAATAATGCCTCCTCCTGTGCCTACATATAGTAATGTCCCCTGCTGTGCCTCCATATAGTAATAATGTCTCCTGCTGTGCCTCCATATAGTAATAATGTCCCCTGATGTGCCTTCATATAGTAATAATGTCTCCTGCTGTGCCTCCATATAGTAATAATGTCCCCTGCTGTGCCTCCATATAGTAATAATGTCTCCTGCTGTGCCTCCATATAGTAATAATGTCCCCTGATGTGCCTTCATATAGTAATAATGTCCCCTGCTTTAGCCTCCATTTAGTAATAATGCCCCCTGCTGTGCCCTCCATATAGTAATAATGTCCCCTGATGTGCCTTCATATAGTAATAATGTCCCCTGCTTTAGCCTCCATTTAGTAATAATGTCCCTACTGTGCCCCCATATAGTAATAACACCTCTGATGTGCCCTTTATATAGTAATTATGTCTCCTGCTGTGTTCCATATAGTAATAATGTCCCTGCTGTGCCCCCATATAGTAACAATGCCCTCTGCTGTGCCTCCATGTAGTAATATTGTCCCCTGCTGTGCCCTTCATATACTTATGGATAATGAAAAGAAGAGAGAACCTCAAAGTGAAAGCATACTATGTTGATTTATTGTGACAATGTCTAAAATCTGTATTAATAAACCTCATATGTATAATTATAAATATAAAATATAAAATAAATACAGATATACAAACAATACAATAGTTGCGCTACTGATGAGGGAAAGAGCCTTTCCGAAACGCGTCTAGCTAGCACCCCAAGAAATATCAAGCACTTTATATCTATTTCCAGGATTACTAGATCGTTTACTTTTGCCTGCCGCTCACAGCTTGTTCTGATTGCTGGATCTCCTCCCCTCTTTCACCTGTGGCCACGGCACGCCGATGTGTAAGTGAGATCCACTGGGAGCCTGACGGCTAGAGACGGCACGGCACGTCCCGGAGCGCTCCAACCATCAGTAACTTGCCCACGAATTGTTACATCGGACCGGTAATATTACATTATCACCAGCAAATTGCATACGAACTGCTGCATTGTACCGGTAAGATTACAAGTTATACAGCAAGCAGTACGGATACTGTGAGATATACGGACATAATAGACTTTTAGATACTGGTATATTGCCATGGACATCTCCCTATTGCTTATATAAGATCGGATGCAATATTTAAAAAAAATAAAAAAATTTGTATTGTTTGTATATCTGTATTTATTTTATATTTATAATTATACATATGAGGTTTATTAATACAGATTTTAGACATTATCACAATAAATCAACATAGTATGCTTTCACTTTGAGGTTCTCTCTCCTTTTCATTATCCATTTTTTCTATTACCTGGTGTGAACAGGGACACACCGCTGAGAGTTACCCAGTGACTGCAGCAGTAATTCTGTGGTGGCACGTACCCAGCTATTTTTCTTCATATACTTATGTCTCCTGTTGTGCTCCCATATTGTAATAATGCCCCCTGCTGTGCCCCCATATAGTAACAATGCCCCCTGCTGTGCCTCCATGTAGTAATATTGTCCCTTGCTGTGCCCTCATATACTTATGTCTCCTATTGTGCCCCCATATTGTAATAATGCCCCCTGCTGTTCCTTCCATGTAGTTATATCTCCTGCTGTGCCCCATATTGTAATAATATCTCCTGTTGTGCCCCATATAGTAATAATGCCCCCTGCTATGCCTCCATATAGTAATAATGTCTCCTTATGTGCCCCCATATAGTAATAATGCCCACTGCTGTGCTCACATATAGTAATAATGTCTCCTGCTGTGCCCCCATATAGTAATAATGTTTCCTGCTGTGCCCCCATATAGGAATAATGTCTTCTGCATTGCCCTCCATATAGTAATAATGTCCCCTGTTGTGCCTCCATATAGTAATAATGTCCCCTGTTGTGCCTCCATATAGTAATAATGTCCCCTGCTGTCCCTTCATATAGTAATAATGCCTCCTCCTGTGCCTACATATAATAATGTCTCCTGCTGTGCCCCCATATAGTAATAATGTTTCCTGCTGTGCCCCCATATAGTAATAATGTCTTCTGCATTGCCCTCCATATAGTAATAATGTCCCCTGTTGTGCCTCCATATAGTAATAATGTCCCCTGCTGTCCCTTCATATAGTAATAATGCCTCCTCCTGTGCCTACATATAGTAATGTCCCCTACTGTGCCTCCATATAGTAATAATGTCTCCTGCTGTGCCTCCATGTAGTAATAATGTCCCCTGATGTGCCTTCATATAGTAATAATGTCTCCTGCTGTGCCTCCATATAGTAATAATGTCCCCTGCTGTGCCTCCATATAGTAATAATGTCTCCTGCTGTGCCTCCATATAGTAATAATGTCCCCTGATGTGCCTTCATATAGTAATAATGTCCCCTGCTTTAGCCTCCATTTAGTAATAATGCCCTCTGCTGTGCCCTCCATATAGTAATAATGTCCCCTGATGTGCCTTCATATAGTAATAATGTCCCCTGCTTTAGCCTCCATTTAGTAATAATGTCCCTGCTGTGCCCCCATATAGTAATAACACCTCTGATGTGCCCTTTATATAGTAATTATGTCTCCTGCTGTGTTCCATATAGTAATAATGTCCCTGCTGTGCCCCCATATAGTAACAATGCCCTCTGCTGTGCCTCCATGTAGTAATATTGTCCCCTGCTGTGCCCTTCATATACTTATGGATAATGAAAAGGAGAGAGAACCTCAAAGTGAAAGCATACTATGTTGATTTATTGTGACAATGTCTAAAATCTGTATTAATAAACCTCATATGTATAATTATAAATATAAAATATAAAATAAATACAGATATACAAACAATACAATAGTTGCGCTACTGATGAGGGAAAGAGCCTTTCCGAAACGCGTCTAGCTAGCACCCCAAGAAATATCAAGCACTTTATATCTATTTCCAGGATTACTAGATCGTTTACTTTTGCCTGCCGCTCACAGCTTGTTCTGATTGCTGGATCTCCTCCCCTCTTTCACCTGTGGCCACGGCACGCCGATGTGTAAGTGAGATCCACTGGGAGCCTGACGGCTAGAGACGGCACGGCACGTCCCGGAGCGCTCCAACCATCAGTAACTTGCCCACGAATTGTTACATCGGACCGGTAATATTACATTATCACCAGCAAATTGCATACGAACTGCTGCATTGTACCGGTAAGATTACAAGTTATACAGCAAGCAGTACGGATACTGTGAGATATACGGACATAATAGACTTTTAGATACTGGTATATTGCCATGGACATCTCCCTATTGCTTATATAAGATCGGATGCAATATTTAAAAAAAAAAAAAAATTTGTATTGTTTGTATATCTGTATTTATTTTATATTTATAATTATACATATGAGGTTTATTAATACAGATTTTAGACATTATCACAATAAATCAACATAGTATGCTTTCACTTTGAGGTTCTCTCTCCTTTTCATTATCCATTTTTTCTATTACCTGGTGTGAACAGGGACACACCGCTGAGAGTTACCCAGTGACTGCAGCAGTAATTCTGTGGTGGCACGTACCCAGCTATTTTTCTTCATATATTTATGTCTCCTGTTGTGCTCCCATATTGTAATAATGCCCCCTGCTGTGCGTTCCATGAAGTTATATCTTCTGCTGTGCCCCATATAGTAATAATATCTCCTGCTGTGCCTCCATATAGTAATAATGTCTCCTGCTGTGCCCTCCATATAGTAATATTGTCCCTGCTGTGCCTCCATATAGTTATAATGCCTCCTCCTGTGCCTACATATAGTAGTGTCCCCTGCTGTGCCTCCATATAGTAATAATGTCTCCTGCTGTGCCTCCATATAGTAATAATGTCTCCTGCTGTGCCCCATATAGTAATAATGTCTCCTGCTGTGCCTTCCATATAGTAATAATGTCCCTGCTGTGCCCCATATAGTAATAATGCCTCCTCCTGTGCCTACATATAGTAATGTCCCCTGCTGTGCCTCCATATAGTAATAATGTCCCCTGCTGTGCCGTCACTTAGTAATAAGTTTTCTGCTGTGTCCCCACCAGGGGCGTAGCTAGGATTCACTGGGCCCCATAGGAAAAAAAATTGTAAGCCCCCCCCGCCCTACGCACACAACACAAAGCACTGCTGCTTGCTCTGTTAGTCCACTGTTTTTACCTATAAGGGCCCGTAAAGAGCCTTATGGTTAAATACATAGGTGCAGGAACAGACTACCTTCTGCTTAACCCCTTATATATTGCAGTGTGTAAGTGACCCAGTGTTCAGAAGACAAGGAGATCTTTGCTTTAGTGCTAGTGCACTAATAAACCCTGCCCTCTGCACAGAGCTCGGCACATTTTCCTACTTGATTGCCGCAGCCGAGAACAGAGGTCAGGGTTTATCAGTGCAGTGAAACACAGATCTCTGTCTTCTGCTTGTTAACCCTTTGTGTGTGTTGCAGCATGTAAGTAAACATTGGGTCATACACACTGCAGTACATAAGGGGTTCAGCAGAAGGACACAGGGGGCTCTTATCTTCCCTGTGCATCCCCAGGCCCCCTTTCCCCATGGGCCCCATAGCAGCTGCCTACCCTGCCTCTATGGTAGCTACGCCAATGGCCCCCACATATAGTAATAATGTCTTTTGGTGTGCCCTCCATATAGTAATAATGTCGCCTGCTCAGCCCCCATATAGTAATAATGTCCCCCGCTGTGCCCCCATATAGTAATAATGTCTCCTGCTCAACCCCCATATAGTAATAATGCCTCCTGCTGTGTCCCCATATAGAAATGTCTCCTGCTGTGCCCTCCATATAGTAATAATGCCTTCTGCTGTGTCCCCATATAGTAATAATGCCTCCTGCTGTGTCCCCATATAGAAATGTCTCCTGCTGTGCCCTCCATATAGTAATAATGCCTTCTGCTGTGTCCCCATATAGTAATAATGCCTCCTGCTGTGCCCTTCATATAGTAATAATGCCCCCTGCTGTGCCCTCCATATAGTAATAATGCCTCCTTCTGTGTCCCCATATATTAGGCCACCACTGTTAAATATATAGACTGCTAAGTTAACATAAATAAGTGGGTATGAGCCTGATGCTACCTCAATACAGCCCAAACGTATAACCAAAACGTATAATATAGTAATAATGTCTCCTGCTGTGCCCCCATATAGTAATAATGTCTCCTGCTGTGCCCCATATAGTAATAATGTCTCCTGCTGTGCCATTCATATAGTTAAAATGTCTCCTGCTGTGCCCTAATATAGTAATAATGTCTCCTGCTCAGCCCCCATATAGTAATAATGTCTCCTGCGGTGCCCCCATATAGTAATAATGTCTCCTGCTGTGTCCCCATATAGTAATAATGTCTCCTGCTGTGCCATTCATATAGTTATAATGTCTCCTGCTGTGCCCTAATATAGTAATAATGTCTCCTGCTCAGCCCCCATATAGGAATAATGTCTCCTGCGGTGCCCCCATATAGTAATAATGTCTCCTGCTGTGTCCCCATATAGTAATAATGTCTCCTGCTGTGCCATTCATATAGTTATAATGTCTCCTGCTGTGTCCCCATATAGTAATAATGTCTCCTGCTGTGCCATTAATATAGTTATAATGTCTCCTGCTGTGCCCTAATATAGTAATAATGTCTCCTGCTCAGCCCCCATATAGTAATAATGCCTCCTGCTGTGTCCCCATATAGAAATTATGTCTCCTGCTGTGCCCTCCATATAGTAGTAATGCCTCCTGCTGTGCCCCCATATAGTAATAATGTCTCCTGCTGTGCCCTCATATTGTAATATTGTATCCTGCTGTGCCCTCCATATAGTAGTAATGCCTCCTGCTGTGCCCCCATATAGTAATAATGTCTCCTGCTGTGCCCTCCATATAGTAGTAATGCCTCCTGCTGTGCCCTCCATATAGTAGTAATGCCTCCTGCTGTGCCCCCATATAGTAATAATGTCTCCTGCTGTGCCCTCCATGTAGTAATAATGTCTCCTGCTGTGTCCCCATATAGTAATAATGTCTCCTGCTGTATTTGCATGTGGTAATAATGTCCCTGCTGTGCCCTCCATATAGGATTAATGCCAAACTGACTTGTTGTGCCCCCATAGTAATAATGTTCCCTGCCCTCATAGTAAAAAATGCCTCCCTCCCTACTGTGCTCCATAGTAAATATCCCCTGCCCTGTCACATAGTAATGCCCCCCATGCCCCAAAACAAACTTCATACTCACCTAATCCAAAAACTCTCTTCTCCAACCCCTGAGCCAGGGGAAGCAGAGTGAGCCATGGTGCTGCAGAGTGAGGTCTGAAGGGGGGGAGAGATCGATTGGGTCCCAGGATGGAGGCCGCGGGTGCTATGCGCCGTCTGTGTCAGGGGCGCAATCGCCAAGCACCACAAAGGTCTCACGCCCTTCATCCCGGGACCCAATCAATGCTGAGCCAGGGGGAGGGCGGGCTGCCGATATCCTCAGCGTGGGGTCCGGGAGGGAAGGGGAGTCGGGGCTTATCACAAGATGAGTGGGGTCCAGGGATGTCACTGCCAGTGCTCCGTGTGGTTGCCGGCTAATAGGAACGCCCCTGACTTCTCTCCTTCCCCCCCAGCAGCATCACCCACACAGAATGCTGGTACCATGGGTGAGCTGCTGCAGGAGGGAGAAAGATAAGAGCCGCCGCGGTGATTGGTACCAGCACATTGCTGAGGGATAGCGGGATAGCAGCAATAAAACCAAAAGTTTATTTTCCCCATCTTTCCCGTGTACCCCCTGGGGTACTTGTACCGCAGGTTGAGAAACCCTGATCTAGAGGGAAGCAGAACTGTATATATTCTGTAGGAAGAGAGCACAGTATATGATCTATAGAAGGACAGAGCTGTATATGATCTATAGAGAGGAGAGAGCCCTGTATGTGATCTATAGGGGGAGAGCACTGTATATGATCTATAGGAGGACAGAGCTGTATATGATCTACAGAGAGGAGAGAGCCCTGTATGTGATCTATAGGAGGACAGAGCTGAATATGATCTACAGAGAGGAGAGAGCCCTGTATGTGATCTACAGAGAGGAGGGAGCCCTGTATGTGATCTACAGAGAGGAGGGAGCCCTGTATGTGATCTACAGAGAGGAGGGAGCCCTGTATGTGATCTATAGGGGGAGAGAGCCCTGTATGTGATCTACAGAGAGGAGAGAGCCCTGTATGTGATCTACAGAGAGGAGGGAGCCCTGTATGTGATCTACAGAGAGGAGAGAGCCCTGTATGTGATCTACAGAGAGGAGAGAGCCGTGTATGTGATCTACAGAGAGGAGGGAGCCCTGTATGTGATCTACAGAGAGGAGGGAGCCCTGTATGTGATCTACAGAGAGGAGAGAGCCCTGTATGTGATCTACAGAGAGGAGAGAGCCCTGTATGTGATCTACAGAGAGGAGAGAGCCCTGTATGTGATCTAGAGAGAGGAGGGAGCCCTGTATGTGATCTACAGAGAGGAGAGAGCCCTGTATGTGATCTACAGAGAGGAGGGAGCCCTGTATGTGATCTACAGAGAGGAGGGAGCCCTGTATGTGATCTACAGAGAGGAGGGAGCCCTGTATGTGATCTACAGAGAGGAGGGAGCCCTGTATGTGATCTACAGAGAGGAGGGAGCCCTGTATGTGATCTACAGAGAGGAGGGAGCCCTGTATGTGATCTACAGAGAGGAGGGAGCCCTGTATGTGATCTACAGAGAGGAGGGAGCCCTGTATGTGATCTACAGAGAGGAGGGAGCCCTGTATGTGATCTACAGAGAGGAGGGAGCCCTGTATGTGATCTACAAAGAGGAGGGAGCCCTGTATGTGATCTACAGAGAGGAGAGAGCCCTGTATGTGATCTATAGGGGGAGAGCACTGTATGTGATCTATAGGGGGAGAGCACTGTATGTCATCTACAGAGAGGAGAGAGCCCTGTATGTGATCTATAGGGGGAGAGCACTGTATATGATCTACAGAGAGGAGAAAGCCCTGTATGTGATCTACAGAGAGGAGGGAGCCCTGTATGTGATCTACAGAGAGGAGGGAGCCCTGTATGTGATCTACAGAGAGGAGGGAGCCCTGTATGTGATCTATAGGGGGAGAGCACTGTATGTGATCTATAGGGGGAGAGCACTGTATATGATCTACAGAGAGGAGAGAGCCCTGTATGTGATCTACAGAGAGGAGAGAGCCCTGTATATGTGCGATGCCCTGGCCCCTGGGGGCCACTTCCGCAGTGCTGGTGTTATGAGCGGGCAATGACCGGGGCAGCTGCAGGGGTTATACTTGTCACGGTATAGGCCTGAGGGCAGCACAGCTGTAGGGCCGGTCTGTGGAATCTGCGGGTGATGATGGGCATGCGATTCTTCGCTGCACCTAGTCAGGGCACCAGTTAGTGGACACCAATGCCAGGGTTCAGTAACAGCGGTTTTATTATAGATAAGGTAACTAGTAGCAACAGTTCTCTCCGGATGCAACCGGGTATATAGCAGGCTTTGACAAATAAAGCAGGAGTGGTGCTGCATAGGCTGTGAGAATACGTGCCGGATGATGGGAGTAGGAGTATGAGAGAAATAGCGTTGCTGGGTGGATTAGCTTGAGAATAATACTTGCTGTG
The DNA here is from genome assembly GCF_027789765.1 of Dendropsophus ebraccatus. Classification (NCBI taxonomy): domain Eukaryota; kingdom Metazoa; phylum Chordata; class Amphibia; order Anura; family Hylidae; genus Dendropsophus; species Dendropsophus ebraccatus. The sequence goes on from NC_091463.1 coordinate 2,474,201, forward strand.
AATCCTTGTAGCGATGAGGAGAGATAACGGAATGACACCCAGATGAGAGAGAAGACTCCGGATACTTGAGCAGGCAGATACAGCCGAAGACTTGAATACAGCAGAGCACTCGATCCACACTTCTAGTGGTGAAGTGGGAAGTCCAACTCCTCTGACGTAGGAGAGGGACGACACACACCCTCCTTGCTTGGGAGCAGGGGGAAGACTAACTTGTTAGGAGGAAGTGGGAGGTCACATGGTTGCTCCTGGCCAGAGCTAGTCGGCCATTGGAGGAACCATGGTTACAGGGCACTGGCACGGTCACGTGATCAACAGCCTTGCATACCACTGTACACTGTAATAATACACAGGAATACATGAGAATACACATTACCAGAGAATACTAGGGGAAAACCAGCAGCAGTTGCAGTGCAAACACTCACCAGAACAGGCATGGACACAGCAATAGAAATGGCCATAATAGGAGTAGTAGTCCTTGCGTTCTGGGACACTGCATACCTCCCTAGCAAGTTTGAGCCGACCTCGGCGAATCTAGAAGGCAGCAGACATGAATAGACTGGACAATCAAACAACAGGAATGAATGATGAGAGTGAGTGTGATGAGGTGTGTGTTTCCCACGCCCAAGGCACAGGTGAGGAGAGAGAGAGAATGAGAAACCCTAGTGGCAGGACTTCACCTAGGGGTGCCTAACGTACTCTGGCGACCAGGTAGCTAGTGCGTGAACCATCTGACGTGTAAGCCAGGACAACTTAACTGCTGGCGGGTGACCCTCCATATTCCAGCCAGTTAGACAGTAGGTTTTCTGTTAAATGTGTTACCCTACTGGAGGAGAACGTGAAGACCTGTGTACTGCCTTGGCGTGTCTGGGTGAAGTGACTTGGACACCTGAAAGAGAAAAGAACAAAATAATAAAAGCAAACATACATGGGGGCCCCTTACATACCGGTCAATCATACAACACAATTATCCAATAGGCCAAACACACGAAAAGATATCCAAGGTGCGATATGTATGGACCAGTGTGAATGTTAGGTAAGACTATGTGTAGCAACAACTGTGTTGGGACAAGACGGAGGTGAACAGACACTGGAAACAAAAAGGAAGAGAAACACAACAGACAACAAATACTGCGAGGTCTTGAGGAGAACTGGCTCACATGAATCTGAATGAAACCTGAGAGAAATCTGAATGAAAATCTGAGAAGAATCTGCATACGAACTGGCTCAACTAAATCTTTCCAGCTATAGATATGATAATAATACACAATAATGAGACTGGATGAGAAAATACACTCCTACATAAACTGGACTTTCTCTGAGGTATATGTAACCTGACTTCTCTTACTCAGAGGAGGAGCTATCTGTCTTAGACACTGGAAAATATACTGTTTTACAAAAGAGGCGCTCTACTCTGAGGCAATCTATGTAACCTTGTGCTAATGAAATAAGTGCAATAATACCCTGTGTGGAACACACAATCACAGGAAAGTGCATTAGGAAGTAATGGGTTAAGTGTCTCTGTTAGGTAGAGTCTCTTTTAGGCAATTAGACATCGTCCATGTAAAAGGCTCTGGGACAGGCACTAGAGAACCTGTTGTTATTGTAAGTGTCCGTCAGCTCATGGCTGGTTAGTACAGGGAACTTGGTCAGGAGGACCAGGCACGAACCTTGAACGTTGCAGGAACTGGAACAAAACAGTTAGACAACAAAAACAGTTTAAGGGCTCTGGTCTCTGTAGCGGAGTGGAGGAATTCCTCTGGTAGAGCGCTCAGACCGTCTCAGCGGAGGTTCCTCTTCAACAGTGATTGGTGCAGGTACAGGTCGAAGATCACCCCCAGTGTCTGGTTGTAGAGATGGAGTTGTTGGAGGCACAATTGGAAGTGGAGGGGCCACTGGAATGTGTACAGGGACCGCTGGATAGCCTATGGCCATGAGGAACGGTTCAACTTGGAACATTTCTTCCAGAGAGAGAGGTTTAGCTGGAGCTGCTGGGGAAGCCGGAGGCGTGGATGCAGGTACCGGACCCGGTGCTGTAAGGCCCTGTAGGTCCTCCTTAGTGCAACGTTTTATCCTATTCCGGTGCACCGTCTGTGGGGTTAGCCCTGGCTTTTTGACCTCATACACATCAGTCTCTGGGTAAGGGATAGAAGAGATGACATATGGCTCAGGCTCCCAAAGGCTTTCAAGTTTGTGAGAGCGATGATATTTCTTTAGCCAAACTTTATCTCCCACTTGTAGTGGTTTGGCATTCGCCCTTTGGTTGTAGGCATCCTCTTGGCGCTGCTGAGCTTCCCCCATCCTCCGGTCAACAATTTCCTGGGCATCCTGGATTCTCCTCTGATGCTCCCGAACCCAGTCAGTTTCAGGTAGGGGGTTGAAGGTGTCAGGAGCTTGGACTCCAAGAGCACGGTCCTGAGGAAGTTGGCCTTGGCGGCCGAACACCAGGTAGAACGGGGAGTAGCCAGTGGAACAATGAGTGGTATTGTTATAGATCTCCACCAGTTCATCCAACAAGTGGGGCCACTCTACTCTCTTCGTCACTGAAGCCGTTCGGAGCATGTTGATAAAGACCTGGTTAACTTTTTCACACAGACCATTCCCTTGAGGGTGATAGGCCGTGGTACGGAGCTTTTTACATTCGTGGTAGGCACACAGCTCCTGGAAAAGTTGGGACTCGAAGGACGGACCCCGGTCCATCAGCAGAGACTCTGGGCACCCATAGTGCTTTACATACTCCTTGTAAAAAGTAAGGGAGGTGGTCTTGGCGGTCAAGTCTCTGACAGGTACCACGACTACCCACTTGGAGTAATGGTCGACCATGGTGAGGGCGTAGGTATACCCGCATCTTGTAGGGGCCAGCTTCACATGGTCCAGAGCGACTAGCTGATTCGGCCGGTGGGAGGTGATTGGATGCAGGCAGGGCACTCAGCACACCAGTTCTCGATGTCAGCCCTCATCCCGATCCAGTAGAACCGCTGTCAGATAGTGGTCTCCGTCTTGTGTACCCTGAAATGACCGAACCGGTCATGGTAGGCATCTAGCACCATCTTAGCGTCTCGTCGGGGAATGAGGATCTGGTGGCACCTCTCCCCAGAGACCGGGTCAAGAGAGTTCCGCAGGATCAGTCCCTTCTGTAGGAAGAGCCTCTTTCTTTGCCTCCAGAGTCGCCTTAGTTCGACATCAGGATAGGGCCTCTTTATCCGCATGGGGACCCGACCAGTAGAGAGGTAGTCATAGATCTCCCCCAGGACACGGGACTCTTCCTGGATGGTCTGCCACCTGGCCAAGTCTTGCGGGGCCCTAGGTGGAGGCGAAGGCGTTTCAGGCCTAGCTGCATCAATAGCACTCTGGGTAGCGAACCTTTGATAGAAGGGAGGCATTTCTACATCTTCCCAATCGCTGTCCTCTGGGGCCTCTTCGCCCTTGGGTAGTCGGGACAGGAGGTCTGCATTGACGTTAGCCTTGCCACAGCGGTACTTAATTTCTAACTGGAAATTGGCCAGTCGAGAAGCCCACCGCTGTTCCAGGGTGCCCAGCCGAGCAGTGTTGAGATGCGCCAACGGGTTGTTATCCGTATAGATGGTAACAGGGGTGGCAGCCAGGTAGTCCTTGAACTTTTCGGTGACGGCCCACACTAGGGCTAGTAACTCCAACTTGAAGGAGCTATAATTGTTGTCGTTCTTTTCAGCGCCCCGAAGACTCCGGCTGGCATAAGCTACAACTCTCTCTTGGCCATCTTGAACCTGGGACAGCACAGCTCCCAGGCTTTGGAAGCTGGCGTCTGTGTAGAGCCGGAAAGGAAGGTTATAGTCCGGGTAGGCCAGGATAGGAGGCGTGGTCAACAGGCATTTCAGGGTTTGAAAGGCAACCTCCTGCCATTCGGACCACTCGACGGGGAGTCGTCGGTTGTAGCTTTCTCGAGGGCAACCCCGGAGTAACTCATTGAGGGGCTCGGCCACTTGGGCAAAGTGGGGAATGAAGCGGCGGTAATGGCCGGCAAATCCCAGAAAGCTTCTCACCTCCTTGACGGTCTTAGGGGTATCCCAGTGTTCCACAGCCGAGATCTTCTCTGGATCGGGTCGTATCCCCTCAGCACTCACAACATGCCCCAGATAGTTCACTTGGGGTTTGAGAAGGTGGCACTTGGAAGGCTTGATTTTCAGGCCGTGATCGATTAGGACCTGGAACACTTCAGCCAGATGATGGACGTGATCTTCGTAGGTACGTGAATAGACAATCACATCATCTAGGTATAGCAGGACACTCTGAAAGTTGAGATGGCCGAGACACCTTTCCATCAACCGCTGGAAGGTAGCGGGGGCGTTGCACAGACCGAAGGGCATGCTGGTGAATTCAAAGAGCCCCATGGGGGTGGTGAAGGCCGTCTTCTCACGGTCTTCGGGTGCCATGGGCACCTGCCAGTACCCACTGGTGAGGTCCAAGGTGGAGAAGTAGGCGGCTGACCCCAAAGCAGCAATAGACTCTCCGATCCGGGGCAAAGGATAGGCATCCTTGTGGCATCTTCCTATAATCCACGCAGAACCGTATGTTACCGTCTTTCTTTTTCACAAGGACAATAGGGGCAGCCCACGGACTCTGACTTTCTTGGATAACGTTAGAGTCTTTCATCTCCTTGAGCAGTTTCTTGACCTGCTGATAGCTGGCAGGAGGGATTGGCCGATGCTTCTCTTTGATGGTCCCCAGTGTTGATCCGATGCTGGACCAGATTGGTCTTCCCGAAATCGAGGGAGTGTTTGCTGAAGGCCTCGTGATACCTTTTGGCCACCTTGCGGATGCCGTGGAGGCATTCAAGTGGGGTATTGGCATCGCCAATATGGAGTTCATCCCACCAAGGGGCGGGAGCCCTGTTTGAGTCCCTTTGAGTGCCACGGATGGATCTCTGATAGGCGATGGTTTCCTCACAGACGATGTCCTCAGGATCGAGTTGGTATAGCATGGCCACGGTGGTGAACTTGGGTAGGTCAGCTGGGGAGTCTCCAAGGTTCACCAGACGGACAGGGACCTGTCCATTGGAGACGGTCACCAGTCTTCTAGCGGCCCTGACAAGAGGTTGCCCCTCAATTTCAATAGCATCCAGAAGGGCCACATAGTCAGCATTGTTGAGGCCCGGACGGACCCTGCACCAGATGAGGAACTCACTGTTAGCTGGGATGGGGATCGGACGAGCATCTCTAGTGCGGACACGGCAGATTTCCCCTCGAGGGTTGGCAAACTTCCGCTGAGCGGTGAGCACTTTAATGGTCTTCTGGACGGCTTGCCTGTACTGAGGGGAAGCACGAGACATAGAAGCATTCAAGGCATCCAACACTTCAGTGAATACATGACGGATAATATTCATGCCTAATACCACAGTCCCACTATCTCCCTAAGCCTTAGTAACAATAATACCCTGACGTGCTAGCTCTCGATTACCTATACAGACAGTGGGTTCCCAGTAACCTAGTTGCACAATAGGACGACCATTACTAGCAATAAGTTGCAGACGGTATCTCTCAACTGGCCCTAAGGCCCTCAGGTCCCAATGTTCTTCAAACACATGTCTGGGAATAGTGGTAACCTGGGAACCTGTATCTATCAAAGCTTCCAGGGGGACTCCGTCCACCCAGAGAGTCACATGCGGGCATTGCGAGAGGAACCTTGAGAACCACTGTGCTTCCTGCGGGCCTGGAACTCGACCTCCTGGGTGTTGGCCCTCAGACCCAGGGGTAGCCCGTTTAACTGGTAGCACTGGGAGCGGTAGTGTCCATGTCGCCTACAATGTTTGCAATAAGGGCGCTCAGGGGATCTAGGTCTTGGTGGAGGAGGCCGATCGGGGCCCGTGTACTCTGAGCACGAGTCCTGCGGTGGAGGTGTAGGATAGGCCCCGTGTAGCCCCCTTAGGGCTTGACAAAGAGAGTCAACCACTTGAGTAAGGAGGTCGGGAGACACTGAGGAGTTAGCCGGGATAGACTTTTGTGTGGCCTGTATAGCGGAAACAGGTGGGGCCACAACTGACACAGGAGGTGAGGGGGTAGGTCCCACGGGCTCGGGAGGACTTGGACCCGTGGTGCAACCAGGGCCGTCTTAACAAAACTATGGGCCCCTGGGCACAGCTGTGAACTGGGCCCCCCGACCCAAGATCAAGTCCCTGCATCCCCCTCCCCCCTAACCTTGTGCTGTGCAGCCCCATGTGGGTGTATATTGCACTGTATGGTTCTGTATGAGTGTATATTGTACTGTATAGTTCTGTATGGGTGTATATTGTACTGTATGGTTCTGTATGGGTGTATATTGTACTGTATGAGTGTATATTGTACTGTATGGCTCTGTATGGGCGTATATTGTACTGTACAGTTCTGTATGGGTGTATATTGTTCTGTATGGGTGTATATGGTTCTGTATGGGTGTATATTGTACTGTATGGTTCTGTATGGGTGTATATTGCACTGTATGGTTCTGTATGGGTGTATATTGTACTGTATGGTTCTGTATGAGTGTATATTGTACTGTATAGTTCTGTATGGGTGTATATTGTACTGTATAGTTCTGTATGGGTGTATATTGTACTGTATGGCTCTGTATGGGCGTATATTGTACTGTACAGTTCTGTATGGATGTGTATATTGTTCTGTATGGGTGTATATTGTACTGTATGGGTCTGTATGGGTGTATATTGTACTGTATGGTTCTGTATGGGTGTATATTGTACTGTATGAGTGTATATTGTACTGTACGGCTCTGTATGGGCGTATATTGTACTGTACAGTTCTGTATGGGTGTATATTGTACTGTATGGTTCTGTATGGGTGTATATTGTACTGTATGGTTCTGTATGGGTGTATATTGTTCTGTATGGTTCTGTTTGGGTGTATATTGTACTGTATGGGTGTATATTGTACTGTATGGTTCTGTATGGGTTAGGGCTGGGCGATATTGGCCTAAATCAATATCGCGGTTTATCGCATATGTAGCTGCGGTAACGATAATTGGACGATAACTATGACACGCCCCCTTTGTAAGCCACACCCCTTTTACAGGCCACAACCACTCGGCCATGCCAAACTGGGGATAGTTTGTTTCAATAAAGTTAAAAAAAGTACAGTAACTCAATGAGCAGCAACCCAAGCTAGGTACACACTACAGGACATGTATATACAGGTATACAGCTATGTGCACACTACAGGACGTGTATATACAGGTATACAGCTATGTGCACACTACAGGACGTGTATATACAGGTATATAGCTATGTACTATAGGTACCCAGAGTATATATGATGGGTATATACAGTATGTATGATGGGTATATATATAGTATATACAGGTGACAGTACAGGGACGTACATTATAGGGGGCTGTAGATGGCACTGCACTGACACGCTGTAAAGATATCGATCTATCGTTCGTGACAGACGCAAATCCAAGGCTGAAGTAGAGGGTGCTGAACACAGAAAGGCCTTTGGCAGGGGATCCCAAAATACAAAGCAGCAAGAGTCCGCAGCACACCAGCATATAGTGAAGAGATAAGCATGCTTGAAAATGATTCTGGAGTGAATTGAAACGTCGTATCCTGCACCTTATTTGATGGAATGAACCACTCTTCACTACATGCTAGTGTGCTGCGGACTCTTGCTGCTTTATCTATATCTATCTATTCTCTATCTATCTATCTATCTATCTCCTATCTATCTATTCCCTCTCCTATCTATTCCCTCTCCTATCTATCTATCTCCTATATATCTATCTCCTATATCTCCTATCTATCTATCTCCTATATCTCCTATATCTCCTATATCTCCTATATCTCCTATCTATCTATCTATCTATCTCCTATCTATCTATCTCCTATATCTCCTATCTATCTATCTATCTCCTATCTATCTATCTCCTATCTATCTATCTATCTATCTATCTATCTATCTATCTATCTATCTCCTATCTATCTATCTATCTATCTCCTATCTATCTATCTATCTATCTATCTCCTATCTATCTATCTCCTATCTATCTATCTATCTCCTATCTATCTATCTCCTATCTATCTATCTCCTATCTATCTATCTCCTATCTATCTCCTATCTATCTATCTCCTATCTATCTATCTCCTATCTATCTATCTCCTATCTATCTATCTTCTCTACGGGGAGGTGGGCAGGGGTGTACGGGGGGGGGGGGGGGGGGGGGGGGCAGGGGTGTATGGGTACACAGGGGAGCGGGCAGAGGTGGATGGGTACACAGGGGGGCCGGCAGGGGTGGATGGGTACACAGGGGGGCGGCAAGGGTGGATGGGTACACAGGGGGGCCGGCAAGGGTGGATGGGTACACAGGGGAGCAGGCAGGGGTGTATGGGTACACAGGTGGGCGGGTAGGGGTGGATGGGTACACAGGTGGGCCGGCAGGGGTGGATGGGTACACAGGGGGGCCGGCAGGGGTGGATGGGTACACAGGGGGGCCGGCAGGGGTGGATGGGTACACAGGGGGGCGGGCAGGGGTGGATGGGTACACAGGGGGGCGGGCAGGGGTGGCTGGGTACACAGGGGGGCGGGCAGGGGTGGATGGGTACACAGGGGGGCGGGCAGGGGTGGATGGGTACACAGGGGGGCGGGCAGGGGTGGATGGGTACACAGGGGGGCCGGCAGGGGTGGATGGGTACACAGGGGGGCGGGCAGGGGTGGATGGGTACACAGGGGGGCGGGCAGGGGTGGATGGGTACACAGGGGGGCGGGCAGGGGTGGATGGGTACACAGGGGGGCGGGCAGGGGTGGCTGGGTACACAGGGGGGCGGGCAGGGGGGGATGGGTACACAGGGGGGCGGGCAGGGGTGGCTGGGTACACAGGGGGGCGGGCAGGGGTGGATGGGTACACAGGGGGGCGGGCAGGGGTGGCTGGGTACACAGGGGGGCGGGCAGGGGTGGATGGGTACACAGGGGGGCGGGCAGGGGTGGCTGGGTACACAGGGGGGCGGGCAGGGGTGGCTGGGTACACAGGGGGGCGGGCAGGGGTGGCTGGGTACACAGGGGGGCGGGCAGGGGTGGATGGGTACACAGGGGGGCGGGCAGGGGTGGCTGGGTACACAGGGGGGCGGGCAGGGGTGGCTGGGTACACAGGGGGGCGGGCAGGGGTGGATGGGTACACAGGGGGGCGGGCAGGGGTGGCTGGGTACACAGGGGGGCGGGCAGGGGTGGATGGGTACACAGGGGGGCGGGCAGGGGTGGATGGGTACACAGGGGGGCGGGCAGGGGTGGCTGGGTACACAGGGGGGCGGGCAGGGGTGGCTGGGTACACAGGGGAGCGGGCAGGGGTGGATGGGTACACAGGGGGGCGGGCAGGGGTGGCTGGGTACACAGGGGGGCGGGCAGGGGTGGATGGGTACACAGGGGGGCGGGCAGGGGTGGCTGGGTACACAGGGGGGCGGGCAGGGGTGGATGGGTACACAGGGGGGCGGGCAGGGGTGGATGGGTACACAGGGGGGCGGGCAGGGGTGGCTGGGTACACAGGGGGGCGGGCAGGGGTGGCTGGGTACACAGGGGGGCGGGCAGGGGTCTTGGTATACAGGGAGCTGCATGCATATGCTCCTCCACCTTGAGATCTGACCGGCGTCCCTGCACACACATGACATTAATGTGCAGCGCTCGCCGGGAGGAGGGGGGGACCGGCACCAGTCCTGTCCGAGCGCCCTTCTCCTCCGGCCGGCGAGCGCTGCACATGTTAATGTCCTGTGTGTGCAGGGACGCCGGACGGGACAGGATCACTCAGGAACATTCTCCCCTGGACCCTGCTGCTCCTCCACTTCCCGCGCGCACACCGGCGTCCCTGCACACACAGGACATTAACGTGCAGCGCTCGCCGGCCGGAGAAGAAGGGCGCTCGGACAGGACTGGTGCCGCTCCCCCAACTCCCCCTCCCGGCGAGCGCTGCACGTTAATGTCCTGTGTGTGCAGGGACGCCGGACGGGACAGGGGGAGGGCGGGCGCTCAGACTGGACGGGTGCGGGGGGAGGGCTGTGCACTCGGGCATTCTCACCTGGGCCCTGCTGCTCCTCCACCTCCCGCTCTGATTCCGGCGTCCCTGCACATAACGTGCAGCGCTCACGCCGCCGCGACTGCGTGCAGAAGCTCTCTGGGAAACACAAAAATACCGCAGATACCGTCCTGGCTAAGTTGAGGTCGGTTAACCGACGCCAGTGACGGTATCGGTATTTTTGCGGTATACCGCCCAGCCCTAGTATGGGTGTATATTATACTATATTGTTCTGTATGGGTGTATATTGTACTGTATGGTTCTGTATGGGTGTATATCGTTCTGTATGGGTGTATATTGTTCTATATGGCTCTGTATGGGTGTATATTGTTCTGTATGGGTGTATATTGTACTGTATGGTTCTGTATGGGTGTATATGGTACTGTATGTTTCTGTATGGGTGTATATTGTACTGTATGGGTGTATATTGTACTGTATGGTTCTGTATGAGTGTATATTGTACTGTATGGGTGTATATTGCACTGTATGGTTCTGTATGAGTGTATATTGTACTGTATGGGTGTATATTGTACTGTATGGTTCTGTATGGGTGTATATTGTACTGTATGGCTCTGTATGGGTGTATATTGTACTGTATGGTTCTGTATGGGTGTATATTGTACTGTATGGTTCTGTATGGGTGTATATTGTAATGTATGGTTCTGTATGGGTGTATATTGTACTGTATGGTTCTGTATGTGTATATTGTACTGTATGGGTGTATATTGTACTGTATGGTTCTGTATGGGTGTATATTGTACTGTATGGTTCTGTATAGGTGTATATTGTACTGTATGGATGTATATTGTACTGTATGGTTCTGTATGGGTGTATATGGTACTGTATGGTTCTGTATGGGTGTATATCGTACTGTATGGTTCTGTATGTGTATATTGTACTGTATGGATGTATATTGCACTGTATGGTTCTGTATGGGTGTATATTGTACTGTATGGTTCTGTATGTGTATATTGTACTGTATGGGTGTATATTGTACTGTATGGCTCTGTATGGGTGTATATGGTACTGTATGGTTCTGTATGGGTGTATATTGTACTGTATGGGTGTATATTGTACTGTATGGTTCTGTATGGGTGTATATTGTACTGTATGGGTGTATATTGTACTGTATGGTCCTGTATGGGTGTATATTGTACTGTATGGGTGTATATTGTACTGTATGGTCCTGTATGGGTGTATATTGTACTGTATGGGTGTATATTGTACTGTATGGTCCTGTATGGGTGTATATGGTACTGTATGTTTCTATATGGGTGTGCATCGTTCTGTATGGTTCTGTATGGGTGTGCATTGTTCTGTATGAGTGTGTATCCTTCTATCTGGAGCAGTTTTGCAGCATCTGTGGGTTTTTGGGTGGTTTTTTTTTTCATTCTTCTCCTTCAATGCTCAGGAGCAGAAATAAAACCACAAATGGGAACCAAGCCTAACGTGTAAAGAATTATAATATATATATATAGATAGATAGATAGATAGATAGATAGATAGATATATAATATCTTTACACATGTTAGGCTTGTTTTTACATAGTGCAAACCTGGCCATACATGCAGTCTGGGGGGGGAAGGTACAGCAGCCTCAGGTGTATGGGGGCACAGCAGTCTGGGGGGGGGGGGGAGGGGTGCACATTGCAGCTTAGGAGGTACAGATCAGCTACAGGTGGACAGGGGCAAAGCAGCCTGAGGGAGAGGGGGCAGCTATGGGGGAACAGGGGTAGGAGTGTGTGTGTGTGTGTTTTCTTCTCCCTGCCCAGCTCTGCAGATCTCCCCTCTTCTCTGTCCCGACCTCCCTGCTATCTACAGCCCCAGGTACCTGACATATACAGCAGGGATCCCAGGACAGCAGGGGGATGGTCAGGAAGCCCTGTAGCTGGAGGTTAGCAGCCTGTAGCCTCCTGCTCTCCACACTGCTGGTCCCCTGCAGCTGCTGTCAGGCCCCGCACATAACCATCCCAAGGCCTGCTGGGGGAAGACGTCCCGGGCCAGGAGGAACATGGGACCAGTCCACAGGGGGCGGGGCTTAACGGAGGGGGGAGGAGCTTCAGCCGCCCACATCACAGGCCGGCCCTGCAGCTTATTTATGTGAGGAGAGGAGAGCGCTGGGGCAGTGCGGCCTGTAATGTACTGGGGAGAGGAGAGCGCTGGGGCAGTGCGGCCTGTAATGTACTGAGGAGAGGAGAGGAGAGCGCTGGGGCAGTGCGGCCTGTAATGTACTGGGGAGAGGAGAGCGCTGGGGCAGTGCGGCCTGTAATGTACTGGGGAGAGGAGAGCGCTGGGGCAGTGCGGCCTGTAATGTACTGGGGAGAGGAGAGCGCTGGGGCAGTGCGGCCTGTAATGTACTGAGGAGAGGAGAGCGCTGGGGCAGTGCGGCCTGTAATGTACTGGGGAGAGGAGAGCGCTGGGGCAGTGCGGCCTGTAATGTACTGAGGAGAGGAGAGCGCTGGGGCAGTGCGGCCTGTAATGTACTGAGGAGAGGAGAGCGCTGGGGCAGTGCGGCCTGTAATGTACTGAGGAGAGGAGAGCGCTGGGGCAGTGCGGCCTGTAATGTACTGAGGAGAGGAGAGCGCTGGGGCAGTGCGGCCTGTAATGTACTGAGGAGAGGAGAGCGCTGGGGCAGTGCGGCCTGTAATGTACTGAGGAGAGGAGAGCGCTGGGGCAGTGCGGCCTGTAATGTACTGGGGAGAGGAGAGGAGAGCGCTGGGGCAGTGCGGCCTGTAATGTACTGAGGAGAGGTGAGCGCTGGGGCAGTGCGGCCCTGTAATGTACTGAGGAGAGGAGAGCGCTGGGGCAGTGCGGCCTGTAATGTACTGAGGAGAGGAGAGCGCTGGGGCAGTGCGGCCTGTAATGTACTGAGGAGAGGAGAGCGCTGGGGCAGTGCGGCCTGTAATGTACTGAGGAGAGGAGAGCGCTGGGGCAGTGCGGCCTGTGATGTACTGAGGAGAGGAGAGCGCTGGGGCAGTGCGGCCTGTGATGTACTGAGGAGAGGAGAGCGCTGGGGCAGTGCGGCCCTGTAATGTACTGGGGAGAGGAGAGCGCTGGGGCCAGTGCGGCCCTGTAATGTACTGAGGAGAGGAGAGCGCTGGGGCAGTGCGGCCCTGTAATGTACTGAGGAGAGGAGAGCGCTGGGGCAGTGCGGCCTGTAATGTACTGAGGAGAGGAGAGCGCTGGGGCAGTGCGGCCTGTAATGTACTGAGGAGAGGAGAGCGCTGGGGCAGTGCGGCCTGTAATGTACTGAGGAGAGGAGAGCGCTGGGGCAGTGCGGCCTGTAATGTACTGGGAGAGGAGAGCGCTGGGCAGTGCGGCCCTGTAATGTACTGAGGAGAGGAGAGCGCTGGGGCAGTGCGGCCTGTAATGTACTGAGGAGAGGAGAGCGCTGGGGCAGTGCGGCCTGTAATGTACTGAGGAGAGGAGAGCGCTGGGGCAGTGCGGCCCTGTAATGTACTGAGGAAGAGGAGAGCGCTGGGGCAGTGCGGCCTGTAATGTACTGAGGAGAGGAGAGCGCTGGGGCAGTGCGGCCCTGTAATGTACTGGGGAGAGGAGAGCGCTGGGGCAGTGCGGCCTGTAATGTACTGAGGAGAGGAGAGCGCTGGGGCAGTGCGGCCTGTAATGTACTGAGGAGAGGAGAGCGCTGGGGCAGTGCGGCCCTGTAATGTACTGAGGAGAGGAGAGCGCTGGGGCAGTGCGGGCTGTAATGTACTGGGGAGAGGAGAGCGCTGGGGCAGTGCGGCCTGTAATGTACTGGGGAGAGGAGAGCGCTGGGGCAGTGCGGCCTGTAATGTACTGAGGAGAGGAGAGCGCTGGGGCAGTGCGGCCTGTAATGTACTGAGGAGAGGAGAGCGCTGGGGCAGTGCGGCCTGTAATGTACTGAGGAGAGGAGAGCGCTGGGGCAGTGCGGCCTGTAATGTACTGAGGAGAGGAGAGCGCTGGGGCAGTGCGGCCTGTAATGTACTGGGAGAGGAGAGGAGAGCGCTGGGGCAGTGCGGCCTGTAATGTACTGAGGAGAGGAGAGCGCTGGGGCAGTGCGGCCCTGTAATGTACTGGGGAGAGGAGAGCGCTGGGGCAGTGCGGCCTGTAATGTACTGAGGAGAGGAGAGCGCTGGGGCAGTGCGGCCTGTAATGTACTGGGGAGAGGAGAGGAGAGCGCTGGGGCAGTGCGGCCTGTAATGTACTGAGGAGAGGAGAGCGCTGGGGCGGTGCGGCCTGTAATGTACTGGGGAGAGGAGAGGAGAGCGCTGGGGCAGTGCGGCCTGTAATGTACTGAGGAGAGGAGAGCGCTGGGGCAGTGCGGCCTGTAATGTACGGAGGAGAGGAGAGCGCTGGGGCAGTGCGGCCCTGTAATGTACTGAGGAGAGGAGAGCGCTGGGGCAGTGCGGCCTGTAATGTACTGAGGAGAGGAGAGCGCTGGGGCAGTGCGGCCTGTAATGTACTGAGGAGAGGAGAGCGCTGGGGCAGTGCGGCCCTGTAATGTACTGAGGAGAGGAGAGCGCTGGGGCAGTGCGGCCTGTAATGTACTGAGGAGAGGAGAGCGCTGGGGCAGTGCGGCCCTGTAATGTACTGGGGAGAGGAGAGCGCTGGGGCAGTGCGGCCTGTAATGTACTGAGGAGAGGAGAGCGCTGGGGCAGTGCGGCCTGTAATGTACTGAAGAGAGGAGAGCGCTGGGGCAGTGCGGCCCTGTAATGTACTGGGGAGAGGAGAGCGCTGGGGCAGTGCGGCCTGTAATGTACTGGGGAGAGGAGAGCGCTGGGGCAGTGCGGCCCTGTAATGTACTGAGGAGAGGAGAGTGCTGGGGCAGTGCGGCCCTGTAATGTACTGGGGAGAGGAGAGCGCTGGGGCAGTGCGGCCCTGTAATGTACTGAGGAGAGGAGAGCGCTGGGGCAGTGCGGCCCTGTAATGTACTGAGGAGAGGAGAGCGCTGGGGCAGTGCGCCTGTAATGTACTGAGGAGAGGAGAGCGCTGGGGCAGTGCGGCCTGTAATGTACTGAGGAGAGGAGAGCGCTGGGGCAGTGCGGCCTGTAATGTACTGAGGAGAGGAGAGCGCTGGGGCAGTGCGGCCTGTAATGTACTGAGGAGAGGAGAGCGCTGGGGCAGTGCGGCCTGTAATGTACTGGGGAGAGGAGAGGAGAGCGCTGGGGCAGTGCGGCCTGTAATGTACTGAGGAGAGGAGAGCGCTGGGGCAGTGCGGCCCTGTAATGTACTGGGGAGAGGAGAGCGCTGGGGCAGTGCGGCCTGTAATGTACTGAGGAGAGGAGAGCGCTGGGGCAGTGCGGCCTGTAATGTACTGGGGAGAGGAGAGGAGAGCGCTGGGGCAGTGCGGCCTGTAATGTACTGAGGAGAGGAGAGCGCTGGGGCAGTGCGGCCTGTAATGTACTGGGGAGAGGAGAGGAGAGCGCTGGGGCAGTGCGGCCTGTAATGTACTGGGGAGAGGAGAGCGCTGGGGCAGTGCGGCCTGTAATGTACTGAGGAGAGGAGAGCGCTGGGGCAGTGCGGCCTGTAATGTACTGAGGAGAGGAGAGCGCTGGGGCAGTGCGGCCTGTAATGTACTGAGGAGAGGAGAGCGCTGGGGCAGTGCGGCCCTGTAATGTACTGAGGAGAGGAGAGCGCTGGGGCAGTGCGGCCTGTAATGTACTGAGGAGAGGAGAGCGCTGGGGCAGTGCGGCCTGTAATGTACTGAGGAGAGGAGAGCGCTGGGGCAGTGCGGCCTGTAATGTACTGAGGAGAGGAGAGCGCTGGGGCAGTGCGGCCTGTAATGTACTGGGGAGAGGAGAGGAGAGCGCTGGGGCAGTGCGGCCTGTAATGTACTGAGGAGAGGAGAGCGCTGGGGCAGTGCGGCCCTGTAATGTACTGGGGAGAGGAGAGCGCTGGGGCAGTGCGGCCTGTAATGTACTGAGGAGAGGAGAGCGCTGGGGCAGTGCGGCCTGTAATGTACTGGGGAGAGGAGAGGAGAGCGCTGGGGCAGTGCGGCCTGTAATGTACTGAGGAGAGGAGAGCGCTGGGGCAGTGCGGCCTGTAATGTACTGGGGAGAGGAGAGGAGAGCGCTGGGGCAGTGCGGCCTGTAATGTACTGAGGAGAGGAGAGCGCTGGGGCAGTGCGGCCTGTAATGTACTGAGGAGAGGAGAGCGCTGGGGCAGTGCGGCCTGTAATGTACTGAGGAGAGGAGAGCGCTGGGGCAGTGCGGCCTGTAATGTACTGAGGAGAGGAGAGCGCTGGGGCAGTGCGGCCCTGTAATGTACTGAGGAGAGGAGAGCGCTGGGGCAGTGCGGCCTGTAATGTACTGAGGAGAGGAGAGCGCTGGGGCAGTGCGGCCTGTAATGTACTGAGGAGAGGAGAGCGCTGGGGCAGTGCGGCCTGTAATGTACTGAGGAGAGGAGAGCGCTGGGGCAGTGCGGCCTGTAATGTACTGAGGAGAGGAGAGCGCTGGGGCAGTGCGGCCTGTAATGTACTGAGGAGAGGAGAGCGCTGGGGCAGTGCGGCCCTGTAATGTACTGGGGAGAGGAGAGCGCTGGGGCAGTGCGGCCTGTAATGTACTGAGGAGAGGAGAGCGCTGGGGCAGTGCGGCCTGTAATGTACTGAAGAGAGGAGAGCGCTGGGGCAGTGCGGCCTGTAATGTACTGAAGAGAGGAGAGCGCTGGGGCAGTGCGGCCCTGTAATGTACTGGGGAGAGGAGAGCGCTGGGGCAGTGCGGCCTGTAATGTACTGGGGAGAGGAGAGCGCTGGGGCAGTGCGGCCCTGTAATGTACTGAGGAGAGGAGAGCGCTGGGGCAGTGCGGCCCTGTAATGTACTGAGGAGAGGAGAGCGCTGGGGCAGTGCGGCCTGTAATGTACTGGGGAGAGGAGAGCGCTGGGGCAGTGCGGCCAGTAATGTACTGAGGAGAGGAGAGCGCTGGGGCAGTGCGGCCTGTAATGTACTGAGGAGAGGAGAGCGCTGGGGCAGTGCGGCCCTGTAATGTACTGAGGAGAGGAGAGCGCTGGGGCAGTGCGGCCTGTAATGTACTGAGGAGAGGAGAGCGCTGGGGCAGTGCGGCCTGTAATGTACTGAGGAGAGGAGAGCGCTGGGGCAGTGCGGCCCTGTAATGTACTGAGGAGAGGAGAGCGCTGGGGCAGTGCGGCCCTGTAATGTACTGAGGAGAGGAGAGCGCTGGGGCAGTGCGGCCCTGTAATGTACTGGGGAGAGGAGAGCGCTGGGGCAGTGCGGCCTGTAATGTACTGAGGAGAGGAGAGCGCTGGGGCAGTGCGGCCTGTAATGTACTGGGGAGAGGAGAGCGCTGGGGCAGTGCGGCCTGTAATGTACTGGGGAGAGGAGAGCGCTGGGGCAGTGCGGCCCTGTAATGTACTGAGGAGAGGAGAGTGCTGGGGCAGTGCGGCCCTGTAATGTACTGGGGAGAGGAGAGCGCTGGGGCAGTGCGGCCCTGTAATGTACTGAGGAGAGGAGAGCGCTGGGGCAGTGCGGCCCTGTAATGTACTGAGGAGAGGGGAGCGCTGGGGCAGTGCGCCTGTAATGTACTGAGGAGAGGAGAGGGCTGGGGCAGTGCGGCCTGTAATGTACTGAGGAGAGGAGAGCGCTGGCGCAGTGCGGCCCTGTAATGTACTGGGGAGAGGAGAGCGCTGGGGCAGTGCGGCCCTGTAATGTACTGAGGAGAGGAGAGCGCTGGGGCAGTGCGGCCTGTAATGTACTGGGGAGAGGAGAGCGCTGGGGCAGTGCGCCTGTAATGTACTGAGGAGAGGAGAGCGCTGGGGCAGTGCGGCCTGTAATGTACTGAGGAGAGGAGAGCGCTGGGGCAGTGCGGCCTGTAATGTACTGAGGAGAGGAGAGCGCTGGGGCAGTGCGGCCTGTAATGTACTGAGGAGAGGAGAGCGCTGGCGCAGTGCGGCCTGTAATGTACTGGGGAGAGGGGGCACAGCGCGGCTTATCAGCTTCCTTTCCTTTCTGCAGGGTAGGCGACTGGGGCCCCCCATGAGTCATAGGCCCCCGGGCAGCCGCCTACCCTGCCCAATGGGAAAGACGGCCCTGACAGGGGGCACTGAGAGCAGGGGAAGGAGGAGGGGGGGACAAGCACAGGGGGCACTGAGAGCAGGGGAAGGAGGAGGGGGGGACAAGCACAGGGGGCACTGAGAGCAGGGGAAGGAGGGGGGACAAGCACAGGGGGGCACTGAGAGCAGGGGAAGGAGGGGGGACAAGCACAGGGGGGCACTGAGAGCAGGGGAAGGAGGGGGGACAAGCACAGGGGGGCACTGAGAGCAGGGGGAGGAGGGGGGACAAGCACAGGGGGCACTGAGAGCAGGGGAAGGAGGGGGGACAAGCACAGGGGGGCACTGAGAGCAGGGGAAGGAGGGGGGACAAGCACAGGGGGGCACTGAGAGCAGGGGAAGGAGGGGGGACAAGCACAGGGGGCACTGAGAGCAGGGGAAGGAGGAGGGGGGAACAAGCACAGGGGGCACTGAGAGCAGGGGAAGGAGGGGGGACAAGCACAGGGGGGCACTGAGAGCAGGGGAAGGAGGGGGGACAAGCACAGGGGGGCACTGAGAGCAGGGGAGGGAGGAGGGGGGGACAAGCACAGGGGGGCACTGAGAGCAGGGGAAGGAGGAGGGGGGGACAAGCACAGGGGGCACTGAGTGCAGGGGAGGGAGGAGGGGGGATAAGCACCATGTACAGCTGAGGGACACCTGACAGAACCCCCAGACACCCCCTCCCCGGAGCGCTCACCACTGCTCTTCTCCCTGGTGATGCCGGTCATGTGTTCTGCCCCCTTCCTGGACCCCGGCCGCCTCCTCCTCCGGCCCCAGCTCTCACTGCCAGGTATTGATACTGTATAGGGGGCGCACCACAGAGCTGTGATAATCCGGCCCTGGCAGGAGCTATGGGGGAGAGAGCGGCCTCTTGTGGCCGGAGGCAGAATGACGCCTTCAGCCACAAGAGTCTTTGCAGAGCAGGAAGCCGATGTCTCCTGCTCTGCCAGTGTAAGTGAGGTGCGGGGGGGGCGGCGGGACACATGGGGGCTGTACCGGGACGGAGGGACATGACCCCAAAATCGGGACTGTCCCTCCAGATCCGGGACAGTTGGGAGGTATGTATCTGTATTACATGGTGTCTCTTACCGCTGGCGACCAGTGCGGGATCTGTATTACATGGCGTCTCTTACCGCTGGCGACCAGTGCGGGATCTGTATTACATGGCATCTCTTACCGCTGGCGACCAGTGCGGGATCTGTATTATGTGGCGTCTCTTACCGCTGGCGACCAGTGTGGAATCTGTATTACATGGCGTCTCTTACCGCTGGCGTCTATTAAGGGATCTGTATTATGTCTGTGGCGTCTCTTATCGCTGGCGACCAGTGCGGGATCTTTATTACATGGTGTCTCTTACCGCTGGCGACCAGTGCGGAATCTGTATTATGTGGCGTCTCTTACCGCTGGCGACCAGTGCGGGATCTTTATTACATGGTGTCTCTTACCGCTGGCGACCAGTGTGGGATCTGTATTATGTGGCGTCTCTTATCGCTGGCGACCAGTGCGGGATCTGTATTACATGGTGTCTCTTACCGCTGGCGACCAGTGCGGGATCTGTAATACATGGCGTCTCTTACCGCTGGCGACCAGTGTGGAATCTGTATTACATGGCATCTCTTACCGCTGGCGACCAGTGTGGGATCTGTATTATGTGGCGTCTCATCGCTGGCGACCAGTGCGGGATCTGTATTACATGGCGTCTCTTACCGCTGGTGACCAGTGCGGGATCTGTAATACATGGCGTCTCTTACCGCTGGCGACCAGTGCGGGATCTGTATTACATGGCGTCTCTTACCGCTGGCGACCAGTGCGGGATCTGTATTACATGGCGTCTCTTACCGCTGGCGACCAGTGTGGGATCTGTATTATGTGGCGTCTCATCGCTGGCGACCAGTGCGGGATCTGTATTACATGGCGTCTCTTACCGCTGGCGACCAGTGCGGGATCTGTATTACATGGCGTCTCTTACCGCTGGCGACCAGTGCGGGATCTGTGTTATGTGACGTCTCTTACCGCTGGCGACCAGTGTGGGATCTGTATTATGTGGCGTCTCATTGCTGGCGACCAGTGCGGGATCTGTATTACATGGCGTCTCTTACCGCTAGCGACCAGTGTGGGATCTGTATTATGTGGCGTCTCTTAACGCTGGCGACCAGTGCGGAATCTGTATTACATGGCGTCTCTTACCGCTGGTGACCAGTGCGGGATCTGTATTACATGGCGTCTCTTACCGCTGGTGACCAGTGCGGAATCTGTATTATGTGGTGTCTCTTATAGCTGGCGACCAGTGCGGGATCTGTATTACATGGTGTCTCTTACCGCTGGTGACCAGTGCGGGATCTGTATTACATGGCGTCTCTTACCGCTGGCGACCAGTGCGGAATCTGTATTATGTGGCATCTCTTATCGCTGGCGACCAGTGCGGGATCTGTATTACATGACGTCTCTTACCGCTGGCGACCAGTGCGGGATCTGTATTATGTGGTGTCTCTTATAGCTGGCGACCAGTGCGGAATCTGTATTATGTGGTGTCTCTTATAGCTGGCGACCAGTGCGGGATCTGTATTACATGACGTCTCTTACCGCTGGCGACCAGTGCGGGATCTGTATTACATGGTGTCTCTTATAGCTGGCGACCAGTGCGGGATCTGTATTACATGACGTCTCTTACCGCTGGCGACCAGTGCGGAATCTGTATTATGTGGTGTCTCTTATAGCTGGCGACCAGTGCGGGATCTGTATTACATGGTGTCTCTTACCGCTGGTGACCAGTGCGGGATCTGTATTACATGGTGTCTCTTA
The DNA here is from genome assembly GCF_027789765.1 of Dendropsophus ebraccatus. Taxonomy (NCBI): domain Eukaryota; kingdom Metazoa; phylum Chordata; class Amphibia; order Anura; family Hylidae; genus Dendropsophus; species Dendropsophus ebraccatus. The sequence continues at coordinate 2,495,045 of NC_091463.1, forward strand.
CCGCTGGTGACCAGTGCGGGATCTGTATTACATGGTGTCTCTTACCGCTGGCGGGATCTGTATTATGTGGCGTCTCTTACCGCTGGCGACCAGTGCGGAATCTGTATTACATGGCGTCTCTTACCGCTGGCGACCAGTGCGGAATCTGTATTACATGGTGTCTCTTACCGCTGGCGACCAGTGCGGAATCTGTATTACATGGCGTCTCTTACCGCTGGCGACCAGTGCGGAATCTGTATTACATGGTGTCTCTTACCACTGGCGACCAGTGCGGGATCTTTATTATGTGGCGTCTCTTACCGCTGGCGACCAGTGCGGGATCTGTATTACATGGTGTCTCTTACCGCTGGCGACCAGTGTGGAATCTGTATTACATGGTGTCTCTTACCCCTGGCGGGATCTGTATTACATGGCGTCTCTTACCGATGGCGACCAGTGTGGAATCTGTATTACATGGTGTCTCTTACCGCTGGCGGGATCTGTATTATGTGGCATCTCTTACCGCTGGCGACCAGTGCGGAATCTGTATTACATGGTGTCTCTTACCACTGGCGACCAGTGCGGGATCTGTGTTATGTGACGTCTCTTACCGCTGGCGTCTATTAGGGGATCTGTATTATGTCCGTGGCGTCTCTTACCGCTGGCGACCAGTGCGGGATCTGTGTTATGTGACGTCTCTTATCGCTGGCGACCAGTGCGGGATCTGTATTACATGGTGTCTCTTACCGCTGGCGACCAGTGTGGAATCTGTATTACATGGCGTCTCTTACCGCTGGCGACCAGTGCGGGATCTGTATTATGTGGCGTCTCTTACCGCTGGCGACCAGTGCGGAATCTGTATTACATGGCGTCTCTTACCGCTGGTGACCAGTGCGGGATCTGTATTACATGGTGTCTCTTACCGCTGGCGACCAGTGCAGGATCTGTATTACATGGCGTCTCTTTCCGATAGCGACCAGTGTGGAATCTGTATTACATGGTGTCTCTTACCGCTGGCGACCAGTGCGGGATCTTTATTATGTGGCGTCTCTTATTGCTGGCGACCAGTGCGGGATCTGTATTACATGGTGTCTCTTACTGCTGGCGGGATCTGTATTATGTGGCGTCTCTTACCGCTGGCGACCAGTGCGGAATCTGTATTACATGGTGTCTCTTACCACTGGCGACCAGTGCGGGATCTGTGTTATGTGACGTCTCTTACCCCTAGCGTCTATTAAGGGATCTGTATTATGTCCGTGGCGTCTCTTACCGCTGGCGACCAGTGCGGGATCTGTGTTATGTGACGTCTCTTATCGCTGGCGACCAGTGCGGGATCTGTATTACATGTTGTCTCTTACCGCTGGCGACCAGTGCGGAATCTGTATTACATGGCGTCTCTCACCGCTGGCGACCAGTGCGGGATCTGTATTATGTGGCGTCTCTTACCGCTGGCGACCAGTGCGGGATCTGTATTACATGGCGTCTCTTACCGCTGGCGTCTATTAAGGGATCTGTATTATGTCTGTGGCGTCTCTTATCGCTGGCGACCAGTGCGGGATCTGTATTACAGGGTGTCTCTTACTGCTGGCGACCAGTGCGGGATCTGTATAACATGGTGTCTCTTACTGTTGGCGACCAGTGCGGGATCTGTATTACATGGCGTCTCTTACCGCTGGCGACCAGTGCGGAATCTGTATTACATGGTGTCTCTTACCGCTGGCGCCCAGTGCGGGATCTGTATTACATGGTGTCTCTTACCCCTGGCGGGATCTGTATTACATGGTGTCTCTTACCGCTGGCGACCAGTGCAGGATCTGTGTTATGTGACGTCTCTTATCGCTGGCGACCAGTGCGGGATCTGTGTTATGTGACGTCTCTTATCGCTGGCGACCAGTGCGGGATCTGTATTACATGGTGTCTCTTACCGCTGGCGACCAGTGCGGGATCTGTATTATGTGGCGTCTCTTACCGCTGGCGTCTATTAAGGGATCTGTATTATGTCTGTGGCGTCTCTTACCGCTGGCGACCAGTGCGGGATCTGTATTATGTGGAGTCTCTTACTGCTGGTGACCAGTGCGGGATCTGTATTACATGGCGTCTCTTACCGTTGGCGACCAGTGCGGGATCTGTATTATGTGGAGTCTCTTACTGCTGGTGACCAGTGCGGGATTTGTATTACATGGTGTCTCTTACCGCTAGCGACCAGTGCGGGATCTGTATTACATGGTGTCTCTTACCACTGGCGACCAGTGTGGGATCTGTATTATGTGGAGTCTCTTACTGCTGGTGACCAGTGCGGGATCTGTATTACATGGCGTCTCTTACCGCTGGCGATCAGTGCGGGATCTGTGTTATGTGGCGTCTCTTACCGCTGGCGTCTATTAAGGGATCTGTATTATGTCTGTGGCGTCTCTTACTGCTGGCGACCAGTGCGGGATCTTTATTACGTGGTATCTCCTACCGCTGGTGACCAGTGCGGGATCTGTGTTATGTGGCGTCTCTTACCGCTGGCGTCTATTAAGGGATCTGTATTATGTCTGTGGCGTCTCTTACTGCTGGCGACCAGTGCGGGATCTTTATTACGTGGTATCTCCTACCGCTGGTGACCAGTGCGGGATCTGTGTTATGTGGCGTCTCTTACCGCTGGTGTCTATTAAGGGATCTATATTATGTGGAGTCTCTTACCGTTAGCATCCAGTGCGGGTTCTGTATTACATGTCGTCTCTTACCGCTGGCGACCAGTGCGGGATCTGTATTACATGGCGTCTCTTACCACTGGCGACCAGTGCGGAATCTGTATTATGTGGCGTCTCTTACCGCTGGCATCCAATGCGGAATCTGTATTACATGGCGCCTTTTACTGCTGGTGTCCAGTGCGGAATCTGTATTATATGGTGTTTCTTACCACTGGCGTCCAATGCGGAATCTGTATTACGTGGCGTCTCTTTCCACTGGCGACCAGTGCGGGATCTGTATTACGTGACGTCTCTTACCGCTGGCGACCAGTGCGGGATCTGTATTACATGGCATCTCTTACCGCTGGCGACCAGTGCGGGATCTGTATAACGTGACGTCTCTTACCGCTGGCGGGATCTGTATTACATGGCGTCTCTTACCGCTGGTGACCAGTGCGGGATCTGTATTACATGGCATCTCTTACCGCTGGCCTCCAATGCGGGATCTGTATTACGTGGCGATTCTTACCACTGGCGTCAGGGGCGGGCTGGGCCGGGGGGCAGGGTGGCATCTGCCCCCCGGGCCGTTCTTCCCCACTTCATTAAAGGGCCGCACAGCTGTCACTCACTGACAGCTGGTTGATGGTGTCAGGGCCGCCCTGCAGCTTCTTGCCTCCCCAGCGCTCTTATCTCTGTCACCTAAGAGCGCTGAGAGGCCAGGCTGTATTGCGGGCCGTCGCTGAAGCTCCGCCCCCTCCACGCCGTCAAACCCCGCCCCCTCCACGCCGTCAAACCCCGCCCCCTCAGCAGACTCCTATACTTTTAACTAAAGCCTATGAGGCTTATAGTTAAAAGTAAACTGCTGCACCTTCTCCCTCCGGCCACTAGAGGCTGCTCTCTCCCCCCAGCTGCCACTAATACAGCCTGGATAGAGGAGCCGGAAAATAGAGAAGATGGTGGTCTGCAGGGAGCCAGGTAATTACTGTACAGGGGAGGCCTACAGAGCAATCCCTGCAGCCCCTCTATCCCTCCCCACACACAGCATCCCCACACACACAGCATCCCCTGCAGCCCCCCATCCCCACACAGCATCCCCTGCAGCCCCCCATCCCCACACAGCATCCCCTGTAGCCCCCCCATCCCCCCACACACAGCATCCCCTGCAGACCCCCATCCCTACACACACAGCATCCCCTGCAGCCCCCCCATCCCCAAACACAGCATCCCCTGCAGCCACCCCTATCCCCAAAAACACAGCATCCCCTGCAGACCCTCTATCTCCAAACACAGCATCCCCTGCAGCCCCCCCTATCCCCAAACACAGCATCCCCTGTAGCCCCCCCATCCCCCCACACACAGCATCCCCTGCAGACCCCCATCCCCACCCACACAGCATCCCCTGCAGCCCCCCATCCCCCCACACACAGCATCCCCTGTAGCCCCCCATCCCCCCCACACAGCATCTCCTGCAGACCCCCATCCCCACACACACAGCATCCCCTGCAGACCCCTCCATCCCCCCACACAGCATCCCCTGCAGACCCCCATCCCCACACACACAGCATCCCCTCCAGCCCCCCCTATCCCCAAACACAGCATCCCCTGCAGACCCCCCTATCTCCAAACACAGCATCCCCTGCAGACCCCCCTATCCCCACACACACAGCATCCCCTGCAGACCCCTCCATCCCCCCACACAGCATCCGCTGCAGACCCCTATCCCCAAACACAGCATCCCCTGCAGCCCCCCATCCCCCCACACACAGCATCCCCTGTAGCCCCCCCATCCCCCCACACACAGCATCCCCGGCAGCCCCCCCTATCCCCACACACAGCATCCCCTGCAGACCTCCATCCCCCCACACACAGCATCCCCTGCAGCCCCCCTATCCCCAAACACAGCATCCCCTGTAGCCCCCCCATCCCCCACACACAGCATCCCCTGCACCCCCCCATCCTTACACACAGCATCCCCTGCAGACCCCCATCCCCACACACACAGCATCCCCTGCAGACCCCCATCCCCACACACACAGCATCCCCTGCAGACCCCCCTATCCCCACACACAGCATCCCCTGCAGCCCCCCCATCCCTACACACACAGCATCCCCTGCAGCCCCCCATCCTCCCACACACACAGCATCCCCTGCAGCCCCCCCCTATCCCCAAACACAGCATCCCCTGCAGCCCCCCCTATCCCCAAACACAGCATCCCCTGCAGCCCCCTCCATCCCCCCCACACAGCATCCCCTGCAGCCCCCTATCCGCAAACACAGCATCCCCTGCAGCCCCCCCATCCCCACACACACAGCATCCCCTGCACCCCTCCCATCCTTACACACAGCATCTCCTGCAGCCCCCCTCCACACACACAGCATCCCCTGCAGCCCCCCATACCCCCCCCCACACACAGCATCCCCTGCAGCCCCCCAATCCCCACACACAGCATCCCCTGCAGCCCCCCCATCCCCCCCCCACAGCATAACCTGCAGCCCTCCCCCATCTACACACACAGCATCCCCTGCAGCCCCCCATCCTACCCTCCCCCCCTCCCAGCATCCCCTGCAGCCCCCCATCCTACCCTCCCAGCATCCCCTGCAGCCCCCCATCCTACCCTCCCCCCCTCCCAGCATCCCCTGCAGCCCCCCATCCTACCCTCCCAGCATCCCCTGCAGCCCCCCCTCCTACCCTCCCCCCCTCCCAGCATCCCCTGCAGCCCCCCATCCTACCCTCCCCCCCTCCCAGCATCCCCTGCAGCCCCCCATCCTACCCTCCCACACACACAGCATCCCCTGCAGCCCCCCCTCCATCCCCACACACACAGCATCCCCTGCAGCCCCCCCCCCTCCACACACACACAGCATCCCATGTTTATTATTATTTTTACTAATAGGGGGTGCGCACATGAGGGGGGCGGGGGAATTTTGACAGCAAAAGTGATCATGTGAAGGGAAAAGTGACTATGTTGAAAATACAGAAACCCCAGTTTCCCAGCATCTTGTATTGTACTCAGTGTAATGGAGGTCACCCAGCTTTCCCAGCATCTTATACCCAGTGGTTGGTAGCCTCGGGGAGATGCACAGTAAATCTATACTGTGCAGCTGAAAACCATATCAGCACAATTGTGCTCTTACCAAATATTACCCTCCCAACATCAGTGCAGGGATGGTGGATGATAACCCGGGCCTGTACTTCTGCCAGCAGCACAGTTTGGATAATGTCTCCAGCCCTTCTGGACATTTGTGACCAGGGAATTCCTACTGCTCTGTGTGAAGGGGCCAGAAGTCTCTTTGTCAATGTAAGTCTATGGGACTATGGTTCGGTGTCAGTGCTGAGCCGTCCCATAGACTTATACAGGAAAGTGACTTCCGACCCCTTCACAGGGAACAGTAGGAATTCCTTGTTTACAAATGACTGGAAGGGCTCAATGTGTTATCCGAAGTGTGAGAACATTGCCGCTGGAGGAAGTATTGGAGTGGGTGGCATCTACCTTCCTCGCACCGATGTGGGGAGCGTAATAAAAGGTAAGGACCAGAGTGGTCCTTGAAGGATGGGCCGCTAGCCGGCTACTCATGGGCCACTGCTGTGTACCTGCCCCCCAGGCTAAAATTTGCCAGCCAGCCCCTGACTGGCGTCCAGTGCGGGATCTGTATTACGTGGTGTCTCTTACCGCTGGCGTCCAGTGCAGGATTTGTATTATGTGGCAATTCTAACCGCTGGCGTCCAGTGTGGGATCTGTATTACGTGGCGATTCTTACCACTAGCGTACAGTGCGGGATCTGTAAAGCGTCTGTATACTGTGGTATATGTTGGTGCTATATAATGATGACTGTAATATTTTATGTCTTTCTCTCGCAGCCATCGGCCTCCAGTGCTACAGCTGTAACATCATCTCCGGGGCCCGGTACATAGACAAAGGCTGCACCAGCCCCGAGGTGATCGCCTGCTCCCATTCACACAAAGGATTCAAGCAAAGATTCTGCATCAAAACGGAAAGTGGTGAGCGACTACAGGAGACCGAAGACAACCGCCATGCAGGGTCACCCTACCCCCCCCCCCCCCCCCCCATCTGTCCCCTACTCCTTCCTGCTAGATATTCAGTAGGGGACAGATAGGAGGGAATGGGACTGTGCTTTCTAACTACGCTGGGCTGTTTGATGTCTGTTACCACAGAAACACATTGCAGGATCAGACAAGACCAGTCCTCATGGCCACCAACAGTTGAAGCAGTGGGGATTTCCTTAGTACCGTATTTTCCAGCGTCCAGGCAATTTAGTACCGTATAGTCCAGGCAATTTTAAGAAACTTTGTACTTGGGTTTATTAGCCAAATCTGCCATTATCTGCATGTAAAAAGTTTTTTCCCAGGTCCCCCCTCCTCTCCTTTCTGTCATCCACTGCTCAGAATCAGGAAATCTCGACTGTTTTTTCATCAGTCGGATCTGTCTGGTCTATGAAGAGGGGAGGGGGGGAGGGGGAAGGAGCGAGATTAGCGGGCAGCAGAGAGCAGAGAACAAAGGATAACACAGGGGGGAGCTATTCACAGTCCTATTGAGATGTCAGAGAGGTCAGTGGTGACTGTCAGAGGAGAGAGCCCTGATGTGAATATAAATTAACTCTTTGTTGTCCCGTTTTGCTGCCTCTACTTTCTCCATAGGAAAACTATGAAGACGGGGGGAGAGCTTCAAACTGCTTTTTCATGATAAAAATAATTTTTTTGGCTAATAAACCCAATTACAAAGTTATACCAATCAGGTAGTATCACAGGTGATATATAATTATACCCATCAGGTAGTATCACAGGTGATATATAATTATACCCATCAGGTAGTATCACAGGTGATATATAATTATACCCATCAGGTAGTATCACAGGTGATATATAATTATACCCATCAGGTAGTATCACAGATGATATATAATTATACCCGTCAGGTAGTATCACAAGTGATATTATTATGCCCATCAGGTAGTATCACAGATGATATATAATTATACCCATCAGGTAGTATCACAGATGATATATAATTATACCCGTCAGGTAGTATCACAAGTGATATTATTATGCCCATCAGGTAGTATCACAGGTGATATATAATTATATCCATCAGGTAGTATCACAAGTGATATAATTATGCCCATCAGATAAGTATCACATGTGATACTACCTGATAATAATATCAAATTTGATATAATTATACTCATCAGGTAGTATCACAGGTGATATTATACTCATCAGGTATTCTCACAGGTGATATCATTATAATCATCAGGTTGTATGACAGATGATGATATTATTATTATACCCATCAGGTAATATCACATTTGATATCATTATACCCATCAGATAGTATCACAGGTAAAATATAATTATAATCATCAGGTAGTATCACAGGTATCTTTGTATGGGAAATCCACAAAACATTACCTGTTGGTGGCCATGAGGACTGGAATAGAGAAGCACTGGACTTGACAACTCTATGTTGCAATGTTTCTCTATGTTACAGTCTAATCGAACTGAGTGTGATCCTGCAGTTACCATGGAGACACACTGCAGGATCTGACTACAAAGAAGTTTGTATGTAGTCTGTTACTATAGAGACACAAGGCAGCTCAGACTTCATAGAGTTGTTTTTCCATAGTAACAATCTACCCTATGGACACTGAGCTGTCTTGTCTCCATGGTAACAGACTACAGGTTTACGTGTAGTCTGTTACCATGGAGAGACACTGCAGGATCTGACTCCACAGGACTTTTTCTGCTCTCTCTCTTCCTGGTAACCAGTCCTGTACGGGGGCTCATCTGTCCCAGTGTTGTTTTTGTCCTTTATCTGTTTATATTAGCTTCTCTTAAAGTGACAGTACACCTCTTCTTTCCTTAGTGGTGTTGGGGAAACTTCTGACCAGCGGCTGTGCCACGTCCCGTCACTGTCAGCAGCAGGAGCTGCCGGGTGTGCGGATCCACTGCTGTGACACGGATCTGTGTAATGGGGCCGCCCGCCCCCCCAGCATCCATCTCCACCTTCTCTGCCTCTTCTGGGTGATTCGCTTCTTCTTGTAAGATCCTTGGTATCATGGCGATGCAGATCAGCGGTGTCTTGTACAGCAGATGCCTGGAGACTGCGCAGTGAACACTGGGACCTCCATTCTCTGTAACCGCTCCCTCAGGATCAGGAGGTGAATGTGGCGAATGGTCACCTGCTTATTAAAGGAATATGGCCGCCACTGGAACTGCTGTGTGTTCTGTGTCCCAAGACGACCCCCAACCTCAGGCCTAGGCTCTAACGTATGAACTCACAAGAGCAGATTACTCAGGGATCCCTTATACAATGGCGGCCACGGGTCCAACCCAAAGTACTGAACATGGTTCTACCGAGTGTAGAGTCCAGTCTGCCCCCCCCCGGTGATCAGGTATCAGGGGTGGGGAGATCGCTCCCCTCCTGCTGCGGATAATCTTCAAGTTTTCTATAAATAGATGCCTGTCACCCCCTCCAGCCCATCCTCCGTGTGACCCCTAAATGTCTGTATGTGAAAAAACTTCACCCCACAATGAAATGTTCTGTGTCGGGGAGCAGACTCTCTGTCTCTTTTCTCTTCAGAAGCCGATGAAGTCAGTGAATATATCCAGAGACTTATGGGGTGTTTACACAGACAGATTAATCTATCAGATCATTGAAGCCAAAGCCAGGAGCAGACTATAAATAGGGAACATAAAGGGGAGACTGAGATTTCTCCTCTCCTTACATCTATTCCTGGCTTTGGCTTCAATAAATTTGTGTAAAGGCACCATAACACCTGTCCTGCCTCCACAGCTGTGGGTTTGTTTCAGTGTATCGTTATAGTCAGACACACATCTGGCTGGCGGCACTTACCTTCACCGATACAACCCCCTGTAACAACCCCCCAGCGCCATCCAGAGATCGCGCTATACAATGTCCCTCTGAGCAGCAGCCGCAATAGCTTCTGGTTATAGTTCTTAATAAAGGATGTGTTGTTGTGGGTGACCACGCCCTCTTTGTCTAAGCCCCTCCTACATACACTTTTCATACACCAGGCTTCCAGCACGGCTCCGTACCCACAACCCAAACAAAATGGTACGAAATGACTGCTGTGCCATTCAGCCATGTAACGTGTGCGGCTTCATGTGTGGACTACAGCTCCCAGCATGCACTCCCAGCTGGAGACCCCAGTGTATAGGAATCACACGGCAGACAATGATCAGGGGATCGGTAGCCGCTCATCTTACAGATAAATATATATTTACATATGTTACAGTGAAGCAGCGAGCGCCCCCAGGGGGCCGGCGGTGACAGTGCAGCGTTGTGGCCCAGTGATCCTTCCTGTCAGGAGATCGTACACACGCTGCTGTTTTTTTGGTTCTTAATCGCTTGACGTTTCTGTAATTCTCGAGAGATTCTCCTCTTGATGCCGAGAAGATACAACTCACGGTCAAACTGCCCGGCGGCCAAAGGGATACTGGAGAGAGCGAGAGAAGGACAGAGTGTTACACAACTACAACTCCCAGCATGCTCTGGGGCTGAATACAAAACCATAAGGGAGGCCTCTGGAAATGTGCGGACTGTGACTCACTTGTCTCTGCCGGGTCTGATCCGCACTTCATATAACCCAAACACTGGCCGGTGGTCGGAGGTCTTCACCAGCGAGCAGGAGGCGTACTTCACCACACGGATGTCCCCCTTGTTCCGGCTCTTATAGACCACCCGATCCTGAGGAAATCCATAGATCAAGGCACAGACTGAGTGACTCCTAATCCTGCGGCAATGGGGGTCCCAGACCACGTCCACACCAGAGACCCCTATGCTGAGGGCTTGTGTGGCTGATGTCAGAGAATGGAGCAGCGAACATTCATTCTCTATGGGGCAGTGGAGATGGATGAAGGCAGCGAACAGCGGCAAATGAGGCCCACCGCCCGGATATCAGGGACCCCGGGGGTCATATTCACCGATTCATCTCCTATCACTATGAACATGGATCCGCCTCATGAGACACGTGACACCCCCCACACACACACGCTACCAGACACGTGTGACCCCTCCACCCCAAGGCTGACCTACCAGACACATGTGACCCCCACCCCCGGGGCCAAGCTACCGAAACATGTGACCCCACCCCCCCACCCCCCGGGGCTGAGCTGCCAGACACATGTGACCACCCCCACGCTACCAGACATGTGCCTCCCACCCCCGGGGCTGAGCTACCAGACACATGTGACCCCTCACACCATCCCTGGGGCCAAACTACCCGAAACATGTGACCCCCCCCCAGCAGAGCTACCATACACATGTGACCCCCACTCCTGGGGCTGAGCTACCAGACACATGTGAGGCCCCCCTACACTACCAGACACGTGCCCCCCACCCCTAGGGTTGAGCTACCAGACACTTGTGACCCCCCCCCCACACACACACACACGCTAACAGAAACATGTGCCCCCCCCCCACCCCTGAGGCTGAGCTACCAGACACGTACCCCCCAGCCGAGCTACCAGACACAGATGTGACCCCCCCCATCTTAATTCTCGGACCTCATCCCATCCCCCCAGGTGAAGCGGGGCCTCTTACCGTATATGACGGGGTTCTCTGCTTTGATGTGGTGTCATATTGGTCACAGCCAATGTCAAACTTATATGTGGGGAGAAACTGAATCGTTCCTTCTTCAAAACCTTTAAATATGGAGCCTGGAGAATGAGACAGATCAGAAGCTGAATGTGCGCAAGGAGGAGGAGGAGCGGCCCCAGTGCCTGCAGGGGGGAGGAGGAGCGGCCCCAGTGCCTGCAGGGGGGAGGAGGAGCGGCCCCAGTGCCTGCAGGGGGGAGGAGGAGCGGCCCCAGTGCCTGCAGGGGGGAGGAGGAGCGGCCCCAGTGCCTGCAGGGGGGAGGAGGAGCGGCCCCAGTGCCTGCAGGGGGGAGGAGGAGCGGCCCCAGTGCCTGCAGGGGGGAGGAGGAGCGGCCCCAGTGCCTGCAGGGGGGAGGAGGAGCGGCCCCAGTGCCTGGGGGAGGAAGAGGAAGTGCGGCCCCGGTGCCTGCGGGAGGAAGAGGAAGTGCGGCCCCGGTGCCTGCGGGAGGAAGAGGAAGTGCGGCACCGGTGCCTGCGGGAGGAAGAGGAAGTGCGGCCCCGGTGCCTGCGGGAGGAAGAGGAAGTGCGGCCCCGGTGCCTGCGGGAGGAAGAGGAAGTGCGGCCCCGGTGCCTGCGGGAGGAAGAGGAAGTGCGGCACCGGTGCCTGCGGGAGGAAGAGGAAGTGCGGCACCGGTGCCTGCGGGAGGAAGAGGAAGTGCGGCTCCGATGCCTGCGGGAGGAAGAGGAAGTGCGGCCCCGGTGCCTGCGGGAGGAAGAGGAAGTGCGGCACCGGTGCCTGCGGGAGGAAGAGGAAGTGCGGCCCCGATGCCTGCGGGAGGAAGAGGAAGTGCGGCCCCGCTGCCTGCGGGAGGAAGAGGAAGTGCGGCCCCGGTGCCTGCGGGAGGAAGAGGAAGTGCGGCCCCGGTGCCTGCGGGAGGAAGAGGAAGTGCGGCCCCGCTGCCTGCGGGAGGAAGAGGAAGTGCGGCACCGGTGCCTGCGGGAGGAAGAGGAAGTGCGGCACCGGTGCCTGCGGGAGGAAGAGGAAGTGCGGCCCCGGTGCCTGCGGGAGGAAGAGGAAGTGCGGCCCCGATGCCTGCGGGAGGAGGAGAAGGCGTCTGCAGAGATGGTAACTCAGACCTCCTGCTTAGGACTTGGCTCTTCCCTCCTGATCCCCAACACCTGTGGACACCCCTGAGCCCGCGGCCGCAGTTGGGGGCACCGGGAGACAAGTAAATCTGATGAAATATGACATGACCCCATTCTGCCCCATTACCGTCATTCATCTCTTTGATCAGCTGATCGTACTGCAGCAGGTGCGACATGTCGCGCTCCGGTTTACGTTGTAGTATTGAATTCACTCCTGGACGATCCTTGTTCAACCGGAAGTTAAAGTCCCCGAACCAGAAAACTTCATCAAATCGGCTTGTGACGTCCACTAAAGGGTTAAAGAGAAGCTGTAAGGAGGAGGCACCAGGGGCCGGAGCAGGAGGTCACTCAGTGTACAGACCCCCCCCCACAATCTGGGGGTACAATGCTCAGCTATACCCCATTAACCCCTGGTGGGCTGCTCTTCCCCAGTGGATTCATAGGGTAACACTGTGGATGTACATCCAGGGATGTGAACCTGCCGCACAAGTGAACAACGGGGGGCGCTACAGATGATCACATGACCACTGGACAGAGGACTGGTCCTCCTCATATGTCACATACACCGATCACAAGACACAATATTATATACAATAGGGATCTAATATTACTACTGACACCAGCGCCACACCAGGCCATGGGCTGTACTGCACCTCAGTTCTATTTCAGAGAATGGGCTGCAATACCAAAACCAACCTGCGGAGAGGTGTGGGGCGCTGTAAGCCATGTTTCTCTAATCCCTTTCAGTGCAGCTATGAGGACGTGCGGTCCTGGTGGATGGTTGGTACTTACGGGGACTGGAGCGGTATGGGTTTGTGTCAGGGATATTACGAGGTAGCGCCAAACCCTCCACAATCTTCTTGTAGTCGAGGATCCTCTCACTGACTTTCCCATCTCCGGCTGCCAAGAGAAACGCGGGTCAGATCACACCCACACAGCTCCAGCACAATGCTCAATGCTTATCCAGGTCAGGCGCCACCATTACTGAAACATCTCTGATATGTCACTAAGATGCCTCGGGGTGAAGCGCTCGCCTAGGTGCTTCATCTCCTCCAGCCAGGAGATATGGGAAGAGGAGTATATACAAAGTCTATGGAGCCTGAGGAGAGATGCACCAGGTTGAGAGCTTCTCCCAGCCTCTTCTAGTGATCTGGGAATCAGTCCCTGACCAATCACAACTTATATATATATATATATAGTGCGTACGGAAAGTATTCAAACCCCTTTAAAGGGGAACTCCAGGTAGAGGTTAAAAAAATGAAACTTCTGCAGAAGCATAACGCATTACTTACCTGTCTATCCCAGTATTGAAACAACCAAAAATCCATTTCTTTGGAGGGGTTTTTGTTCTGTATTGTGTTTCTGTCCTTCCTGGTTGATCAGTTCCCAGAATACAATGCTTTCCCTCAGCTGATCATCACAGTCCCCCACCCATCACAATCAGTAAAATTAGTGCTGCACCTGCTTCTGGCCGGTCAGAGATGGTGAATCATTCAGGGGATTGGGGGATCCAGCTCTGCCTCCTGTGACATCACGCCCTGCCCCCTGTCTGCATCATCAGCTTGTACTCAGCAAACACACACAATGTGAGACAAGGAGGCATGGAAGATTTGTCTCCTGAGGGGGGAAAGCAGAGGGAGCAGGAGACAATGTGGGTTGCACAGGGGCCATTTTTTTTACTTCCTGGATTTCTACCAGTGTGGCAGAACAGCACAGATACATTAATACATTGTATAGACGCATATATTTAACTTTTATTGTACTTTTAATAGAAAACAAGATTTTCTTATCCGGAGTTCCCCTTTAAATGTTTTACTCTTTATTTCATTTGGTAAGTTCAAAAAAGTTCATTTTTTTGCTCATTAATGTATACTCTGCGCCCCCCCATTACCAGACACTCTGCACCCCCCATTACCAGACACTCTGCACCCACCATTACCTGCACCCCCCATTACCAGACACTCTGCACCCCCCATTACCAGACACTCTGCGTGTCCGGTAATAGGGGTGCAGGTAATGGGGGTGCAGAGTGTGCGGTAATGTGGGTGCAGAGTGTGCGGTAATGGGGGTGCAGGTAATGGGGGTGCAGAGTGTCCGGTAATGGGGGTGCAGAGTGTGCGGTAATGGGGGTGCAGAGTGTCCGGTAATGGGGGTGCAGAGTGTCCGGTAATGGGGGTGCAGAGTGTCCGGTAATGGGGGTGCAGAGTGTCCGGTAATGGGGGTGCAGAGTGTCCGGTAATGGGGGTGCAGGTAATGGGGGTGCAGAGTGTCCGGTAATGTGGGTGCAGAGTGTCCGGTAATGGGGGTGCAGAGTGTCCGGTAATGGGGGTGCAGGTAATGGGGGTGCAGAGTGTCCGGTAATGTGGGTGCAGAGTGTGCAGTAATGGGGGTGCAGAGTGTCCGGTAATGGGGGTGCAGAGTGTCCGGTAATGGGGGTGCAGGTAATGGGGGTGCAGAGTGTCCGGTAATGTGGGTGCAGAGTGTCCGGTATGGGGGTGCAGAGTGTCCGGTAATGGGGGTGCAGGTAATGGGGGTGCAGAGTGTCCGGTAATGTGGGTGCAGAGTGTGCAGTAATGGGGGTGCAGAGTGTCCGGTAATGGGGGTGCAGAGTGTCCGGTAATGTGGGTGCAGAGTGTGCAGTAATGGGGGTGCAGAGTGTCCGGTAATGGGGGTGCAGAGTGTCCGGTAATGTGGGTGCAGAGTGTGCAGTAATGGGGGTGCAGAGTGTCCGGTAATGAGCAAAAAAATTTACTTTTTTTAACTTACCAAAGAGTGAAAAATGTAAAGGGTTCTGAATACATTCCGTAGCCCCTGTATAAATGAGAGTGAGATCCTCGGCTTCACATACTCCAGGCTGGACGGATATTCTTACATGTGAAGTGCGATGTGATGAAAAGGAAGGAGGTGCCAAAAAATGTGAAGGACACGCCCAGCGCTCCCTTAGTCTTGATCTGTGAGACAATCCGTGTGGTCACTGTGGCGTATTCCACCTCTGTAGAGGGAACACAAGGCCGGATTATTACATGTAGCGAGAATAGCGGCCCTACAGGGCACTGCTACAGAGCCCCCCCCCCCCCCCTACAGGGCACTGCTACAGAGCCCCCCCCCCCCCCCACAGGGCACTGCTACAGAGCCCCCCCCCTACAGGGCACTGCTACAGAGCCCCCCCCCCCCCCACAGGGCACTGCTACACAGCCCCCCCCCCCCCCACACACACACACACACACACAGGGCACTGCTACAGAGCCCCCCCCCCACAGGGCACTGCTACACAGCCCCCCCCACACACACACAGGGCACTGCTACAGAGCCCCCCCCCTACAGGGCACTGCTACAGAGCCCCCCCCCCCCCCCCCACAGGGCACTGCTACACAGCCCCCCCCCCCACACACACACACACACCACACAGGGCACTGCTACAGAGCCCCCCCCCCACAGGGCACTGCTACACAGCCCCCCCACACACACACACACACAGGGCACTGCTACAGAGCCCCCCCACAGGGCACTGCTACACAGCCCCCCCCCACACACACACACACAGGGCACTGCTACAGCCCCCCCCCCCACACACACCACAGGGCACTGCTACAGAGCCCCCCCCCCTACAGGGCACTGCTACAGAGCCCTCCCCCCCCACACACACACACAGGGCACTGCTACAGAGCCCCCCCCCACACACACACACACACACACACACACACACACAGGGCACTGCTACAGAGCCCCCCCACACACACACACACAGGGCACTGCTACAGAGCCCCCCCCTTACAGGGCACTGCTACAGAGCCCCCCCCCCCCCACAGGGCACTGCTACACAGCCCCCCCCACACACACACAGGGCACTGCTACAGAGCCCCCCCCCCCACAGGGCATTGCTACAGAGCCCCCCCCCCTACAGGACACTGCTACGGATCCCCCCCCCCACAGGGCACTGCTACAGAGCCCCCCCCCACAGGGCACTGCTACAGAGCCCCCCCCCCCCCCACAGGGCACTGCTACACAGCCCCACACACACACACACACACACACACAGGGCACTGCTACAGAGCCCCCCCCCCCCCACAGGGCACTGCTACACAGCCCCCCCCCCCACACACACACAGGGCACTGCTACAGAGCCCCCCCACAGGGCACTGCTACACAGCCCCCTCCACACACACACACAGGGCACTGCTACAGAGCCCCCCCACAGGGCACTGCTACACAGCTCCCCCCCCCACACACACACACAGGGCACTGCTACAGAGCCCCCCCCCCACACACACACACAGGGCACTGCTACAGAGCCCCCCCCCCACACACAACACACACAGGGCACTGCTACAGAGCCCCCCCCCTACAGGGCACTGCTACAGAGCCCCCCCCCCCCACAGGGCACTGCTACACAGCCCCCCCCACACACACACAGGGCACTGCTACAGAGCCCCCCCCACAGGGCACTGCTACAGAGCCCCCCCCCCTACAGGGCACTGCTACAGAGCCACCCCCCCACAGGGCACTGCTACACAGCCCCCCCCCCCCACACACACACAGGGCACTGCTACAGAGCCCCCCCCGCCCCTACAGGGCACTGATACAGAGCCCCCTCCCACACACACAGGGTACTGCTACAGAGCTCCCCCCCCCTACAGGGCACTGCTACAGAGCCCCCCCCCCCCACACACACACACACACACAGGGCACTGCTACAGAGCCCCCACACACACACACCGGGCACTGCTACAGAGCCCCCCCCCCCCCACACACACACAACACACACAAGGCACTTCTACAGAGCCCCCCCCCCCCCCCACAGGGCACTGCTACAGAGCCCCCCCCCCACACACACACACAGGGCACTGCTACAGAGCCCCCCCCCCCCCCCACAGGGCACTGCTACAGAGCCCCCCCCACACACACACACACACACACAGGGCACTGCTACAGAGCCCCCCCCACACACACACACACACACACAGGGCACTGCTACAGAGCCCCCCCCCCCCCCCACACACACACACACAGGCACTTCTACAGAGCCCCCCCCACACAGGGCACTGCTACAGAGCCCCCCCCCCCCCCCCACACACACACAGGGCACTGCTACAGAGCCCCCCCCCCCCCCACAGGGCACTGCTACACAGCCCCCCCCCCCTACAGGGCACTGCTACAGGGTCACCCAGATATGAGGAGTGAGCGGATCTCACCAGAACAGAACCAGATCAGGTCTCGTCTAATGAAGAGTGAGAGGTAGAGGACCCCATGAGCGCTGGAGTGGAGCAGCACATAATGGGGTCCGAGGGTCTCCTGCAGCCGGATCTCCCACTCCCGCCTGTAAGGAGACACAAGGGACAGTAGTGACATCACCCTCATCATCATCACCCCAGACATCACCCTCATCATCATCATCACCCCAGACATCACCCTCATCATCATCATCACCCCAGACATCACCCTCATCATCATCATCACCCCAGACATCACCCTCATCATCATCATCACCCCAGACATCACCCTCATCATCATCATCACCCCAGACATCACCCTCATCATCACCCCAGACATCACCCTCATCATCATCATCATCACCCCAGACATCACCCTCATCATCATCACCTCAGACATCACCCTCATCATCATCATCACCCCAGACATCACCCTCATCATCATCATCATCACCCCAGACATCACCCTCATCATCATCATCACCTCAGACATCACCCTCATCATCATCACCCCAGACATCACCCTCATCATCATCATCACCCCAGACATCACCCTCATCATCATCATCACCCCAGACATCACCCTCATCATCACCCCAGACATCACCCCAGACATCACCCTCATCATCATCATCACCCCAGACATCACCCTCATCATCATCATCACCCCAGACATCACCCTCATCATCACCCCAGACATCACCCCAGACATCACCCTCATCATCATCATCACCCCAGACATCACCCCAGACATCACCCTCATCATCATCATCACCCCAGACATCACCCTCATCATCATCATCACCCCAGACATCACCCTCATCATCATCATCACCCCAGACATCACCCTCATCATCACCCCAGACATCACCCTCATCATCATCATCATCACCCCAGACATCACCCTCATCATCATCACCTCAGACATCACCCTCATCATCATCACCCCAGACATCACCCTCATCATCATCATCACCCCAGACATCACCCTCATCATCATCATCATCATCACCCCAGACATCACCCTCATCATCATCATCACCCCAGACATCACCCTCATCATCATCACCCCAGACATCACCCTCATCATCATCATCATCACCCCAGACATCACCCTCATCACCCCAGACATCACCCTCATCATCATCATCACCCCAGACATCACCCTCATCATCATCATCATCACCCCAGACATCACCCTCATCATCATCATCACCTCAGACATCACCCTCATCATCATCACCCCAGACATCACCCTCATCATCATCATCACCCCAGACATCACCCTCATCATCATCATCACCCCAGACATCACCCTCATCATCACCCCAGACATCACCCTCATCATCATCATCACCCCAGACATCACCCTCATCATCATCACCCCAGACATTACCCTCATCATCACCCTCATCATCATCACCCCAGACATCACCCTCATCATCACCCTCGACATCATCACCCTCATCATCATCATCACCCCAGACATCACCCTCATCATCATCACCCCAGACATTACCCTCATCATCACCCTCATCATCATCATCACCCCAGACATCACCCTCATCATCATCATCACCCCAGACATCACCCTCATCATCATCACCCCAGACATCACCCTCATCATCATCATCATCACCCCAGACATCACCGTCATCATCATCACCCCAGACATCACCCTCATCATCATCATCATCACCCCAGACATCACCGTCATCATCATCATCACCCCAGACATCACCCTCATCATCATCACCCCAGACATCACCCCAGACATCACCCTCATCATCATCATCACCCTCATCATCATCATCATCATCATCACCCCAGACATCACCCTCATCGACATCACCCCAGACATCACCCTCATCATCATCATCACCCCAGACATCACCCTCATCGACATCACCCCAGACATCACCCTCATCACCCCAGACATCACCCTCATCATCATCATCACCCCAGACATCACCCTCATCATCATCATCACCCCAGACATCACCCTCATCATCATCATCACCCCAGACATCACCCTCATCATCATCACCCCAGACATCACCCTCATCACCATCATCACCCCAGACATCACCCTCATCATCATCACCCCAGACATCACCCTCATCATCATCACCCCAGACATCACCCTCATCATCACCCTCATCATCACCCCAGACATCACCCTCATCGACATCACCCCAGACATCACCCTCATCATCATCACCCCAGACATCACCGTCATCATCATCATCACCCCAGACATCACCCTCATCATCACCCCAGACATCACCCTCATCATCATCACCCCAGACATCACCCTCATCATCATCATCATCACCCCAGACATCACCCTCATCATCATCATCACCCCAGACATCACCCTCATCATCATCATCACCCCAGACATCACCCTCATCATCATCTTCACCCCAGACATCACCCTCATCATCATCATCCTCATCATCATCCCAGACATCACCCTCATCATCACCCCAGACATCATCATCACCCTCATCCCAGACATCACCCTCATCATCATCATCATCATCACCCCAGACATCACCCTCATCATCATCATCATCACCCCAGACATCACCCTCATCATCATCACCCCAGACATCACCCTCATCATCATCATCATCACCCCAGACATCACCCTCATCATCATCACCCCAGACATCACCGTCATCATCATCATCACCCCAATCACCCGACATCACCCTCATCATCATCATCACCCCAGACATCACCCTCATCATCACCCCAGACAGCACCCGCATCATCACCCCAGACATCACCTCTCTCATCATCACCCCAGACTCAACCCTCAGACATCATCATCATCACCCCAGACATCACCCTCATCATCCCCCCGACATCACCCTTCATCCTCACCCAGACATCACCCTCATCATCATCACCCCAGACATCACCCTCATCATCATCATCACCCCAGACATCACCCTCATCATCATCATCACCCCAGACATCACTGTCACCCCATCATCATCATCATCACCCCAGACATCACCCTCATCATCATCATCATCACCCCAGACATCACCCTCATCACCCCAGACATCACCCTCATCATCATCTCACCCCAGACATCACCCTCATCATCACCCAGACATCACCCTCATCATCACCCCAGACATCACCCTCATCATCATCACCCCAGACATCACCCTCATCACCCCAGACATCACCCTCATCATCACCCTCATCATCACCCCAGACATCACCCTCATCATCATCATCACCCCAGACATCACCCTCATCATCACCCTCATCATCACCCCAGACATCACCCTCATCATCATCATCACCCCAGACATCACCCTCATCATCATCACCCCAGACATCACCCTCATCATCATCATCACCCCAGACATCACCCTCATCATCATCATCACCCTCATCATCATCATCACCCCAGACATCACCCTCATCATCATCATCACCCCAGACATCACCCTCCTCATCATCACCCCAGACATCACCCTCATCATCATCACCCCAGACATCACCCTCATCACCCCAGACATCACCCTCATCATCACCCTCATCATCACCCCAGACATCACCCTCATCATCATCACCCCAGACATCACCCTCATCATCATCATCACCCCAGACATCACCCTCATCGACATCACCCCAGACATCACCCTCATCATCATCATCACCCCAGACATCACCCTCATCATCATCACCCCAGACATCACCCTCATCATCATCACCCCAGACATCACCCTCATCATCACCCTCATCATCATCATCACCCCAGACATCACCCTCATCGACATCACCCCAGACATCACCCTCATCATCATCACCCCAGACATCACCCTCATCGACATCACCCCAGACATCACCCTCATCATCATCATCATCACCCCAGACATCACCGTCATCATCATCACCCCAGACATCACCCTCATCATCACCCCAGACATCACCCTCATCATCATCATCACCCCAGACATCACCCTCATCGACATCACCCCAGACATCACCCTCATCATCACCCCAGACATTACCCTCATCATCATCATCACCCCAGACATCACCCTCATCATCATCATCACCCCAGACATCACCCTCATCATCATCACCCCAGACATCACCCTCATCATCATCACCCCAGACATCACCCTCATCACCCCAGACATCACCCTCATCATCACCCCAGACATCACCCTCATCATCATCATCACCCCAGGACAATCACCCTCATCATCATCATCACCCCAGAGACATCACCCTCATCGACATCACCCCAGACATCACCCTCATCATCATCATCACCCCAGACATCACCCTCATCATCATCACCCCAGACATCACCCTCATCATCATCACCCCAGACATCACCCTCATCATCACCCTCATCATCATCATCACCCCAGACATCACCCTCATCGACATCACCCCAGACATCACCCTCATCACCCCAGACATCACCCTCATCATCACCCTCATCATCATCATCATCACCCCAGACATCACCGTCATCATCATCACCCCAGACATCACCCTCATCATCACCCCAGACATCACCCCATCATCATCATCACCCCAGACATCACCCTCATCGACATCACCCCAGACATCACCCTCATCATCACCCCAGACATTACCCTCATCATCATCATCACCCCAGACATCACCCTCATCATCATCATCATCATCATCACCCCAGACATCACCCTCATCATCATCATCACCCCAGACATCACCCTCATCATCACCCCAGACATCACCCTCATCATCATCATCACCCCAGACATCACCCTCATCATCATCATCACCCCAGACATCACCCTCATCATCATCATCACCCCAGACATCACCCTCATCATCATCATCACCCCAGACATCACCCTCATCATCATCATCACCCCAGACATCACCCTCATCATCATCATCATCACCCCAGACATCACCCTCATCATCATCACCCCAGACATCACCCTCATCATCATCACCCCAGACATCACCCTCATCATCATCATCACCCCAGACATCACCCTCATCATCATCATCACCCCAGACATCACCCTCATCATCACCCCAGACATCACCCTCATCATCACCCCAGACATCACCCTCATCATCACCCCAGACATCACCCTCATCATCATCATCACCCCAGACATCACCCTCATCATCATCATCACCCCAGACATCACCCTCATCATCATCATCATCACCCCAGACATCACCCTCATCATCATCACCCCAGACATCACCCTCATCATCATCATCACCCCAGACATCACCCTCATCATCATCATCACCCCAGACATCACCCTCATCATCATCATCACCCCAGACATCACCCTCATCATCATCATCATCACCCCAGACATCACCCTCATCATCATCATCACCCCAGACATCACCCTCATCATCATCCCAGACATCACCCTCATCATCATCATCATCACCCCAGACATCACCCTCATCATCATCATCACCCCAGACATCACCCTCATCATCATCATCACCCCAGACATCACCCTCATCATCATCATCACCCCAGACATCACCCTCATCATCACCCTCATCATCACCCCAGACATCACCCTCATCATCATCATCATCACCCCAGACATCACCCTCATCATCATCATCACCCCAGACATCACCCTCATCATCATCATCATCACCCCAGACATCACCCTCATCATCATCATCACCCCGACATCACCCTCATCATCACCCCAGACATCACCCTCATCATCATCACCCCAGACATCACCCTCATCATCATCACCCCAGACATCACCATCATCATCACCCTCATCATCACCCCAGACATCACCCTCATCATCATCACCTTACACATCACCCTCATCATCACCCCAGACATCACCCTCATCATCATCATCACCTCAGACATCACCCTCATCATCACCTCAGACATCACCCTCATCATCATCACCCTGAGCCCCAGTGACCACCCCGATCATCCACTACAACCGCAGGGGTGAGTACCTGTGTGCACAATGACTACTCTCCCCACCATTCTACTATGCCACAGGTACAGGCAGGAAGTGTTGTCATGGGGATTTAGGAACAGCCTCAGACTTTGGGCCTGTAACCTCCAGCACAGATAACAACTCAACTCAATAGACACCGACCTACGGAGAGTGCTTCACAACCTGCAGGAGTACTACACCTCCCAGCATGCCCTGACAGACATCAACAGGTAGCACTGCCCCAGCTGGAGAGACACAGGATTACTGCGCCCCTCTATGGCCTCAGACACTGACCGCTCCGGGCTTCCTTCCTGGACTCCAATCACGTACATATCCTGCGCAAAATCATCATCTGACGGCAGCAGGAAATCATCCAGACTCTCCGGGAGCTCCTGCAGGAGGCAGACAAGGGGTTAACAGAGAGAGAGAGAGAGAGAGACAGCTATATCATCTACAGCATGGCGGCAAAATGGCTTCACATCCCCCGCAAAGAGAACAAAGGTCTGCGGGAGGAAGACTACAGAACAACATGGCGGCCGGGATCCATCATACACATCACACACATCAGCACCACCCGCAGCAACATGGCGGCCAGGACCCATCACACACATCAGCACCACCGGCAGCAACATGGCGACCGGAACCCATCATACACATCAGCACCACCGGCAGCAACATGGCGGCCGGAACCCATCACACACAACAGCACCATCGGCAGCAAAACGGCACCCGGGATCCATCATACACATCAGCACCACCGGCAGCAACATGGCGGTCCGGGATCCATCATACACATCAGCACCACCGGCAGCAACATGGCGGTCCGGGATCCATCACACACAACAGCACCACCGGCAGCAACATGGCGGCCAGGACGCATCACACACATCAGCACCACCGGCAGCAACATGGCGGTCTGAGATCCATCATACACATCAGCACCACCGGCAGCAACATGGCGGCCAGGACCCATCACACACAACAGCACCACCGGCAGCAAAACGGCACCCGGGATCCATCACACACATCAGCACCACCGGCAGCAACATGGCGGCCGGGACCCATCACACACATCAGCACCACCGGCAGCAACATGGCGACCGGAACCCATCATACACATCAGCACCACCGGCAGCAACATGGCGGCCGGAACCCATCACACACAACAGCACCATCGGCAGCAAAACGGCACCCGGGATCCATCATACACATCAGCACCACCGGCAGCAACATGGCGGTCCGGGATCCATCATACACATCAGCACCACCGGCAGCAACATGGCGGTCCGGGATCCATCACACACAACAGCACCATCGGCAGCAACATGGCGGCCAGGACGCATCACACACATCAGCACCACCGGCAGCAACATGGCGGTCTGAGATCCATCATACACATCAGCACCACCGGCAGCAACATGGCGGCCAGGACCCATCACACACAACAGCACCACCGGCAGCAAAACGGCACCCGGGATCCATCACACACATCAGCACCACCGGCAGCAACATGGCGGCCGGGACCCATCACACACATCAGCACCACCGGCAGCAACATGGCGGCCGGGACCCATCACACACATCAGCACCACCGGCAGCAGCGGCTCATACCCGGATCCCTCACACTGTGCAGAGCGGAGGGATCAGGAGGGAGTTCCAGGCCTGACACCTCCGGGAGCCGCCGCTCAGCACAGGAAGGAAACTATTTATAGGCGTCTCAGGACACGCGGGTAATTATAGCGACAGCGTGATGTGTGACCAGAGAACATGGCAGACAGTCCCCTCTCCTCTGCCCCCTCCCTGCTGTCACCCACTATCCCCTCTCCTCCACCCCCCCACCCACTGTCCCCTCTCCTCCACCCCCCCCACCCACTGTCCCCTCTCCTCCACCCCCCCACCCGCTGTCCCCTCCACGTCTCCTCCCTTCTCTCCCCACCCGTTGTCCCCTCCACGTCTCCTCCCTTCTCCCCCCCACCCGCTGTCCCCTCCACGTCTCCTCCCTTCTCTCCCCACCCGCTGTCCCCTCCACGTCTCCTCCCTTCTCTCCCCACCCGCTGTCCCCTCCACGTCTCCTCCCTTCTTTCCCCACCCGCTGTCCCCTCCACGTCTCCTCCCTTCTCTCCCCACCCGCTGTCCCCTCCACGTCTCCTCCCTTCTTTCCCCACCCGCTGTCCCCTCCACGTCTCCTCCCTTCTCTCCCCACCCGCTGTCCCCTCCACGTCTCCTCCCTTCTCTCCCCACCGGCTGTCCCCTCCACGTCTCCTCCCTTCTCTCCTCACCCGCTGTCCCCATCCACGTCCCCTCCCTTCTCCCCCCACCCGCTGTCTCCTCCTTTCTCCCCCCACCCGCTGTCCCCTCTCCTCCACGTCTCCTCCCTTCTCCCCCCACCCGCTGTCTCCTCCACGTCTCCACCCTTCTCTCCCCACCCGCTGTCTCCTCCACGTCTCCTCCCTTCTCTCCCCACCCGCTGTCTCCTCCACGTCTCCTCCCTTCTCTCCCCACCCGCTGTCTCCTCCACGTCTCCTCCCTTCTCTCCCCACCCGCTGTCTCCTCCACGTCTCCTCCTTTCTCCCCCCACCCGCTGTCCCCTCTCCTCCACGTCTCCTCCCTTCTCCCCCCACCCGCTGTCTCCTCCACGTCTCCTCCTTTCTCCCCCCACCCGCTGTCCCCTCCCTTCTCTCCCCACCGGCTGTCCCCTCCCTTCTCCCCCCACCCGCTGTCCCCTCCCTTCTCTCCCCACCGGCTGTCCCCTCCCTTCTCCCCCCCACCCGCTGTCTCCTCCACGTCTCCTCCCTTCTTTCCCCACCCGCTGTCCCCTCCACGTCTCCTCCCTTCTCTCCCCACCCGCTGTCCCCTCCACGTCTCCTCCCTTCTCTCCCCACCGGCTGTCCCCTCCACGTCTCCTCCCTTCTCTCCTCACCCGCTGTCCCCTCCACGTCCCCTCCCTTCTCCCCCCACCCGCTGTCTCCTCCTTTCTCCCCCCACCCGCTGTCCCCTCTCCTCCACGTCTCCTCCCTTCTCCCCCCACCCGCTGTCTCCTCCACGTCTCCACCCTTCTCTCCCCACCCGCTGTCTCCTCCACGTCTCCTCCCTTCTCTCCCCACCCGCTGTCTCCTCCACGTCTCCTCCCTTCTCTCCCCACCCGCTGTCTCCTCCACGTCTCCTCCCTTCTCTCCCCACCCCGCTGTCTCCTCCACGTCTCCTCCTTTCTCCCCCCACCCGCTGTCCCCTCTCCTCCACGTCTCCTCCCTTCTCCCCCCACCCGCTGTCTCCTCCACGTCTCCTCCTTTCTCCCCCCACCCGCTGTCCCCTCCCTTCTCTCCCCACCGGCTGTCCCCTCCCTTCTCCCCCCACCCGCTGTCCCCTCCCTTCTCTCCCCACCGGCTGTCCCCTCCCTTCTCCCCCCACCCGCTGTCTCCTCCACGTCTCCTCCTTTTTTCCCCCCACCCGCTGTCCCCTCCCTTCTCCCCCCACCCGCTGTCCCCTCCCTTCTCCCCCCACCCGCTGTCCCCTCCCTTCTCCCCCCACCCGCTGTCCCCTCCCTTCTCCCCCCACCCGCTGTCCCCTCCCTTCTCCCCCCACCCGCTGTCCCCTCCCTTCTCCCCCCACCCGCTGTCCCCTCCCTTCTCCCCCAACCCGCTGTCCCCTCCCTTCTCCCCCCACCCGCTGTCCCCTCCCTTCTCCCCCCACCCGCTGTCTCCTCCACGTCTCCTCCCTTCTCCCCCCACCCGCTGTCTCCTCCACGTCTCCTCCCTTCTCCCCCCACCCGCTGTCCCCTCCACGTCTCCTCCCTTCTCCCCCCCACCCGCTGTCTCCTCCACGTCTCCTCCCTTCTCCCCCCACCCGCTGTCCCCTCCACATCTCCTCCCTTCTCCCCCCACCGGCTGTCCCCTCCACGTCTCCTCCCTTCTCCCCCCACCCGCTGTCTCCTCCACGTCTCCTCCCTTCTCCCCCCACCGGCTGTCCCCTCCCTTCTCTCCCCACCGGCTGTCCCCTCCCTTCTCTCCCCACCCGTTGTCCCCTCCCTTCTCTCCCCACCGGCTGTCCCCTCCCTTCTCCCCCCACCGGCTGTTCCCTCCCTTCTCCCCCCACCGGCTGTCCCCTCCAGGTCTCCTCCCTTCTCCCCCCACCCGCTGTCCCCTCCACGTCTCCTCCCTTCTCCCCCCACCCGCTGTCCCCTCTCCTCCACGTCACCTTCCTTCTCCCCCCACCGGCTGTTCCCTCCCTTCTCCCCCCACCCGCTGTCCCCTCTCCTCCACGTCTCCTCCCTTCTCCCCCCACCCGCTGTCCCCTCCCTTCTCCCCCCACCCGCTGTCTCCTCCCTTCTCCCCCCACCCGCTGTCCCCTCCATGCCCCCTCCGTTCTCCCCCCACCCGCTGTCCACTCCTTTCTCCCCCCACCCGCTGTCCCCTCCCTTCTCTCCCCACCGGCTGTCCCCTCCCTTCTCCCCCCACCGGCTGTCCCCTCCCTTCTCCCCCCACCGGCTGTCCCCTCCCTTCTCCCCCCACCGGCTGTCCCCTCCCTTCTCCCCCCACCCGCTGTCCCCTCCCTTCTCCCCCCCCCGGCTGTCCCCTCCCTTCTCCCCCCACCGGCTGTCCCCTCCCTTCTCCCCCCACCGGCTGTCCCCTCCCTTCTCCCCCCACCGGCTGTCCCCTCCCTTCTCCCCCCACCGGCTGTCCCCTCCCTTCTCTCCCCACCGGCTGTCCCCTCCCTTCTCCCCCCACCGGCTGTTCCCTCCCTTCTCCCCCCACCGGCTGTCCCCTCCAGGTCTCCTCCCTTCTCCCCCCACCCGCTGTCCCCTCCACGTCTCCTCCCTTCTCCCCCCACCCGCTGTCCCCTCCCTTCTCCCCCCACCGGCTGTCCCCTCCCTTCTCTCCCCACCGGCTGTCCCCTCCCTTCTCCCCCCACCGGCTGTCCCCTCCCTTCTCTCCCCACCGGCTGTCCCCTCCCTTCTCCCCCTACCGGCTGTCCCCTCCCTTCTCCCCCCACCGGCTGTCCCCTCCCTTCTCTCCCCACCGGCTGTCCGCTCCCTTCTCTCCCCCCCCCCCCCTCGCTCACCTTCCTTCCTTGCATGTTCCAGGTTGCAATGAAAACTCTCAGCAGCCTCTCTGGGAAATATCGGTCTAATTCCTCGGCTCCGAGCAGCGCCCCGCTGGCCAGGAGACTCCCCTCCAGGTAACTCCTGCGGGGACACAGAGGGGGAGGGGTCACTCATCACCATATGGGACCATATAACAGGAGAGACAAGCGAGACCCCCACCGTGATCACAGCTGTACATGGGCAGCGTGCCGACCCCCCCGGTGTGACCCCCAGTACAGCCCCTCACCCCAGCCACATCCAATGAGAAACATCCCAACACTGATCCCCCCCCACAAGAGATCAGACACCCCCCTCACTATCCTGCACTACAGCCAGACCCGTGGGCCCCATCCTGCTACTAAGCTCCCGCCGGTCAGTAGCTGGTGTAGCCGTACCTGCTGCGCACATCTTTGGAGCGGAGGGGGGTCAGCAGGCTGTAGGAGCTCCTCATGGAGTCATGGGTGCCGTTCAGCCGGGTGTCGCTCAGGCTGCTGCTCTGGCGGAGGGGCTGGCGCTGCCTGTAATCCGGGTAATCCGCCTCCATCCTATTAGTCGCCCTCAGTGTCCTGGCGTCTATCAGGGGGAGACGCTGCGGGGGCTTCATATCCCCCAGGACAGCAGCTTTGTGACTACCCGATAGATGACCGATTGCCGGAAACCTGGAGGCCGTGCTGGGCTGTGGGTCAGTGGCCCCCGGATCCCGGATGGTGGGGGGCCCCTGCAGGTGAGTGGCCCCTGGATCCTGGGTGGTGGGGGGCTCCTGCAGGGACCCGGTGGAGGAGCCGCTCTGGTTGGGGTCGGTCAGGCTCCCCTGACTGCTCCTGAACCTGCGATGCCAGTTCTGCTCGTCCAGGGAGAAGGCGCGCTCCAGTCTCCGCAGCCGCGGCTTTGGTCTGCCGGGGGGTCGGGGGGCTGTGCGCTCCGTGTGGTTCTTGCCGCCGTCCTGAGGCCTCTCTATCCAGTCCCGGATCTCCAGCTCATTACTCCCATCATCCATCCTCGCCGCCTCCTCCGCCATGACACTTCCCCTCTGCATGCTTACTGGCATGGCGGCTCCAGATCACCGGCGTGGCCCCTGGGCGGGGGACCCGGACCCCATGCTGAGGGCGATGACAGGAGACACGTTACCTCACCGAGCGGCAACTGGAAGAAGAGACACAGATGACGCCGATCGCCTGCACCGCGCTGGTTCCTATAGATACACAGGACCCGGGGGACTCCCTGCAGGAAGAGGAAACCCTCCGGAGCCTGACAGGTACACGGGGACCCCGACACCGGAGCTGGACCCCCAGGGCTAACCCCCCCCCCGACACCGGAGCTGGACCCCCAGGGCTAACCCCCCCCCCGACACCGGAGCTGGACCCCCGGAGCTAAACACCCCCCCCCCCCCGACACCGGAGCTGGACCCCCAGGGCTAAACACCCGCCCCCCCCCCCCCCCCGACAAAGGAGCTGGACCCCCAGGGCTAAACACCCCCCCCCCCCCCCCGACAAAGGAGTCGGACCCCCAGAGAGCCCCTCCTCTCGGGCGTCCCCGCACTCGCCCCCCCCCTCCCCCCGGGCGTCCCCGCACTCGCCCCCCCCCCCCCTCCCCCCGGGCGTCCCCGCACTCGCCCCCCCCCCCTCCCCCCGGGCGTCCCCGCACTCGCCCCCCCCCCTCCCCCCGGGCGTCCCCGCACTCGCCCCCCCCCCCCTCCCCCCGGGCGTCCCCGCACTCGCCCCCCCCCCCCTCCCCCCGGGCGTCCCCGCACTCGCCCCCCCCCCCTCCCCCCGGGCGTCCCCGCACTCGCCCCCCCCCCCCCTCCCCCCGGGCGTCCCCGGGCGTCCCCAGCACTCGCCCCCCCCCCTCCCCCCGGGCGTCCCCGGGCGTCCCCAGCACTCGCCCCCCCCCCTTCCCCCCGGGCGTCCCCGCACGTCGCCCCCCCCCCCCTCCCCCCGGGCGTCCCCGCACTCGCCCCCCCTCCCCCCGGGTGTCCCCGCACTCGCCCCCTCCTCCTTCCCCCGGGCGTCCCCGCACTCGCCCCTCCTCCTTCCCCCGGGCGTCCCCGCACTCGCCCCCCCCTCCCCCCGGGCGTCCCCGCACTCGCCCCCCCTCCCCCCGGGTGTCCCCGCACTCGCCCCTCCTCCTTCCCCCGGGCGTCCCCGCACTCGCCCCTCCTCCTTCCCCCGGGCGTCCCCGCACTCGCCCCCCCCTCCCCCCGGGCGTCCCCGCACTCGCCCCCCCTCCCCCCGGGTGTCCCCGCACTCGCCCCCCCTCCCCCCGGGTGTCCCCGCACTCGCCCCTCCTCCTCCCGGGTGTCCCCGCACTCGCCCCTCCTCCTCCCGGGCGTCCCCGCACTCGCCCCTCCTCCTCCCGGGCGTCCCCGCACTCGCCCCTCCTCCTCCCGGGTGTCCCCGCACTCGCCCCTCCTCTCCCCGGGTGTCTCTTCTTCCGGGTGTACGCCCGCTTGTATCACACTCACCTTTAAGCATCTCTAGAGCACATCCCGGCTCCTAGTAACCGGACAATGAGCGTCCTGGAGACCAGAAGAACCGCCCACCCTCCGCGCAGCGGCTCCCAGTGGTGGGAGGAGATTACTGCGCCTGCTCTATACAGCGGCCTCAGTGGTGAGAGATGACTGCACGTGATAGACACAGCGGCGCCCAGCGGCGGGAGGAGATCACTGCACATGATAGACACAGCGGCACCAAGCGGCGGGAGGAGATCGCTGCACATGATAGACACAGCGGCACCCAGCGGCGGGAGGAGATCACTGCACACGATAGACACAGCGGCACCCAGCGGCGGGAGGAGATCGCTGCACATGATAGACACAGCGGCACCCAGCGGCGGGAGGAGATCACTGCACATGATAGACACAGCGGCTCCCAGCGGCGGGAGGAGATCACTGCACATGATAGACACAGCGGCACCCAGCGGCGGGAGGAGATCACTGCATATACTACACAGCGGCACCCAGCGGCGGGAGGAGATCACTGCATATACTACACAGCGGCACCCAGCGGCGGGAGGAGATCACTGCAAATACTACACAGCGGCACCCAGCGGCGGGAGGAGATCACTGCAAATACTACACAGCGGCACCCAGCGGCGGGAGGAGCAGCCTACCCTCTAAGCTGCAGACACTGTTATATAGAGGACCCCTCATATATCTGTCTGTGCTTCCAGACTGCTGACACTGTTATATACTGTAGAGCAGCGCTTCTCAAACTTTTTCTACTGGAGCCTCACTAGACAGACCAAGGCAATGCCGGGGCCTCACCAGACTGACCAAGAGGATGCCAGGGCCTCACCAGACTTACCAAGAGGATGCCTGGGCCTCACCAGACTGACCAAGAGGATGCCGGGGCCTCACCAGACTGACCAAGAGGATGCCTGGGCCTCACCAGACTGACCAAGAGGGCGCCTGGGCCTCACCACACTGACCAAGAGGATGCCGGGGCCTCACCAGACTGACCAAGAGGATGCCTGGGCCTCACCACACTGACCAAGAGGATGCCGGGGCCTCACCAGACTGACCAAGAGGGCGCCTGGGCCTCACCACACTGACCAAGAGGGTGCCTGGGCCTCACCAGACTGACCAAGAGGATGCCTGGGCCTCACCAGACTGACCAAGAGGATGCCTGGACCTCACCAGACTGACCAAGAGGATGCCTGGGCCTCACCAGACTTACCAAGAGGATGCCTGGGCCTCACCAGACTGACCAAGAGGATGCCGGGGCCTCACCAGACTGACCAAGAGGATGCCTGGGCCTCACCAGACTGACCAAGAGGATGCCGGGGCCTCACCAGACTGACCAAGAGGATGCCGGGGCCTCACCAGACTGACCAAGAGGATGCCTGGGCCTCACCAGACTGACCAAGAGGGCGCCTGGGCCTCACCAGACTGACCAAGAGGATGCCGGGGCCTCACCAGACTGACCAAGAGGATGCCTGGGCCTCACCAGACTGACCAAGAGGGCGCCTGGGCCTCACCAGACTGACCAAGAGGATGCCGGGCCCTCACCAGACAGACCAGGAGGATGCCGGGCCTCACCAGACTGACCAAGAGGATGCCTGGGCCTCACCAGACTGACCAAGAGGATGCCTGGGCCTCACCAGACTGACCAAGAGGGCGCCTGGGCCTCACCACACTGACCAAGAGGGCGCCTGGGCCTCACCACACTGACCAAGAGGATGCCCGGGCCTCACCAGACTGACCAAGAGGGTGCCGGGGCCTCAGTATCCGTGGTGAAAGTCCATTTAAAAGCTGAAAATCATGCTAGGGCCGCCTGTCACCCGTCTCCCAGGCTCTAGATACTAATAAAGCAAGTACAAAATAAATTAATAATGTTGCTAAAATTGAGATTTTTGCAAACAGCAAAAGGACTGTGCAGTTTTGTGAAAACTGGCTCCCCAGCTGGGCCTCACCAACAACTAGGGGACGCCTCACAGTTTGAGAAGCACTGATATAGAGGTCAGGAGACACATGGGACCCCCTCATATATCTGTCTGTGCTTCCAGACTGCTGACACTGTTATATAGAGGTCAGGAGAAACATGGGACCTGTCATATATCTGTCTGTGCTTCCAGACTGCTGACACTGTTATATAGAGGTCAGGACACATGGGACCCCTCATATATCTGTCTGTGCTTCCAGACTGCTGACACTGTTATATAGAGGTCAGGAGAAACATGGGACCTGTCATATATCTGTCTGTGCTTCCAGACTGCTGACACTGTTATATAGAGGTCAGGAGAAACATGGGACCTGTCATATATCTGTCTGTGCTTCCAGACTGCTGACACTGTTATATAGAGGTCAGGAGACACATGGGACCTGTCATATACCTGTATGTGCTTCCAGACTGCTGACACTGTTATATAGAGGTCAGGACACATGGGACCCCTCATATATCTGTCTGTGCTTCCAGACTGCTGACACTGTTATATAGAGGTCAGGAGAAACATGGGACCTGTCATATATCTGTCTGTGCTTCCAGACTGCTGACACTGTTATATAGAGGTCAGGAGAAACATGGGACCTGTCATATATCTGTCTGTGCTTCCAGACTGCTGACACTGTTATATAGAGGTCAGGAGACACATGGGACCCCCTCATATATCTGTCTGTGCTTCCAGACTGCTGACACTGTTATATTAGAGGTCAGGAAAAACATGGGACCTGTCATATATCTGTCTGTGCTTCCAGACTGCTGACACTATTATATAGAGGTCAGGACACATGGGACCCCTCATATATCTGTCTGTGCTTCCAGACTGCTGACACTGTTATATTAGAGGTCAGGACACATGGGACCTGTCATATATCTGTCTGTGCTTCCAGACTGCTGACACTGTTATATAGAGGTCAGGAGACACATGGGACCTGTCATATATCTGTCTGTGCTTCCAGACTGCTGACACTGTTATATAGAGGTCAGGACACATGGGACCTGTCATATATCTGTCTGTGCTTCCAGACTGCTGACACTGTTATATAGAGGTCAGGAGACACATGGGACCTGTCATATATCTGTCTGTGCTTCCAGACTGCTGACACTGTTATATAGACGTCAGGAGACACATGATATCAGTCATGCAATTCACATAGAAGATGCCGACCTCAGACGCAGAATGGAAGAAACCCCAGAGAGGACCCATGTGAAGAACAGGGGCCTATTCCGCGGGAGCGATAATCACCCGATTCGGCCGTTTATCGCTCGGTGAAATAGAGAGAACGATCAGCCGATGATCGTGTCATCGGCTGATCGTTCATTTAGGTTTAAACCTAAAATCATTGTTCGCTACCCGCGCATTGCTACGCTGGAATAGTGGTGCGCGGGGGCGACTGACGATTCAAGCAGAGCAGCATACATTACCTGCAGGGCTTCTCCTCCGCTCCCTCTTCCTCCCCGGGTCCCGCTTGCAGCATCAGCTCCGGAGCGGCCTGACTGAGCTGTCAGACCGCTCAGCCAATCACTGTCCGGGACCACCGCGGGACCTGGGGAGGAAGACGGAGCAAAGGAGAAGCCCTGCAGGTAATGTATGATGCTGCAAGGGCTGCAAGGACATTGGTAACGATGTCCCTGCAGCCCTCGCTTAACGATCATCGGGGCCGTGGAATAGGCCCAGTAAACAAGCGGCGATCTAGCAGATTGGCGCTCGTTTACATTGTTTCTCAGCCCATGGAATAGGCCCTTACCCAGGAAAGTGGCCGCTATAAGCAGCAAAACACTCGCTGCTAAACTGGCCGTGACGTATCCCCATCAGTCATATGTGGCAGATGAGTAAAGCAAGGAAACACTCGCTGCCTAGCCCCATACCCCAGCAGCCAAACTAACTGCTGTAAGGGGAAAGTGCCTGTTCCAACCCGCTACAAAATCAGTCCCTCCTCAACACCTATAGCAGCAGGGGAGCAGCAGACACCTAAAGTGGCGCGGGGGGGGCGCAGCTGACACCTAAAGCAACAGGGGAGCAGCCGACACCTATAGCAGCAGGGGTGCAGCCGACACCTAAAGTGGCGCGGGGGGGGGGGGGGGGCAGCTGACACCTAAAGCAACAGGGGAGCAGCTGACACCTATAGCAACAGGGGTGCAGGCGACACCTAAAGTGGCGAGGGGGGGGGGCAGCTGACACCTATAGCAGCAGGGGTGCAGCCGACACCTAAAGTGGCGAGGGGGGGGGGCAGCTGACACCTAAAGCAACAGGGGAGCAGCGGACACCTATAGCAGCAGGGGAGCAGCCGACACCTATAGCAGCAGGGTGCAGCCGACACCTAAAGTGGCGCGGGGGGGGGGGGGGGCAGCTGACACCTAAAGCAACAGGGGAGCAGCTGACACCTATAGCAACAGGGGTGCAGGCGACACCTAAAGTGGCGAGGGGGGGGGGCAGCTGACACCTATAGCAGCAGGGGTGCAGCCGACACCTAAAGTGGCGAGGGGGGGGGGCAGCTGACACCTAAAGCAACAGGGGAGCAGCGGACACCTATAGCAGCAGGGGAGCAGCCGACACCTATAGCAGCAGGGGTGCAGCCGACACCTAAAGTGGCGCGGGGGGGGCAGCTGACACCTATAGCAACAGGGGAGCAGCTGACACCTATAGCAGCAGGGGTGCAGGCGACACCTATAGCAGCAGGGGTGCAGGCGACACCTAAAGTGGCGGGGGGGGGGGAGCTGACACCTATAGCAACAGGGGAGCAGCTGACACCTATAGCAGCAGGGAAGCAGCCGATACCTATAGCGGCGGGGGGGGGGGGCAGCTGACACCTATAGCAGCGGGGGAGAAGCCAACACCTAAAGCGGCAGGGGGGGATTGGGGGGTTTCAGCTGACACGCATAGCAACAGGGGGGGCAGCTGACACCTATAGCAGCAGGGGTGCAGCCGACACCTATAGCGGCGGGGGGGGGGGGGGGGGGGCTGACACCTATAGGAGCGGGGGAGAAGCCAACACCTAAAGCGGCAGGGGGGGATTGGGGGGTTTCAGCTGACACGCATAGCAGCAGGGGAGCAGCCGACAACTATAGCGGCAGGGGGCGGCTGACACCTATAGCGGCGGGGGGGGGGGCGCTGACACCTATAGCGGCGGGGGGGGGGGGGCGGCGGCTGACACCTATAGCGGCTGAGGGGGGGGCGGCTGACACCTATAGCGGCAGGGGGGGGGCGGCTGACACCTTTAGTGGCGGAGGTGGGGGGGGGGCGGCTGACACCTATAGCGGCGGGCCGGTGGGGGGGTTGAGCAGCCGACACCTATATCAGCAGAGGAGCAGCCGACACCTATAGCGGCGGGGGGGGGGGGAGCAGCCGACACCTATAGCAGCAGGGGAGCAGCCGATACCTATAGTGCCAGGGGGGGGGGGAGCAGCTGATACCTATAGCGGCGGGGGGGGGGGGTGGGGGTGGGGCAGCCGATACCTATAGCGGCGGGGGGGGGAGCAGCTGATACCTATAGCGGCGGGGGAGCAGCCAATGCCTATAGCGGCGGGGGGGGGCGGCGTTTGACACCTATAGCAGCGGGGGGGGGGGGCGGCTGACACCTATAGCGGTGGGGGGGGGGCGGCTGACACCTATAGCGGCGGGGGGGGGGGCAGCTGACACCTATAGCGGTGGGGGGGGCGTTTGACACCTATAGCGGTGGGGGGGGGCGGCTGACACCTATGGTGGCAGGGGGGGCAGCTGACACCTATGGCGGCGGGGGGGAAGCTGACACCTATGGCGGCGGGGGGGGGGCGTTTGACACCTATAGCGGTGGGGGGGGGGGCGGCTGACACCTATGGCGGCAGGGGGGGCAGCTGACACCTATGGCGGCGGGGGGGGGGGGGCGGCTGACACCTATAGCCCCGCCGGGGGGGGGGGGGCGTTCGTTTGACACCTATAGCAGCGGGGGGGGGGGGGGGGAAGCGGCTGACACCTATAGCGCCGCGGGGGGGGGGGGGGGGGGGGGCGGGCGTTTGACACCTATAGCAGCGGGGGGGGGGGGGAGCGGCTGACACCTATAGCGGTGGGGGGGGGCAGCTGACAGCTATGGGGGGGGGGGGGGGCGTTTGACACCTATAGCGGCGAGGGGGGGGGCGGCTGACACCTATGTCGGCAGGGGGGGCAGCTGACACCTATGGCGGCGGGGGGGCAGCTGACACCTATGGCGGCGGGGGGCGGCTGACACCTATAGCGGCGGGGGGGGGATGGGGGTGTTTGACACCTATAGCGGCGGGGGGGGGCAGCTGACACCTATAGCGGTGGGGGGGGGCAGCTGACACCCATGGCGGCGGGGGGGGGGGGGTGTTTGACACCTATAGCGGCGGGGGGGGGGGGGGCGGCTGACACCTATGGCAGCGGGGGGGGGCAGCTGACACCTATAGCAGCGGGGGGGGGGGCAGCTGACACCTATGGCAGCGGGGGGGGGGGCTGACACCTATGGCGGTGGGGAGGGGCAGCTGACAGCTATAGCGGTGGGGGGGGGGGCGTTTGACACCTATAGCGGCGAGGGGGGGGGGCGGCTGACACCTATGGCGGCGGGGGGGCAGCTGACACCTATGGCGGCGGGGGGGGATGGGGGTGTTTGACACCTATAGCGGCGGGGGGGGGGGGCAGCTGACACCTATAGCGGCGGGGGGGGCAGCTGACACCTATAGCGGCGGGGGGGGGATGGGGGTGTTTGACACCTATAGCGGCGGGGGGGGGGGGCAGCTGACACCTATAGCGGTGGGGGGGGGCAGCTGACACCTATGGCGGCAGGGGGGGGCAGCTGACACCTATGGCGGCGGGGGGGCAGCTGTCACCTATGGCGGCGGGGGGCGGCTGACACCTATAGCGGCGGGGGGGGGGATGGGGGTGTTTGACACCTATAGCGGCGGGGGGGGCAGCTGACACCTATAGCGACGGGGGGGGGGCAGCTGACACCTATGGCGGCGGGGGGGGGGGGGTTTGACACCTATAGCAGCAGGGGGGGGCAGCTGACACCTATGGCAGCGGGGGGGGGGCTGACACCTATAGCAGCGGGGGGGGGGCAGCAGACACCTATGGCAGCGGGGGGGGGCAGCTGACACCTATGGCGGTGGGGAGGGGCAGCTGACACCTATAGCAGCGGGGGGGGGGGCGGCTGACACCTATGGCAGCGGGGGGGTGGCTGACACCTATAGCAGCGGGGGGGGGGGGGCAGCTGACACCTATGGCGGCGGGGGGGGGGGTGTTTGACACCTATAGCAGCAGGGGGGGGCAGCTGACACCTATGGCAGCGGGGGGGGGCTGACACCTATAGCAGCGGGGGGGGCAGCTGACACCTATGGCGGTGGGGAGGGGCAGCTGACACCTATAGCAGCGGTGGGGGGGGCGGCTGACACCTATGGCAGCGGGGGGGTGGCTGACACCTATAGCAGCGGGGGGGGGGGGGCAGCTGACACCTATGGCGGCGGGGGGCAGCTGACACCTATGGCGGCGGGGGGCAGCTGACACCTATGGGGGCGGGGGGCAGCTGACACCTATGGCAGCGGGGGAGCAGCTGGAGCAGAGACTGCGCTGGAACCTGGAGTTCTAATAATGTTCTGAGGTTCAGGTGTCCGTCTCTTCCCCAGTACAGAAGAAGTAAAACGTCTCGGTTTGTCTATTGATTGTTGGTTATTAAGTATCCTCTGCCTCGTTTTCGGGACGGGTTTGAGACCCTTGAGAAAGTCTTGTGACAGAGACGGAACAGGTGGGGTTTCTCGGACCCCGACATGGCCTCCCTCCCATTGATTTGGCTCTCATTCCACCTCTTCGCTCCCTGTCCATTTCCTTGGTTTTGTGTCCAGAGACTATAGGCATATACACACATCTATACATTGTTTATGCTGTGACTTTGTTTCATTTATTGTGGGCCATTACTTTCAGCTGTATATATAGTCGCACCATTTATATATGTCGGTATGTCCTGGTACCGTGTTTAGCAGACATGGACCTTTATTATGTATGTCTTGCACTTGTAGTTCTATGTACTAATAAAACATAACGGTTTTCACTGGAGCAATCTCCAAGAGTTGTTGGAAACAGACGATCCAGGTCCAGTCGGACAATTTGCTGGCAGTATACTACCCCAACAAGCGGAGGAACAAGGAGCCCTCATCTGGAATGGAAAGATCAGATGATGCAGTGGGCAGAGAAGAACGCGGTATCCATCTCAGCTACTCATGTCTAGGGCTCTCGGAACATTCAGGCCGACTTTCTAGAGTCACAACTGCCTCCTCCCAGGGGAATGGGAATTAAACCCAGAAACCCGAATGGGGAACGCCAACTATGGATGTGAGGGTCTCCTATTCCCATGGCAAGCTCCAGCGCTGGGCTCCCTGTCCACGGAGTGTGGTGGCAAACGACTGTCTGTCAATGAGCTGGGAGAAGATCTTCATCTATGTCTTCCCGCCATTACCTGTGATCCTTCGAGTTCTTTGGAAGCTTCAGCGATCACAATCCTTTCCTTTTGGTTTCCACTTGCATTAAGATTATCGAGAGGTCAATATTGGAGAGATGAGCGAATCAGATTTGTTTTGTACAAAGTGAAGCTGATCTGCACTCTCATTCCTCATGCTGACGGCTCCTGGCAAAGGGAGGATACCGCCCGGAAAACATGGACACAGCTCAGGGCAGTCTTAACAGTATTATGGGCCCCTGGGAGAGGTGCGAATTGGCCCCCCCCAACCGCCACCATCAAATCCCCCACATCTTTGCATATAGTGCCCCCCATAGTAGCCAATCCCCCCATATAGTGCCCCACATAGTAGCCAATCCCCCCCATATAGTGCCCCCCATAGTAGCCAATCCCCCCCATATAATGCCCCCCATAGTAGCCAA
The DNA here is from genome assembly GCF_027789765.1 of Dendropsophus ebraccatus. Lineage (NCBI taxonomy): Eukaryota > Metazoa > Chordata > Amphibia > Anura > Hylidae > Dendropsophus > Dendropsophus ebraccatus. Next base: position 2,534,993 of record NC_091463.1, read on the forward strand.
TCCCCCCATATAGTGCCCCCCATAGTAGCCAATCCCCCCATAGTAGCCAATCCCCCCCATATAGTGCCCCCCATAGTAGCCAGTGCCCACATAGTAGCCAGTGCCCCCCATAGTAGCCAGTGCCCCCCACAGTAGCCAGTGCCCCCCATAGTAGCCAATCCCCCCATATAGTGCCCCCCATAGTAGCCAATCCCCCCATATAGTGCCCCCCATAGTAGCCAGTGCCCCCCATAGTAGTCAGTGCCCCCCATAGTAGCCAATCCCCCCCATATAGTGCCCCCCATAGTAGCCAATCCCCCCATATAGTGCCCCCTATAGTAGCCAGTGCCCCCCATAGTAGCCAGTGCCCCCCATAGTAGCCAGTGCCCCCCACAGTAGCCAGTGGTCCCCACAGTAGCCAGTGGCCCCCACAGTAGCCAGTGGCCCCCACAGTAGCCAGTGCCCCCCATAGTAGCCAGTGCCCCCACAATAGCCAGTGCCCCCACAGTAGACAGTGCCCCCCATAGTAGCCAGTGCCCCCCATAGTAGCCAGTGCCCCCACAATAGACAGTGCCCCCCATAGTAGCCAGTGCCCCCCATAGTAGCCAGTGCCCCCCATAGTAGCCAGTGCCCCCCATAGTAGCCAGTGCCCCCCATAGTAGCCAGTGCCCCCACAATAGACAGTGCCCCCCATAGTAGCCAGTGCCCCACATAGTAGCCAGTGCCCCCCATATTAGCCAGTGCCCCCCATATTAGCCAGTGCCCCCATAGTAGCCAGTGCCCCCCTAGTAGCCAGTGCCCCCCATAGTAGCCAGTGCCACCATAGTAGCCAGTGCCCCCCATAGTAGTCAGTGCCCCCCATAGTAGCCAGTGCCCCCATAGTAGCCAGTGCCCCCCAAAACAACAAACCAGTTACTCACCCGTCCGGCGGCCCCAGCAGCTCCTCTCCCGGCAGCGGGGTACAGAGAGACTGCCTGTGCGGGAAGTGACCTGCTGCACGACACATCCAGGACACAGGCAGCGTCTCTGTACCCCGCTGCCTGTGCCGGAGGATGTCGGGAGTGACGCGCTGCCGGGAGAGGAGCTGCTGGGGCCGGCGGACGGGTGAGTTCCTGGACTGCCGGCCCCTTCTATCGCCGCTTAGCTGAGTCGATCAGAAGCCCAGGAGAGTGCTGCTCATTGCACTTTCCTGGGCTTCTGATCGGCTGTCAGTTGAGAAGCGATAGAAGGGGCGGAGGGGGTCGCTCAGGGCCGCTCACTATGCATATGCTTAGTGAGCGGCAATAGAGGGGGCGGGCGGGCCGGCTTCCTTGCGGTGCTCAGCCCTGCTTGGGAGCCGTCTTCGCTTTATAGGACGCACTTAGTTTTATAAGTGCATCTTATAAAGCTAAAAATACAGGTCACAGAGGGCAGGGGCCCCCTAGGACGCAAGGGCCCCCGGGCAGCCGCCTACCCTGCCCAATGGATAAGACGGCCCTGACACAGCTATGTTCCAGGCGGTTCCTGGGCGGTATCCTCCCTCTGCCGGAGGAAGCTGAGCGCAGATCAGTTTAGCTTGGTATGAAGCAAAATGGATGTGATTTGCTCCTCTCTATTGGAAAGTACCGGAGCAGCAAGAGCTCCTGTTGCAGGCGGACATGCATCATCCCGGGTGAGCCAGCCTTAGTTACCAGCATGGAGGGTCAATCCTGAAACTAAGGGCTCTGTCTGATGAAGCGCTCAGCACAGAGTATACTCCCCGATCTGGAAGCTTTATTCTTCATGGGTGCCGAGACAACCAGGTCTTCTAATGAGGTCCGTTCACTTCTTCAGTTCTTGCAGAACGGCTTTGACAAGGGTCTCAAACTGAACACCTTGAAGGAGCATCTGACGGCAAGAAACGGCCACCTGGAAGGCGAGTTTTCTAGATTCTTCAGGGCTATTGCCAAGCTCCGACCTGCCTACCATAATATTGAAATACCCAGTTTGTTGCTGCAATTTCTTCAGCGAGAAGGATCAGTGAGCTCCAAGCTCTATCCCCATCTTGGCATCCTGCCATCATACGGAGGACAAGGCCGGCTTTCTCCCAAAGGTTTCCGCTTATGCTAATCTGAAACAGGAAATGGTTTGGTCAGCTTTGGAGGCTTCAGAACAAGGGCTCCATCTTCTGGATGTCCACAGAGCAGTAGTCAGGTCCTGAGACCTTATAGGCTTCAAGATGGATCCAAGATCTTATGAGGTCCTGCCCAGGGTCACAAGTCTCCTCTCTCCATCAGAACCCATTCAACCAGATCAAGTGCAACTTCGCGGGCAGACGTGGAGGAAATATGTAAAGCCGCCACGGGTGGTTTTCAGCTACTACGTTTGTCAAGCATTATAGGCTCAGCATAACTCCTTCTGAAGGTTCAGCCTTGGGCAAAGGAGTGATCAAGGGGCTTGCTGGGTAATCCCCCCCTTATCTCTGTATTGCTTTGCATCTCCCATTGTGTGCTGCCAAAGGACGTTGAGGAAGTTAAAAAATTTACTCACCGGTTACTTCCTGGAGTCCGTAGGCAGCACAATGATCCCACCCAATACATTGTCCATTGCTGCATACGTTACAAGTTGGTGTCTTCCTGGCAACTGGTTATAGTGCCACCTCCAAAGGGATCGGTTACTCAATTGTTTATGCTTATTGCTAGTTATAAACCTCTTCAATCTGGGAGGAAGAAGTCAATTTAACTAATTGTGTGCTGCCTACAGACTCCAGGAACTAAACAATTACTGGTAAGTTTTCAACATAATGTAAGTACACAGTGGCCCCACCAGCAGAATAGTGAGTGCAGCTCTGGGGTATAATACAGGATATAACTCAGGATCCGTAATGTATGTACACAGAGACCCCACCAGCAGAATAGTGAGTGCAGCTCTGGGGTATAATACAGGATCAGTAATGTATGTACACAGTGACCCCACCAGCAGAATAGTGAGTGCAGCTCTGGGGTATAATACAGGATCAGTAATGTAATGTATGTACACAATGACCCCACCAGAATAGTGAGTGCAGCTCTGGGGTATAATACAGGATCAGTAATGTAATATACACAGTGACCCCACCAGCAGAATAGTGAGTGCAGCTCCGGGGTATAATACAGGATGTAACTCAGGATCAGTAATGTATAATATATATCAGTACAGGATAAGGTATGTGTATGAGTTTGGGGGGGGGCGCCTCGGCAGTAATAAGTCAGTTCAGACCTTGGTGAAATCTAAGCCTCTGTGCATTTTTTTATTTAAATAATTTTAAAAAACATTTAAAAGCATTTTCAAGTTTGCTCGGTGTGCGTCTCTCCTGCGAGTCCTGTAGAAGCCGAGTACATAGTCTCTTAAGACACAGGAAGACGGGGGAGGGGCAGTAAGAGCTAGAACGGTTCTAGAGCGGCCGGAGCGTCGTCTCCATCTATTGTAATCAGCATCAGAAAAAGCAGGAATTATATTGCACTTAAAAAAAAAATCACAGATATGAGAATATGGAGAAATTGAAGATCCTAGAGGCGGGGGCGGAGCCTGGAGCAGAGGACCCCGCCCCCATGTCCCAGGAGACTATACAAGCGATTCCAGGGAGGCGTCGGCTACCTTCACACTACGGCTTTGATTAGTCACAGTTATAAGTTAATATATTATATATTCTGGGGGGGAGGGGCAGTCTCTTTCCTGCCGCACTGTAATATAAGGAGCCGTCCTGCACAACGTTATATGGAAAAAGGAGGAAAAGGCCACAAAGAGCGACGTCCACAGATTGTTCTGGAACAGTCCGGACCCCGGGGGGCTCCGTGGAACAGCAGAGCCATGGCGGAGTCTCTCAGCAACCACATCACCCGCACCGCACAGAAGACAAACTCAGGGTTCTTGTAGCGAGTCGCAGCTCTGAGGATGAAATGTTTGGGCTCCCGCAGCGGATGGCGCCTCTACTTCAGAGATGGATATTTCCGCTGTCCGAGTCGTCCAGGCCGCGCCGCACCCGATGAGGCAGGAGGCTGCAAGGAGAGAGCGAAACAGTCAGAGGGCTGAGAAAGCGGGCAACATGGAAGAGAAAGAACCACATCCAACACAACATGGTTCCCCGAGCAACCCCCCATACATGATACACTATACTACTGCTACAGCAGGTCTCATCCTCCAGAGCTGCACTCACTATACTACTGCTACAGCAGGTCTCATCCTCCAGAGCTGCACTCACTATACTACTGCTACAGCAGGTCTCATCCTCCAGAGCTGCATTCACTATACTACAGCAGGTCTCATCCTCCAGAGCTGCACTCACTATACTACTGCTACAGCAGGTCTCATCCTCCACAGCTGCACTCACTATACTACTGCTACAGCAGGTCTCATCCTCCAGAGCTGCACTCACTATACTACTGCTACAGCAGGTCTCATCCTCCAGAGCTGCACTCACTATACTACTGCTACAGCAGGTCTCATCCTCCAGAGCTGCACTCACTATACTACTGCTACAGCAGGTCTCATCCTCCACAGCTGCACTCACTATACTACTGCTACAGCAGGTCTCATCCTCCACAGCTGCACTCACTATACTACTGCTACAGCAGGTCTCATCCTCCAGAGCTGCACTCACTATACTACTGCAGGTCTCATCCTCCAGAGCTGCACTCACTATACTACTGCTACAGCAGGTCTCATCCTCCAGAGCTGCACTCACTATACTACTGCTACAGCAGGTCTCATCCTCCACAGCTGCACTCACTATACTACTGCTACAGCAGGTCTCATCCTCCAGAGCTGCACTCACTATACTACTGCTACAGCAGGTCTCATCCTCCACAGCTGCACTCACTATACTACTGCTACAGCAGGTCTCATCCTCCAGAGCTGCACTCACTATACTACTGCTACAGCAGGTCTCATCCTCCAGAGCTGCACTCACTATACTACTGCAGGTCTCATCCTCCAGAGCTGCACTCACTATACTACTGCTACAGCAGGTCTCATCCTCCACAGCTGCACTCACTATACTACTGCTACAGCAGGTCTCATCCTCCAGAGCTGCACTCACTATACTACTGCTACAGCAGGTCTCATCCTCCACAGCTGCACTCACTATACTACTGCTACAGCAGGTCTCATCCTCCACAGCTGCACTCACTATACTACTGCAGGTCTCATCCTCCAGAGCTGCACTCACTATACTACTGCTACAGCAGGTCTCATCCTCCAGAGCTGCACTCACTATACTACTGCTACAGCAGGTCTCATCCTCCACAGCTGCACTCACTATACTACTGCTACAGCAGGTCTCATCCTCCAGAGCTGCACTCACTATACTACTGCTACAGCAGGTCTCATCCTCCACAGCTGCACTCACTATACTACTGCTACAGCAGGTCTCATCCTCCACAGCTGCACTCACTATACTACTGCAGGTCTCATCCTCCAGAGCTGCACTCACTATACTACTGCTACAGCAGGTCTCATCCTCCAGAGCTGCACTCACTATACTACTGCTACAGCAGGTCTCATCCTCCACAGCTGCACTCACTATACTACTGCTACAGCAGGTCTCATCCTCCAGAGCTGCACTCACTATACTACAGCAGGTCTCATCCTCCAGAGCTGCACTCACTATACTACTGCTACAGCAGGTCTCATCCTCCAGAGCTGCACTCACTATACTACTGCTACAGCAGGTCTCATCCTCCAGAGCTGCACTCACTATACTACTGCTACAGCAGGTCTCATCCTCCACAGCTGCACTCACTATACTACTGCTACAGCAGGTCTCATCCTCCAGAGCTGCACTCACTATACTACTGCTACAGCAGGTCTCATCCTCCAGAGCTGCACTCACTATACTACTGCTACAGCAGGTCTCATCCTCCACAGCTGCACTCACTATACTACTGCAGGTCTCATCCTCCAGAGCTGCACTCACTATACTACTGCTACAGCAGGTCTCATCCTCCAGAGCTGCACTCACTATACTACTGCTACAGCAGGTCTCATCCTCCACAGCTGCACTCACTATACTACTGCTACAGCAGGTCTCATCCTCCAGAGCTGCACTCACTATACTACTGCTACAGCAGGTCTCATCCTCCAGAGCTGCACTCACTATACTACTGCTACAGCAGGTCTCATCCTCCACAGCTGCACTCACTATACTACTGCAGGTCTCATCCTCCAGAGCTGCACTCACTATACTACTGCTACAGCAGGTCTCATCCTCCAGAGCTGCACTCACTATACTACTGCTACAGCAGGTCTCATCCTCCACAGCTGCACTCACTATACTACTGCTACAGCAGGTCTCATCCTCCAGAGCTGCACTCACTATACTACTGCTACAGCAGGTCTCCTCCTCCAGAGCTGCACTCACTATTCTGCTGTTATATCATGTCTTATCCTCCAGAGCTGCACTCACTATTTTGCTGTTATATCCTGTCTCATCCTCCAGAGCTGCACTCACTATTCTGCTGTTACATTATGTCTCCTCCTCCAGAGCTGCACTCACTATTCTGCTGTTACATCAGGTCTCATCCCCCAGAGCTGCACTCACTATTCTGCTGTTACATCCTGTCTCATCCTCCAGAGCTGCACTCACTATTCTGCTGTTACATTATGTATCATCCTCCAGAGCTGCACTCACTATTCTGCTGTTACATCATGTCTCATCCTCCAGAGCTGCGCTCACTATTCTGCTGTTACATCATGTCTCATCCCCCAGAGCTGCACTCACTATTCTGCTGTTACATCCTGTCTCATCCTCCAGAGCTGCACTCACTATTCTGCTGTTACATCCTCCAGAGCTGCACTCACTACTCTGCTGTTATATCAGGTCTCATCCTCCAGAGCTGCACTCACTATTCTGCTGCTGCATCAGTCACTGGGTAACACTGGAGCTGTACATTATTACATACAAGTAGTGGGGTCCTCGCTTCTCCCGGATGATGTGCAGCCCCTGCAGACGACTCTATAGAGTAATGGGAGAAACCTGTGGACTTACTTGTGCAAAACTTGCAGGATTATAGAATGGAACGGCGGCAGGAGGAGGAGGGCCGGCGGGAGCAGCAGGGGGAGGAGCCTGTAAGAAGCAGAATACATGTGGTGAGAGCTGCTGCTCCGGATCCTGGGGGGGGGGGGGGGTCTCCACGAGAGCCAATCAGCTGCCTCATCATTATGGAACATTCAGGAACTTTTTAACAGACTGTCAGCAATAGATGAGCCGCCCAGACTGGTCACCCCCAGCACTGCAGGGCCGACCTACCGAGGAGAGAGGAGAGAGCGGCGGCCGAGAGGAGAGGGAGAGAGCGGCGGCCGAGAGGAGAGGGAGAGAGCGGCGGCCGAGAGGAGAGGGAGAGAGCGGCGGCCGAGAGGAGAGGGAGAGAGCGGCGGCCGAGAGGAGAGGGAGAGAGCGGCGGCCGAGAGGAGAGGGAGAGAGCGGCGGCCGAGAGGAGAGGGAGAGAGCGGCGGCCGGCCGAGAGGAGAGGGAGAGAGCGGCGGCCGAGAGGAGAGGGAGAGAGCGGCGGCCGAGAGGAGAGGGAGAGAGCGGCGGCCGAGAGGAGAGGGAGAGAGCGGCGGCCGAGAGGAGAGGGAGAGAGCGGCAGCCGAGAGCGCTGCCGAGAGGAGGGAGAGAGCGGCGGCCGAGAGCGCTGCCGAGAGGAGAGCTGCCGAGAGGAGAGGGAGAGAGAGCCGCGGCCGAGAGCGCTGCCGAGAGGAGAGGGAGAGAGAGCCGCCGAGAGGAGAGGGAGAGAGAGCCGCCGAGAGGAGAGGGAGAGAGTGGCGGCCGAGAGCGCTGCCGAGAGGAGGGAGAGAGCTGTGGCAGAGCGCTGCCGAGAGGAGAGGGAGCCGCCGAGAGGAGAGGGAGAGAGCCGGCAGGATGAGGAGTGACAGTCTGCAGGAAAGCTGTAGAGGGTCTCCTAATGCAGAGATGCTCTGTGGCTCTGCAGGGAGACCTCCCCCACAGCCCGGCGGAGTAGACTGAGGGGCGGGAGCAGTGAGGTGCACAGGTTATTACAGTCACACCCCATGCAGCGGGTGAGGGGTTACACAGCATGCACATACCGGGGGTTAGTAGCCTCAGATGTGTAACACATAACAGTGCCCCCGGCTGCCGAGAGTGCCCGCACCGCCTATGTGAGCGCGCTCAGTGGGGCCGTATGCTACAGTCACTGTGTGGGGCAGCTCCGGATGTGACTGGAGGATACAGCGTACGCTGGAACATTACAGGATAGAGCCAAGTGTTAGCAATGCCGAGAGAGTCCGGAGGTCTGACACCTGGGACTATACAGTGTGTGTGTGTCTGTCTGTCTGTCTGTCTGTCTGTCTGTCTGCCTGCCTGTCTGTCTGTCTGCCTGCCTGCCTGCCTGCGTGCCTGCCTGCCTGCGTGCCTGCCTGCCTGCCTGCGTGCCTGCCTGCCTGCCTGCGTGCCTGCCTGCCTGCCTGCGTGCCTGCCTGCGTGCCTGCCTGCCTGCGTGCCTGCCTGCCTGCGTGCCTGCCTGCCTGCCTGCGTGCCTGCCTGCCTGCCTGCCTGCCTGCGTGCCTGCCTGCCTGCCTGCGTGCCTGCCTGCGTGCCTGCCTGCGTGCCTGCCTGCGTGCCTGCCTGCGTGCCTGCCTGCGTGCCTGCCTGCGTGCCTGCCTGCGTGCCTGCCTGCGTGTCTGCTCTGCACCTACAGCAGTGACCCCCCACCACCTATAACATAACTACACCTCCCAGCATGCTCTGCACCTATAGCATCTACAGCAGTGACCCCCCACCACCTATAACATAACTACACCTCCCAGCATGCTCTGCACCTATAGCATCTATAGCAGTGACCCCCCCCACCTGTAACATAACTACAACTCCCAGCATGCTCTGCACCTATAGCATCTACAGCAGTGACCCCCCAACCTGTAACATAACTACAACTCCCAGCATGCTCTGCACCTATAGCATCTACAGCAGTGACCCCCCCACCTGTAACATAACTACAACTCCCAGCATGCTCTGCACCTACAGCAGTGACCCCCCCCCCCACCTGTAACATAACTACACCTCCCAGCATGCTCTGCACCTATAGCATCTACAGCAGTGACCCCCCACCTGTAACATAACTACAACTCCCAGCATGCTCTGCACCTATAGCATCTACAGCAGTGACCCCCCCCCACCTGTAACATAACTACAACTCCCAGCATGCTCTGCACCTACAGCAGTGACCCCCCCACCTGTAACATAACTACACCTCCCAGCATGCTCTGCACCTACAGCAGTGAACCCCCACCACCTGTAACATAACTACACCTCCCAGCATGCTCTGCACCTATAGCATCTACAGCAGTGACCCCCCCACCTGTAACATAACTACACCTCCCAGCATGCTCTGCACCTATAGCATCTACAGCAGTGACCCCCCCACCTGTAACATAACTACAACTCCCAGCATGCTCTGCATCTACAGCAGTGACCCCCCCACCTGTAACTTAACTACACCTCCCAGCATGCTCTGCACCTACAGCAGTGACCCCCCACCTGTAACATAACTACACCTCCCAGCATGCTCTGCACCTATAGCATCTACAGCAGTGACCCCCCACCCACCTGTAACATAACTACAACTCCCAGCATGCTCTGCATCTACAGCAGTGACCCCCCCACCTGTAACATAACTACAACTCCCAGCATGCTCTGCACCTATAGCATCTACAGCAGTGACCCCCCCCACCTGTAACTTAACTACACCTCCCAGCATGCTCTGCACCTACAGCAGTGACCCCCCACCTGTAACATAACTACACCTCCCAGCATGCTCTGCACCTATAGCATCTACAGCAGTGACCCCCCACCCACCTGTAACATAACTACAACTCCCAGCATGCTCTGCATCTACAGCAGTGACCCCCCCACCTGTAACATAACTACAACTCCCAGCATGCTCTGCACCTACAGCAGTGACCCCCCCACCTGTAACATAACTACACCTCCCAGCATGCTCTGCACCTATAGCATCTACAGCAGTGACCCCCCCACCCACCTGTAACATAACTACAACTCCCAGCATGCTCTGCACCTACAGCAGTGACCCCCCCACCTGTAACATAACTACACCTCCCAGCATGCTCTGCACCTATAGCATCTACAGCAGTGAGCCCCCCACCCACCTGTAACATAACTACAACTCCCAGCATGCTCTGCATCTACAGCAGTGACCCCCCCACCTGTAACATAACTACAACTCCCAGCATGCTCTGCACCTACAGCAGTGACCCCCCCACCTGTAACATAACTACACCTCCCAGCATGCTCTGCACCTATAGCATCTACAGCAGTGACCCCCCACCACCTATAACATAACTACACCTCCCAGCATGCTCTGCATCTACAGCAGTGACCCCCCCCACCCACCTGTAACATAACTACAACTCACAGCATGCTCTGCACCTACAGCAGTGACCCCCCCACCTGTAACATAACTACAACTCCCAGCATGCTCTGCACCTACAGCAGTGAACCCCCACCACCTGTAACATAACTACAACTCCCAGCATACTCTGCATCTACAGCAGTGACCCCCCCACCTGTAACATAACTACACCTCCCAGCATGCTCTGCACCTATAGCATCTAAAGCAGTGACCCCCCCACCTGTAACATAACTACAACTCCCAGCATGCTCTGCACCTATAGCATCTACAGCAGTGACCCCACCACCTGTAACATAACTACACCTCCCAGCATGCTCTGCACCTACAGCAGTGACCCCCCACCACCTATAACATAACTACACCTCCCAGCATGCTCTGCACCTATAGCATCTACAGCAGTGACCCCCCCACCCACCTGTAACATAACTACAACTCACAGCATGCTCTGCACCTATAGCATCTACAGCAGTGACCCCCCCCACCTGTAACATAACTACAACTCCCAGCATGCTCTGCACCTACAGCAGTGACCCCCCCACCTGTAACATAACTACAACTCCCAGCATGCTCTGCACCTATAGCATCTACAGCAGTGACCCCCCCCACCTGTAACATAACTACAACTCCCAGCATGCTCTGCACCTACAGCAGTGACCCCCCCACCTGTAACATAACTACAACTCCCAGCATGCTCTGCACCTACAGCAGTGACCCCCCCACCACCTGTAACATAACTACACCTCCCAGCATGCTCTGCACCTATAGCATCTAAAGCAGTGACCCCCCCACCTGTAACATAACTACAACTCCCAGCATGCTCTGCATCTACAACAGTGACCCCCCCCCCACCTGTAACTTAACTACACCTCCCAGCATGCTCTGCACCTATAGCATCTACAGCAGTGACCCCCCCCACCTGTAACATAACTACAACTCCCAGCATGCTCTGCACCTATAGCATCTACAGCAGTGACCCCCCCACCTGTAACATAACTACAACTCCCAGCATGCTCTGCACCTACAGCAGTGACCCCCCCACCTGTAACATAACTACAACTCCCAGCATGCTCTGCACCTATAGCATCTACAGCAGTGACCCCCCCCACCTGTAACATAACTACACCTCCCAGCATGCTCTGCACCTATAGCATCTAAAGCAGTGACCCCACCACCTGTAACATAACTACACCTCCCAGCATGCTCTGCACCTATAGCATCTACAGCAGTGACCCCCCACCCACCTGTAACATAACTACAACTCCCAGCATGCTCTGCACCTATAGCATCTACAGCAGTGACCCCCCCCCCCCCCACCTGTAACATAACTACACCTCCCAGCATGCTCTGCACCTATAGCATCTACAGCAATGACCCCCCCACCTGTAACATAACTACAACTCCCAGCATGCCCAACACATTGGGGAACAATAGTGCAGAGTGTTCCAGGTCTTGTACTACGCTCAGCAGATGTCAGTGCCATTGCTCCTTACACCTCACAGGGTTATTAGGACACCGAGCCATAGCAAGCAAAATTAGTACAAAAAAAAGTGCCGGTACAATGGCGGAGTAATGGCGGTGGGGGCGGGGCCAGCGGGCGGGGGGCTGTACCTGATGGAAATGCTGGCTCACTTCACGAGATAAAGAGCTCAGAGAACTAGACCGAGAAAGCTACAAAGAAAAAGCAAAATCCACACAACAAATGAGAAACGTCCATGCAGATTAACGTGCGTCACATCCGCCAAACCAAAGGCGGCACAAAAGATGGCCGCCCCAACCATGGGGGAGACCTGGGCTCCGCACCAACCGGGACAGGACGCTAAACGCTTAGCCATAGGATGGGCTGCTATATACGGGCCGCCCCGGAGCCCGGTATTATAACTAGGAGTATACGGGCCGCCCCGGAGCCCGGTATTATAACTAGGAGTATACGGTCCGCCCCGGAGCCCGGTATTATAACTAGGAGTATACGGGCCGCCCCGGAGCCCGGTATTATAACTAGGGAGTATACGGGCCGCCCCGGAGCCCGGTATTATAACTAGGAGTATACGGGCCGCCCCGGAGCCCGGTATTATAACTAGGAGTATACGGGCCGCCCCGGAGCCCGGTATTATAACTAGCAGTATACGGGCCGCCCCGGAGCCCGGTATTATAACTAGGGAGTATACGGGCCGCCCCGGAGCCCGGTATTATAACTAGGGAGTATACGGGCCGCCCCGGAGCCCGGTATTATAACTAGGAGTATACGGTCCGCCCCGGAGCCCGGTATTATAACTAGGAGTATACGGGCCGCCCCGGAGCCCGGTATTATAACTAGCAGTATACGGGCCGCCCCGGAGCCCGGTATTATAACTAGCAGTATACGGGCCGCCCCGGAGCCCGGTATTATAACTAGCAGTATACGGGCCGCCCCGGAGCCCGGTATTATAACTAGGAGTATACGGGCCGCCCCGGAGCCCGGTATTATAACTAGCAGTATACGGGCCGCCCCGGAGCCCGGTATTATAACTAGCAGTATACGGGCCGCCCCGGAGCCCGGTATTATAACTAGCAGTATACGGGCCGCCCCGGAGCCCGGTATTATTACAGGCCACACTGTGTGAGCACAGGTACAGAGATCCTGGGGGGGCACAGAGATCCTGGGGGGGGGCACAGAGATCCTGGGGGGGGGCACAGAGATCCTGGGGGGGCACAGAGATCCTGGGGGGGGCACAGAGATCCTGGGGGGGCACAGAGATCCTGGGGGGGGCACAGAGATCCTGGGGGGGGCACAGAGATCCTGGGGGGGGCACAGAGATCCTGGGGGGGGCACAGAGATCCTGGGGGGGGGGCACAGAGATCCTGGGGGGGGCACAGAGATCCTGGGGGGGGCACAGAGATCCTGGGGGGGGCACAGAGATCCTGGGGGGGGCACAGAGATCCTGGGGGGGGCACAGAGATCCTGGGGGGGGCACAGAGATCCTGGGGGGGGCACAGAGATCCTGGGGGGGGCACAGAGATCCTGGGGGGGGCACAGAGATCCTGGGGGGGGGCACAGAGATCCTGGGGGGGGCACAGAGATCCTGGGGGGGGCACAGAGATCCTGGGGGGGGCACAGAGATCCTGGGGGGGGCACAGAGATCCTGGGGGGGGCACAGAGATCCTGGGGGGGGCACAGAGATCCTGGGGGGGGCACAGAGATCCTGGGGGGGGCACAGAGATCCTGGGGGGGGCACAGAGATCCTGGGGGGGGGCACAGAGATCCTGGGGGGGGCACAGAGATCCTGGGGGGCACAGAGATCCTGGGGGGGCACAGAGATCCTGGGGGGGGCACAGAGATCCTGGGGGGGGCACAGAGATCCTGGGGGGGGCACAGAGATCCTGGGGGGGCACATCAGCCCCTCTACTATCAGCCATGGTGGATGAATGGATGAGTGAGGAGGCACTGGCACCAATCACGAGGCCGGTTAGGGATGGCGGATGTAGCCAAGGGATCTCCCCCTATCCTACCTCTCCGGAGGGAACTTCTTCATGATTTGTTGCCGGAAGATCCAGTCCGGGGGCTGCGCTCACAAACTAGAGGAGAGAGAAAGCATAGAAGACATTAAAGGGGTACTCCGGGCAAATGACATAATTTAACACTCCACTTACAAAGGAAAGTTATATAACATTGCCATTTACACTTATTAGGACAGCTGTAATGTCAGTGGACCGCGCAAATTTTGATCTTAGTGTTTCCGTTTTTCCCTCCTCCCCTTCTAAGAGCTCCAGCACTCTCAGTTTTCTATCTACAGGCCATGTAAGTGCTTATTTGTTACAGGAATAGTTGTACTGTGTAATGGCGTCTCTCATTTCACCATAACATGTATGATGGAATCCCAAATATATTATTTATGAAGATATAAATTGGTGAAATCGCAAAAAAGAATGCAATATGGTAACGTTTGGGGGGTTCCTGTGTCTACGTAATGCACTATATGGTAACAGTGACATGACACTATTATTCTATAGGTCAGTCTGAACACAACCACATGCAGGTTACACAGATTCTCTAATGTTATATATTTTTTTTAAATGAAATCCTTTTTTTTGGCAATTAATTATAAATAAAATGGGCCTATTGTGACGCTCATAACGGTTTTATTTTTTCACCTACGGGGCTGTATGGGGCGTCATTTTTTCCGCCATGATCTCTAGTTTTTATTAATACCATATTTGTGAAGATCGGACGTTTTGATCACTTTTTATTAATTTTTTTTTTATATATAATGTAACATAAAATCGGTAATCCGCGCACTTTTTCCCCTCTTGTCGTGTACGCCGTTTACCGTTCGCAATAACGCCTGTTATATTTTAATAGATCGGACAATTACGCACGCTACGGTATATTATATGTTTATCTATTTATTTTTATATGTTTTATTTATATAATGGGAAAGGGGGGTGATTTAGACTTTTATTGGGGAGGGGTTTTGGGGTAGTGTGTTAGTGTTTTTAACTTTTTTACACATTTGAAGTCCCTTTGGGGGACTTTTACATAGATTAGTTTGATTTCTACACTGATGAATGCTATGCCATAGGCATAGCATTGATCAGTGTTATCGGCGATCTGCTCATTGAGCCTGACTGTGCAGGCTCAGTGTAGCAGATCGCCGATCAGACCGCACGGAGGCAGGTAAGAGACCTCCAGCGGCCCGTTTTACCGATCGGGACCCTCGCAGTCACACTGCGGGGGTCCCGATCGGTAAGTGACAGGGGACTCCCCCTGTCACTTACACTTAAACGCCGCGGTCGCGGCGTTTAAGGAGTTAATGACACGCGGCAGCGCGATCGCTGCAGCATGTCATTACCGGTGGGGTCCCGGCTGCTGATTGCAGCCGGCCCCCACCTCCTATGAAGCGCGCTCCGCTCCGGAGCACGCTTCATAGCAGGAGAAACACCCAGGGCGTACAGTTACGCCCTGGGTCGTCTAGGGGTTAAAGAAACAAAGTCCCACAGGAAGTTCTGTAATTCAGGAAGGAGGAAACACATCACGTCTCAATGCTGTTTCACAGGTGCCCGCCCCCCACACTCCTCCTCTGCCCGCCCCCCACACTCCTCCTCTGCCCCCCCCCCACACTCCTCCTGTGCCCGCCCCCCCCCCACACTGCTGCTGTGCCCGCCCCTCCCCCCCCCACTCCTCCTCCGCCCCCCCCCCACTCCTCCTCTGCCCCCCACACTCCTCCTCTGCCCGCCCCCCACACTCCTCCTGTGCCTGCCCCCCCCCCACACTTCTCCTGTGCCCGCCCCCCCCCCCCACTCCTCCTGTGCCCGCCCCTCCCCCCCACACTCCTCCTCCGCCCCCCCCCCCACTCCTCCTCCGCCCCCCCAGTCCTCCTCTGCCCCCCCCACTCCTCCTCCGCCCGCCCCTCCACACTCCTCCTGTGCCTGCCCCCCCCCCACACTCCTCCTGTGCCCGCCCCTCCCCACACTCCTCCTGTGCCCGCCCCTCCACACTCCTCCTCCGCCCCCCCCCACTCCTCCTCTGCCCCCCCCACTCCTCCTCTGCCCCCCCCACTCCTCCTCCACACTCCTCCTCTGCCCGCCCCTCCACACTCCTCCTCTGCCCGCCCCTCCACACTCCTCCTCTGCCCGCCCCTCCACACTCCTCCTGTGCCTGCCCCCCTCCACACTCCTCCTCCGCCCCCCCCCCACTCCTCCTCTGCCCCCCCCCACTCCTCCTCCACCTGCCCCTCCACACTCCTCCTGTGCCCGCCCCCCCCCACTCCTCCTCCGCCCGCCCCTCCACACTCCTCCTCCGCCCGCCCCTCCACACTCCTCCTCCGCCCGCCCCTCCACACTCCTCCTCCGCCCGCCCCTCCACACTCCTCCTGTGCCTGCCCCCCCCACACTCCTCCTGTGCCTGCCCCCCCACACTCCTCCTGTGCCCGCCCCTCCCCACACTCCTCCTCCGCCCCCCCCCACTCCTCCTCTGCCCCCCCCCCCACTCCTCCTCCGCCCGCCCCTCCACACTCCTCCTCTGCCCGCCCAGTTTTACAATACATACTATATTATCTGTCGGGCTCCCTCCTCTGCAGGATCTCAGTCTCCTCTGCTTCTCAGTCATCCTGGAGATCGGCAGCAGATGTCACAGATCTAATAGGAGGCATTTGGCACCCTTTCAATGCCAGATGCCTGCTAGGAGATCACTGGTGTCTGATGCTACAGGATTCTCCTCCAGAATGACTGAGAAGCAGAGGAGACCTCGGACACCAGATTCAGCTATAACTCATAGTCCAGCAGCTGACAGCAAGCAGCAACATCTTTCTGGAGCTGAAAGGGTTTGTTTCAATGCTCCCTGGAAGATCCTGGCCGAGTTCAAGCTCCTGAAAGATGTTGCTGCTTGTTCTCAGCTGCTGGACTAGAGTTATAGCTGAATCTGGTGTCTGAGGTCTCCTCTGCCTCTGAGTAATTGTGAAGGAGATCTGCAGCTGCTGGACTAGGTGTTATAGCTGAATCTGGTGTCCGAGGTCTCCTCTGCTTCTGAGTAATTGTGAAGGAGATCTGCAGCTGCTGGACTAGGTGTTATAGCTGAATCTGGTGCCCGAGGTCTCCTCTGCCTCTGAGTTATTGTGAAGGAGATCTGCAGCTGCTGGACTAGAGTTATAGCTGAATCTGGTGTCCGAGGTCTCCTCTGCCTCTGAGTAATTGTGAAGGAGATCTGCAGCTGCTGGACTAGGTGTTATAGCTGAATCTGGTGCCCGAGGTCTCCTCTGCCTCTAATTGTGAAGGAGATCTGCAGCTGCTGGACTAGGTGTTATAGCTGAATCTGGTGCCTGAGGTCTCCTCTGCTTCACAAGCACAATCACCATCATCAAGTATCAGCATGGCATGATGGTGGGGGTTGTATGTGTGCAAGCTGGAGTTGCACAGCTTCCAGAACTACTACCACCATCACTGTCTCTTGGAAAAGATGCTGGTAGTAATTTTTCAAGCTGTGTAACTCCAGGTTGCACAACCACAACCCTCAGCATCATGCCATATTAAAAGTAGACAATGGTGGCTGCAGTTTTTATTCACTGGACACCCAAATAAGGGGGCGGGGTTATCAGTATTTACCATTACTGCTTGTGTAGGGGACTAAGCTGTGCAGTGGGAGGGGAATAGATGGAGGGAGGCGGGGAATAGATGGAGGGAGGCGGGAATAGAGGAGCTAGGGATGGGGGCGGGGCTGTGGCCATGATTGTGGGTGGGAGGTTTACAGTGGCGGGCCAGGGAAGCAAGGCATTGTGGGGACTGTAGGAATATGCAGCACACAGACACTGGTCCAAACAGGAAGCTGGAGCTGTAATCAGCAGAGAGCAGTGCAGGGGGCAGCGAGAGCAGCCAGAGGGGGAAGAAATGTGACAGAGAGGAAGCCAGTAACCATCCCCAGTGTGTGAGGAGTTTAGATTTTACAGGGGGGGCCTGGAGTACTCCTTTAACCACAATGGAATTACAGTGCTCTCTGCTGCCACCTCTGTCCATGTCAGGAACTGTCCAGAACAGGAGAGGTTTTCTATGGGGATTTGCTGCTGCTCTGGACAGTTCCTGACATGGACAGAGGCGGCAGCAGAGAGCACTGTGTCAGACTGGAGAGAAAACAACACTTCCCGCAGGACATACAGCAGCTGATAAGTACTGGAAGACCGCAGATTTTGTTAACAGAAGTAAATTACAAATCTATATAACCTTCTGGCACCAGCTGATTTGAAAGAAAACATCTTTTGGTGACCAACCCCATTAATGGCCGCCGCAGCTCCTCCCACCACTAGATCATAGCTAGAATCCTGGACCTCCTCCCACCAACTCAACCGGCAACCATTATGTCTCACCTGCGTCCGTGCCATGCTGTCCATCCCGGGCTGGTCAGATGACTGGGCCGTTCCTGCCTCAGAACCTACAGGGGGCTGAGCCTCTTCTGGGACTGTCACAAAACAGAAGAGACGATGAAGGGGACAGAAACTGCACAACAGAGACCACCAAGGACCACAGACCCCCCCCCCCAGCACAGACCTCTTACTGGGGCTCCCTACATGATGCACAAATACAACGCTCATGAAGACCTGACAAAGCTGCTGCAGAACTACAACTCCCATGGGGGTCACACTATGAAGGAGCAGCACACACCTGCATTAGGAACAAAGAGATTTGCAGGGATCGGCATTGGGGCCAAAGGAGCGAAGAGATCGGCTGGTGGCGGCACAGAAGCTGCAGGTTTGTTGCCCCCGGGGTTTAACACATCCACATAGCGGGCCCGAGCTCCTCCTGGGAGAGGGAGAACAACACAAGTGAGTGCACAGGATCCGTCCGGGAGCCAAGTGATAAATCAGAAGCATGTGGGGCCACAGCCGCTGGCAGAGATCATAGGATGCACAGCTGTATGTATGGGGGGTCAGTGTCCTGCACCCTGATAACCCCCACAGTGCTGTATGTATGGGGGGTCAGTGTCCTGCACCCTGATAACCCCCACAGTGCTGCATATATGGGGGGGGGGGGTCTGTGTCCTGCACCCTGATAACCCCCACAGTGCTGCATGTATGGGGGGTCAGTGTCCTGCACCCTGATAACCCCCACAGTGCTGTATGTATGGGGGGTCAGTGTCCTGCACCCTGATAACCCCCACAGTGCTGTATGTATGGGGGGGGTCAGTGTCCTGCACCCTGATAACCCCCACACTGCTGCATGTATGGGGGGGTCAGTGTCCTGCACCCTGATAACCCCCACAGTGCTGCATGTATGGGGGGGGGGGGGGGTCAGTGTCCTGCACCCTGATAACCCCCACAGTGCTGCATGTATGGGGGGTCAGTGTCCTGCACCCTGATAACCCCCACAGTGCTGCATGTATGGGGGGTCAGTGTCCTGCACCCTGATAACCCCCACAGTGCTGTATGTATGGGGGGTCAGTGTCCTGCACCCTGATAACCCCCACAGTGTTGCATGTATGGGGGGTCAGTGTCCTGCACCCTGATAACCCCCACACTGCTGTATGTATGGGGGGTCAGTGTCCTGCACCCTGATAACCCCCACAGTGCTGCATGTATGGGGGGTCAGTGTCCTGCACCCTGATAACCCCCACAGTGTTGCATGTATGGGGGGTCAGTGTCCTGCACCCTGATAACCCCCACACTGCTGTATGTATGGGGGGGGGGTCAGTGTCCTGCACCCTGATAACCCCCACAGTGCTGTATGTATGGGGGGGTCAGTGTCCTGCACCCTGATAACCCCCACAGTGTTGCATGTATGGGGGGTCAGTGTCCTGCACCCTGATAACCCCCACACTGCTGTATGTATGGGGGGGGGGTCAGTGTCCTGCACCCTGATAACCCCCACAGTGTTGCATGTATGGGGGGTCAGTGTCCTGCACCCTGATAACCCCCACACTGCTGTATGTATGGGGGGGAGGGGTTAGTGTCCTGCACCCTGATAACCCCCACACTGCTGTATGTATGGGGGGGGGTGTCAGTGTCCTGCACCCTGATAACCCCCACACTGCTGTATGTATGGGGGGGGGGGGGGTCAGTGTCCTGCACCCTGATAACCCCCACAGTGCCGCATGTATGGGGGGTTAGTGTCCTGCACCCTGATAACCCCCACAGTGCTGTATGTATGGGGGGGTCAGTGTCCTGCACCCTGATAACCCCCACACTGCTGTATGTATGGGGGGGAGGGGTTAGTGTCCTACACCCTGATAACCCCCACACTGTTGTATGTATGGGGGGGGGTCAGTGTCCTGCACCCTGATAACCCCCACAGTGTTGCATGTATGGGGGGTCAGTGTTGTGCCCTGGCACATCCTCTATCATGGGTCTGCGGCGGCCGGTACGGCTCACAGGATGGGGGAGGGGGCACAAGTACCTGCTTTAATAGAGAACACATTGACTGAAGGATTGGGGGGAGCGCTTGGCATCCCTGGGCCTGTGGGAGCAGCCAGGGGTCTCTTGGGCATGCTGGATGGAGGAGGCGGCAGCGGCTTGTTCTGAAAAAAACAATGGGGACAAATGGGAAATGTGGCTGTGTGGTGAGGGGAGGCCGGTCCTGACAGCCGATACTCACATCCTCCCCCTCCGGCTCATCCAGGTTTATCCAGCGCTGTTTGGTCTCATCCCACACAATCTACAACAAGAACGACAGACTTCAGCAAGTGACCTGCCAGGCATCATACACAATGCAACATGCTGCTAGAGTGTAAGCTCTGCGGGCGAGAGAGGGACAAGACCGGAAAATAATAAGGAAAAGCTGCTCAGCAAAACCCTGATGAAGGCGGAGCTCCCCCAGAGGTTCTCACCAACGCCTTATACAATGTGGACGTCACATACCGGACAGCCCCCGATACCAAGGGACCATGGCTGCTCTGGGCACACGGCATGTGGAGGGCGGTCACACAGCACAGCCAGTATGAGACCGGACAGGACACAATTGTCTGATGACACGGATACCAAGGGACAATGGCGGCTGTGGGAACACTGTGTGACACAGCCTGCGGAGGGCGGTCACACAGCACAGCCAGTATAAGAGAGTAGACCGGACAGGACACAATTGTCTGATGACACGGATACCAGGAGAGAGACAATGGCGGCTCTGGGCACACTGTGTGACGCGGCCTGCGGAGGGGATGGAGAGACGGGCACACAGCACAGCCAGTATAAGACCGGACAGGACACAATCGTCTGATGATACGGATACCAGGAGACAATGGCGGCTCTGGGCACACGGCCTGCGGAGGGCGGTCACACAGCACAGCCAGTATAAGACCGGACAGGACACAATTGTCTGATGACCCGGATACCAGGAGACCATGGTGGCTCTGGGCACATTGTGTAACAAAGCCTGCAGGGGGATGGAGAGACGGGGACACAGCACACCCAGTATGAGTAGACCGGACAGGACACAATTTTCTGATGGCCGGGATCAGAGCTGGAGTGCGGTGCGGATTCTATATCAGGTGTGATCATCTGCATCCAATGTGACTGGGCTCTCCCCACCTCCGCCCGGAGTCCGGTCACAGGTAACATTTGGTCCCCACAGCAGAGGGTTAGCCCCTAATACAGTGTGATGTGCGGTGGGGGAGGGCCGGCCAGGATTAGGGATACTGTTCCGGGAAAAGGAGACAGAGACAGCCGGAGAGGGAACAGAAAGCCGAGAAGCCGCCGCTCAGCGCCATCATCCTTACAGACTTATTCCTGTCATCTGGCAGGTGAGCTTCATTCTTCCCTTTCCTCATCAGCCAGCCAAACCAACTTCTACCGCTCTGGGGTGAAGAGAGACAAGTGTGAGGAGTGAGTGCCGAGCCGCACTGCATGGAGAGTACAGAGAGAGCAGCACATAGCCCGGACCCCCAGAGCCCCCCAGCCATACTGTACGCAGCTCCCCCGCAATCCCTCACCTGACCCCCCCCCCCACACACACACACACACAGATCTACATGTCACAGCCTACATGTATACACCGCTCCGCTATACCGATCCACACCGCTCCGCTATACCGATCCACACCGCTCCGCTATACCGATCCACACCGCTCCGCTATACCGATCCACACCGCTCCGCTATACCGATCCACACCGCTCCGCTATACCGATCCACACCGCTCCGCTATACCGATCCACACCGCTCCGCTATACCGATCCACACCGCTCCGCTATACCGATCCACACCGCTCCGCTATACCGATCCACACCGCTCCGCTATACCGATCCACACCGCTCCGCTATACCGATCCACACCGCTCCGCTATACCGATCCACACCGCTCCGCTATACCGATCCACACCGCTCCGCTATACCAATATACACCACTCCGCTATACCAATCCACACAGCTTCGCTATACTGATCCACACAGCTCCGCTATACTGAGGCCTGGCCGCCTATATGTATACACAGCTCCGCTATATTGGGGCCTGGCCGCCTATATGTATACACAGTTCCGCTATACTGAGGCCTGGCCGCCTATAGATGTACACAGCTCCGCTATACTGAGGCATGGCCGCCTATATATACAGCTCCGCTATACTGAGGCCTGGCCGCCTACATGTATACACAGCTCCGCTATACTGAGGCCTGGCCGCCTACATGTATACACAGCTCCGCTATACTGAGGCATGGCCGCCTATATACACAGCTCCGCTATACTGAGGCATGGCCGCCTATAGGTATACACAGCTCCGCTATACTGAGGCCTGGCCGCCTACATGTATACACAGCTCCGCTATACTGAGGCCTGGCCGCCTACATGTATACACAGCTCCGCTATACTGAGGCCTGGCCGCCTACATGTTTACACAGCCCCGCTATACTGAGGCCTGGCCGCCTACATGTATACACAGCTCCGCTATACTGAGGCCTGGCCGCCTACATGTATACACAGCTCCGCTATACTGAGGCCTGGCCGCCTACATGTTTACACAGCCCCGCTATACTGAGGCCTGGCCGCTTACCCCTTGTGTAGCATTGACCTTTCCTTCTTTATTGGGCTCCGGCTTCTTCATTTCAGGGATAGGAGGCGGTGATGGCTGCAGACTGACAGAACTCCTCCGGGTGGAGCCTACAGAATGGGTGGAGGACTCTGAGGTGGTGCGGGTCCGTCTCTGCACAGAAGACATGACATAGTGAGGAGAGAACAGGAGGGGGCGCTCTACAATAGAAGAGGGGCAGAGGGTGGCTCACCATATGAGACGACGACTGAGACACTGTCCTGGACCTGGTCCCTGGACCCTAGAAGAGCAGCAATGGTTACTGACAGCAGCAGCAATAGATGAACGTTAACACACAGCAGATCTGTTGCTGACATTTCTGCTCCTCTTCCAATCACTCAGAAGATAAATGATCAATGGCAGAAATAATGGCAACCAATCAGCTGAGTGTGACCATGCCCAAGACCTTTCATATGCTGCATTGGACTATACAGGGTTACGCAGTGCTACCTACCATTTTCGCCATTTCACCATAGAAGTCAAAGCCAGTGTCATGGAAGGTGGTTTTGGTGGGCGAGTTTGTTGGGGGTCTCTGTAAAGCTTGAGAAAGAAATAGAGAGGAGTGAGGCATGATTCACAGCATTTCCTCCATCAC
The DNA here is from genome assembly GCF_027789765.1 of Dendropsophus ebraccatus. Lineage (NCBI taxonomy): Eukaryota > Metazoa > Chordata > Amphibia > Anura > Hylidae > Dendropsophus > Dendropsophus ebraccatus. The sequence goes on from NC_091463.1 coordinate 2,558,416, forward strand.
ACAGTAGAGGGGGCCGTCCCCCCGACACCTGGGCCAGTGGTGGGACGAGGCCCCCCCCCCCCCCCACACACACACCTGGGCCAGCGGTGTCACGGCTGCTCCCACACCCCCCCCCCCCCCCCCCCCCCGACACCTGGGCCAGCGGTGTCACGGCCGCTCCCCTCCCCCCGACACCTGGGCCAGCGGTGTCACGGCCGCTTCCCCGCCGCCCCCCCCCCCCCCCCCCCCCCCCCCGACACCTGGGCCAGCGGTGTCACAGCCGCTTCCCCGCCGCCCCCCCCCCCCCCCCCCCGACACCTGGGCCAGCGGTGTCACGGCCGCTACCTATTAGTCTGGGAAGAAGAAGGGCTAAGCGGTCTGCCATGATTTTTGTTAGGATTTTTAAGTCTTGATTGATTAAAGAAATTGGACGATCTGATTCAGGAGAAATAGGATCCTTGCCTTGTTTGTGAATAACAGTGACATATGCCATGTCACCGGAAGGGAGCATACATTTATCCTGGATCATGTGGCGATAAACAGATTGAAGGGTGGGAGCCTGGTTATATACAACATTCGCAGTGTTATACAGAGCCTGGTTATATACAACATTGGCAGTGTTATATACAGAGCCTGGTTATAAACAACATTGGCAGTGTTATATACAGAGCCTGGTTATAAACAACACTGTCAGTGTTATATACAGCCAGGTTATATGCAACATTGGCAGTGTTATATACAGCCAGGTTATATGCAACATTAGCAGTGTTATACAGTATACAGCCTGGTGTGCAACATTAGCAGTGTTATACTGAGCCTGGTTATATACAACATTGGCAGTGTTATATACAGCCTGCTTATATACAACATTGGCAGTGTTAGTGGAGGTCCTGTAGTATATAGTTGGTGGAGGTCTTGTATACCTGTAGTGTATAGTTCTGGAGTCCCGTATACCTGTAGTATAATTCTGGGGTCCTGTGTACCTGTAGTGTAAAGTTTGCTCCCCCCTCCCAGCCAACTGCAGACCATAAGAGTGTGTGTGCCGAAAACCTGCAGCTTATAATAATAAGTGCATACGTCCTGTATACCTGTAGTATATAGTTGGTGGAGGTCCTGTATACCTGTAGTGTATAGTTCTGGGGTCCCGTATACCTGTAGTGTAAAGTTTGTAACCCCCCCCCCACCCCGCCGACTGCAGACCATAAGAGTGTGTGTGCAGAAAACCTGCAGCTTATAATAAGTGCATACACAATCCTGCATCATCATAATCTGGCCCTCTTAGGCACTACCTTTCATCCTTGGTGAGGACAACACAGAAGAGGTTTCAATACTCTTTGTCTCCCCCCCCCCCCCTTTCAGGTTGCCCCCATACTGTATACCCCCCCCCTTTCAGGTAGCCCCCATACTGTATACACACCCCCGCCCTGCAGGTAGGCCCCGTACTGTATACCCCCCCTTTGCAGGTACTCCTATACTGTATACACTTCCTCCCTGCAGGTAGCCCCCATATTGTATACACTCGCACCTGCAGGTAGCCCCCGTACTGTATACCCCCCATTGCAGGCAGCCCCCATACTGTATACACCCCCACCCCTTGCAGGTAGCCCCCATACTGTATACACCCCCCATCCCTTGCAGGTAGCCCCCATACTGTATACACCCCCCATCCCTTGCAGGTAGCCCCCATACTGTATACACTTCCCCCCCCTTGCAGGTAGCCCCCATACTGTATACACTTCCCCCCCCTTGCAGGTAGCCCCTATACTGTATACACTTCCCCCCCCCTTGCAGGTAGCCCCCGTACAGTATACACCCCCCCTTGCAGGTAGCCCCCGTACTGTATACACCCCCCACCCCTTGCAGGTAGCCCCCATACTGTATACACCTCCCATCCTTGCAGGTCCCCTCTGTACCGTATACACCCCCCCTTGCAGGTAGCCCCCGTACTGTATACACCCCCCCCCTTTGCAGGTACTCCTATACTGTATACACTTCCTTCCTGCAGGTAGCCCCCATATTGTAAACACTCCCCCCCGCAGGTAGCTCCCATACTGTATACACCCCCCACCCCTCGCAGGTAGCCCCCCTTGCTGTATACACCCCCCACACCCCTTGCAGGTAGCCCCCATACTCTATACACCCCTCCTGCAGGTAGTCCCTATACTGCCGCTGCGAGTTTGTCAGCAGACCGCCCTGTTAACCCCCCGCCGCCAGAGCGTATACATCACCTGGCTTCGGGGATTCCTGGCACGCCCCGCTCGGACAATCAGTGCGCTGCCCCGCCGCAGCGCACGGATTGGCTGAACAGGATGTGAAGACACATGAGTCCCGAAGGAAGCCAGAGCGGGGAGCAGGTGATGTATACGCTCCGGCGGCAGGGGTTAACGGGGCGGGCTGCTGACAAACTCGCAGCGGGATGTCCAGCAGCGGGAGTACAGGGCAGCGATCCGCAGCGGGTCTTGCCCAGTGTGTTTGTACCCTTACAGTATTTATTTCTGTGGATCTGTTGTAAGGCACCCGCCCTAGCAACCAGATTCCAGCTCCCTGTGAAAATGAAAGTAGTAATCCTATTGGTTGCTAAGGCTCCCAACTGTCATTACTGCTGGAGAGCTGATGCGCTAATTATATCACCTGTGTGTGCAGTGTGGAGATTTTCCCATTCATCTCTATGGGGCGCTCTTTCCCTTCCCCCTCCTCTCCTGTACATCTGACGGGGACGGGATCTTCGCTCTAACCTCCCCGGGCACCCAATGTATCTGTGTGCCAAATATGGGGTCAAACGGTTCAGGCGATTGGAAGTCTATGGGGGACAGACAGACAGACTTACATTTTTATGATATAGATCACAGCTTTTACAAAACTTCTGCCAAGGACCCCAGGATCAGGAAGCTGTAATACAGTATAGGACCACCACATGGTATAGGGAACCCAGAGCTGGAGGATCTGGAAGCTGTATAGAGGAGCGGTGTATATCTTTATATAGGAGTTGTGTATACATGTAGGCGGCCAGGCCTCAGTATAGAGGAGCTGTGTATATCTATAGGCGGCCAGGCCTCAGTATAGAGGAGCTGTATATATCTACAGGCGGCCAGGCCTCAGTATAGAGGAGCTTTGTATATCTATAGGCGGCCAGGCCTCAGTATAGAGGAGCTGTATATATCTACAGGCGGCAGGCCTCAGTATAGCGGAGCTGTGTATATCTATAGGCGGCCAGGCCTCAGTATAGCGGAGCTGTGTATATCTATAGGCGGCCAGGCCTCAGTATAGAGGAGCTGTATATATCTATAGGCGGCCAGGCCTCAGTACAGAGGAGCTTTGTATATCTATAGGCGGCCAGGCCTCAGTATAGCGGAGCTATGTAAACATATAGGCGACCAGGCCTCAGTATAGAGGAGCTGTGTATACATATAGGCGGCCAGGCCTCAGTATAGAGGAGCTGTGTATACATGTAGGCAGCCTGGCCTCAGTATAGCGGAGCTGTGTATATCAGTATAACGGAGCTGTGTATACATGTAGGCGGCCAGGCCTCAGTATAGCGGAGCTGTGTATATCTATAGGCGGCCAGGCCCCAATATAGCGGAGCTGTGTATATCTATAGGCGGCCAGGCCTCAGTATAGAGGAGCTGTGTATATCTATAGGCGGCCAGGCCTCAGTATAGCGGAGCTGTGTATATCTATAGGCGGCCAGGCCTCAGTATAGCGGAGCTGTGTATACATGTAGGCGGCCAGGCCTCAGTATAGAGGAGCTTTGTATATCTATAGGCGGCCAGGCCTCAGTATAGAGGAGCTGTATATATCTATAGGCGGCCAGGCCTCAGTATAGCGGAGCTGTGTATACATGTAGGCGGCCAGGCCTCAGTATAGCGGAGCTGTATATATAGGCGGCCATGCCTCAGTATAGCGGAGCTGTGTATATCTATAGGCGGCCAGGCCTCAGTATAGAGGAGCTGTGTATATCTATAGGCGGCCAGGCCTCAGTATAGTGGAGCTGTGTATACATATAGGCGGCCAGGTCTTAGTATAGCTGAGCGGTGTTCATCTATAGGCGGCCAGGCCTCAGTATAGCGGAGCTGTGTATATCTATAGGCGGCCAGGCCTCAGTATAGCGGAGCTGTATATATCTATTGGCGGCCAGGCCACAGTATAGTGGAGCTGTGTATACATGTAGGCGGCCAGGCCTCAGTATAGCGGAGCTGTGTATACATATAGGCAGCCAGGCCTCAGTATAGCGGAGCTGTGTATATCTATAGGCGGCCAGGCCTCAGTATAGAGGAGCTGTGTATATCTATAGGCGGCCAGGCCTCAGTATAGCGGAGCTGTGTATATCTATAGGCGGCCAGGCCTCAGTATAGCGGAGCTGTGTATATCTATAGGCGGCCAGGCCTCAGTATAGAGGAGCTGTGTATATCTATAGGCGGCCAGGCCTCAGTATAGCGGAGCTGTGTATATCTATAGGCGGCCAGGCTTCAGTATAGCGGAGCTGTGTATATCTATAGGCGGCCAGGCCCCAATATAGCGGAGCTGTGTATATCTATAGGCGGCCAGGCCTCAGTATAGCGGAGCTGTGTATATCTATAGGCGGCCAGGCCTCAGTATAGCGGAGCTGTGTATACATATAGGCGGCCAGGCCTCAGTATAGCGGAGCTGTGTATACATATAGGCGGCCAGGCCTCAGTATAGCGGAGCTGTGTATATCTATAGGCGGCCAGGCCTCAGTATAGCGGAGCTGTGTATATCTATAGGCGGCCAGGCCTCAGTATAGAGGAGCTGTGTATATCTATAGGCGGCCAGGCCTCAGTATAGCGGAGCTGTGTATACATATAGGCGGCCAGGCCTCAGTATAGCGGAGCTGTGTATATCTATAGGCGGCCAGGCCTCAGTATAGCGGAGCTGTGTATATCTATAGGCGGCCAGGCCTCAGTATAGCGGAGCTGTGTATATCTATAGGCGGCCAGGCCTCAGTATAGCGGAGCTGTGTATACATGTAGGCGGCCAGGCCTCAGTATAGCGGAGCTGTGTATATCTATAGGCGGCCAGGCCTCAGTATAGCGGAGCTGTGTATATCTATAGGCGGCCAGGCCTCAGTATAGCGGAGCTGTGTATATCTATAGGCGGCCAGGCCTCAGTATAGCGGAGCTGTGTATACATGTAGGCGGCCAGGCCTCAGTATAGCGGAGCTGTGTATATCTATAGGCGGCCAGGCCTCAGTATAGCGGAGCTGTGTATACATGTAGGTGGCCAGGCCTCAGTATAGCGGAGCTGTGTATATCTATAGGCGGCCAGGCCTCAGTATAGCGGAGCTGTGTATATCTATAGGCGGCCAGGCCTCAGTATAGCGGAGCTGTATATATCTATAGGCGGCCAGGCCTCAGTATAGCGGAGCTGTATATATCTATAGGCGGCCAGGCCTCAGTATAGCGGAGCTGTATATATCTATAGGCGGCCAGGCCTCAGTATAGCGGAGCTGTGTATATATATAGGCGGCCAGGCCCCAGTATAGTGGAGCTGTGTATATCTATAGGCGGCCAGGCCTCAGTATAGTGGAGCTGTGTATACATATAGGCGGCCAGGCCTCAGTATAGCGGAGCTGTGTATATCTATAGGCGGCCAGGCCTCAGTATAGCGGAGCTGTGTATATCTATAGGCGGCCAGGCCTCAGTATAGCGGAGCTGTATATATCTATAGGCGGCCAGGCCTCAGTATAGCGGAGTTGTGTATATCTATAGGCGGCCAGGCCTCAGTATAGCGGAGCTGTGTATATCTATAGGCGGCCAGGCCTCAGTATAGCGGAGCTGTGTATATCTATAGGCGGCCAGGCCTCAGTATAGCGGAGCTGTGTATACATATAGGCGGCCAGGCCTCAGTATAGCGGAGCTGTGTATATCTATAGGCGGCCAGGCCTCAGTATAGCGGAGCTGTATATATCTATAGGCGGCCAGGCCTCAGTATAGCGGAGCTGTATATATCTATAGGCGGCCAGGCCTCAGTATAGCGGAGCTGTATATATCTATAGGCGGCCAGGCCCCAGCGCTGGAGGATCAGGCAGACATGACACTGTACAGCACAAGCACACAGTATAGGGACCCCAGCGCTGTGATACTGTATGATATGAGTGTAAGATTACAGGTACACACACCCTCCAGCACAGTGTATGAGAACTCACCGGGATCCGGGCTCCATGGCTCTGGAGGAGCGAACTCTGCAGGCTGAGGGGGGCTCGGCCCGGACTCCATGGGACCAGGGGTATAGGTGGCCACCTGTTCACTGCTAACAGGTACAAAGCCTTGTGCGTGTAGTGGAGGTGCCAGCATGGGTGAGGGGACATACATCTGGGGTAGCGCAGAGCTCGGCGGCTCACTGACAAGAGGAGGAGGCTGATAAAGAGGAGCAGCGTTATCAGGGCCTGGAAGAGAGAAAAACCTAATGATCCACAGGGAAACAGAGGGACTCCTATAAAATGTACCTGACACAAAGCTTATAGCGAGGGGCACCTGGGCTACCGAGCCCGATGCAGCCCTCTCTTCACATTGTGTCTTCTCTGACCCCGGGGAGGGGGGGCGCTCCAGTCACAGAGCTAACAGTAAGTAACACTAAGGCTTTGTGCAGACGTTCTCTGCACACTCCGTACATACGGATTGGGTGCAATACAACTGATTATTGAAACTCCCAGGACCAGGTATCACTATGATCAACTGGTGTCAGATAGTTATAGAGATTTGTAATTTACTTCTATTTATTAATCTTCAGTACTTATCAGCTGCTGTATGTCCTGCAGGAAGTGGTATATTCTCTCCAGTCTGACATAGTGCTCTCTGCTGCCACCTCTGTCCAGAGCAGGAGAGGTTCTCTGTGGACAGTTTGTGACATGTGACTGTAATGGGGTCGGTCAGGTTTCAGGCATGGTATCCAGCATTTAGCAGACTACTTTGTCCACCAGTTATGATGTAATTGGCAATGGATGCTCCTGACACAACGTGGTCACATGATGAGGCTGGTGAGTACAGAGTCTCTGTTAATGCACCGTCTGCCATGCAGTGGGTAAACTCCAGCTAAGATAGATAATGGCCACCTCTACTCGCCTGAGGTAATGCAAAGTAATCTGTCTATTCTTTCACCCTCCATTGTTAGATTCTGATTAGTAAAAAAACCAATTCCATAGGATAAGTCCACCATGTGACAGAGGACAGAAGTGCAGAGCAGTATTACAGATGGCGCTCTTACCTGGCAGTGCCAGCTGGACTCCGGGGGCAGACACCATGCTGGGGAGGAAGTTTGTCAGCAGTGGGTTGTCGGTAGCAGCGGGCACCTCGTGCGCAGCACTGATGCCATCAGACTGGCTGACGTGGTCTTGCTCAGAGCTTGGAGTGCTGCAGGTGTATTGCTGAGGGGTGGTCCGGCCGGTGTTGTACACCACAGCTCCTTGCTAAAAGTAGAATAATAAAACAAGGAGAGAGATTGGTTTTTATTCTGTTCACTCAAAAATGTCTCATTGAAAACCTAAAAATCCTTAGTACCTTCATCTGCATGTCCAGGTGCCGGAGCTGAAGCAGCCATGGAGGCTCCACAAACAATTCCTGCTCCGGCTTCTCCTTTAACTGAGGGTCAAAGAACCTCAAGTGAGACGACACCTGAATAAAAACAGCATACAAAGGGTTAAAAGGCGGGGAGCAGCATACAAAGGGTTAAGAGGCAGTATAATGGTGCGTTTACACAGGCAGATTTATCTGACGGATTTTGGAAGCCAAAGACAGGAACAGACCATAAACAGGGAATGGGTCATAAAGGAAAGACTGAGATTTCTTCTCTTTTTAAATCCATTCCTGGCTTTGGCTTCCAAAATCTGTCAGATAAATCTGCCTGTGTAAACGCACCATTAGGCTCCATGTAAGAACAGAACATACAACAAGGCAGGATTGTGCACAAAGACGACGGCTGCTGTAGAGAAAACCCCAGCTCTGTGGAGACCTCCAACCACTGCAAGTGGGACCCCATGGCATAAACTAAGGGGCCATAAGAAACTCCTTTATATAAATGGAGGTAATGTAGATTCACATGTGCAGATTTACCTCCAGCAGCTGCCCGACCAGCACGGGGGAGTAGTAAGATGGATGCCTGGTAATGGTCCGGGAGATGACCTCACAGTAATGGAAGGCCTGAGCACACAGCCCGTACTCAGCTAAGCGACAAGCATAGATGAACTTGAAAACCTGTAAGAGAAAATCTACTGTAGTTACTGAGTCACATACAAGAGACCTGAGTGTCCCCATATACAGGGAGGGACCATTACCTGTATATTGGGGAGAAAGATGGTCTGGGCCCCCAGAGACTGCGCATACTCGTAAGCCTCTGTCCTCTGGATCGCCTCATTGGTGGCAAACTTAGCAAAAGGCAAACTAAAGAAACAGAGGATTAGTAATGTGTACAGGTGGGGTCCTAAGGACAAGATAGCGGCCATCTTCTCACCTGTGGTTGGAGCCAATGAGAACCAGCTTGGTTGTTTTCTTAGTGAATACGCCAAAACCGACCTGAGCCATCAAATAGCAGAAATGTGCGGCTTCTAGGAGGCCTCTGGAGGCTGAGACACACACGGGACAATATCACTACAAGCAGTATATTAAGAGAGGAGGAATCTCCCACAGCAGATACAGGAGAGGAGGAGACCACAGCTAACTACATATAGAAAGAAATCTACTAATACCACAGCATACATAGAAGAGGAGGATAAAACCGCAGCCACTAATCCAGGGTAATAGCACAACAAAGAGGAGGAGGAGGAATCTCCCACCCATACTAATCCCAGAGCATACGCAGAAGAGGAGGAGACCACAGCCAACAATCCAGAGTAATAGCACAACAAAGAGGAGGAGGAGGAATCTCCCACCCATACTAATCCCACAGCAGACGCAGAAGAGGAAGAGACCACAGCCAACAATCCAGGATAATAGCACTACAAAAGGAGGAGGAGGAGGAGGAATCTCCCACCCATACTAATCCCACAGCATACGCAGAAGAGGAGGAGACCACAGCCAACAATCCAGAGTAATAGCACTACAAAAGGAGGAGGAGGAGGAGGAATCTCCCACCCATACTAATCCCACAGCAGACGCAGAAGAGGAAGAGACCACAGCCAACAATCCAGGATAATAGCACTACAAAAGGAGGAGGAGGAATCTCCCACCCATACTAATCCCACAGCAGACGCAGAAGAGGAGGAGACCACAGCCAACAATCCAGAGTAATAGCACTACAAAAGGAGGAGGAGGAGGAGGAGGAGGAATCTCCCACCCATACTAATCCCACAGCAGACACAGAAGAGGAGGAGACCACAGCCAACAATCCAGGGTAATAGCACTACAAAAGGAGGAGGAGGAGGAGGAATCTCCCACCCATACTAATCCCACAGCAGACGCAGAAGAGGAGGAGACCACAGCCAACAATCCAGGGTAATAGCACTACAAAAGGAGGAGGAGGAATCTCCCACCCATCTACTAATCCCAGAGCATACGCAGAAGAGGAGGAGACCACAGCCAACAATCCAGGGTAATAGCACTACAAAAGGAGGAGGAGGAGGAATCTCCCACCCATACTAATCCCAGAGCATACGCAGAAGAGGAGCAGACCACAGCCAACAATCCAGAGTAATAGCACTACAAAAGGAGGAGGAGGAGGAATCTCCCACCCATCTACTAATCCCACAGCATACGCAGAAGAGGAGGAGACCACAGCCAACAATTCAGGGTAATGTCACTACATGTATAAAGAGAGGAGGAATCTGACGCCCATCTACTAATCCCACAGCATACGCAGAAGAGGAGGAGACTGCAGAAACAATCCAGGGTCTGATGTGGGATAATACACTTTACATATAATGAGGGGAAGAATCTCCCATCCATCTACTAATACCACAGCAGATATAGAAGAGGAGGATAAAACCGCAGCCACTTATTAAGGGTAAGATGACTACGTATAAACAAAGAAGAGGAGGAGGAATCTCCTGCCCATCTACTAATCCCACAGCAGATATAGAAGAGGAGGATAAGAGCGCAGGGTGTGCTGTGGGATAAGTTCCGCCTCCCGGGTAGCCAGCTTCTCATCACTTCCAGGATCTCTCTCACTTACTGAGAACGTCCTGGTTAATATGTTGCAGAACCTGTGCTACCTGAAGGCTTGAAGAGCTGAGGGTTTGTTACAATGTATCCAGCAGTCTTCTGTGGCAGTAGTTTGTTACAGTGTATCAGTGCAGAGTTCAGGCTGGTTGGCGGTCGTATCCTCCTCCCTCACGGAGATGCTGATGCACATACAGAAGTGGCGGTGCGGATCTGACGCTACAGAAACCCCGCCCCTCCGCGCCTGCACTCACCTAGTGTGTCTCCCATAGTGACGATGGTCCGCGTCGGGACATCCACATTATTGGTCAGATTAGACAGCACCATGGCCAGATGTGGTCGCCAGTCACCCCACTTCTCATCCCCGCAGCACTGAAACAAGTGATCAATATTATCTGGGTTATCCATCATCATCATCATCATCATCCACCACCATCCACCACCACCCACCATCATCATCATCACCCACCACCATCATCATCCACCACCACCCCCATCATCACCCACCACCACCATCACCCACCACCACCATCACCCACCACCACCATCACCCACCACCACCATCACCCACCACCATCACCCACCACCACCATCATCACCCACCACCACCATCATCACCCACCACCATCACCCACCACCACCATCACCCACCACCCCCATCATCACCCACCACCATCACCCACCACCACCATCACCCACCACCACCACCCACCACCACCCACCACCACCACCATCATCATCATCCACCACCACCACCACCCACCATCATCACCCACCACCACCACCACCACCCCCATCATCACCCACCACCATCATCACCCACCACCACCACCACCATCACCCACCACCACCATCATCATCCACCACCATCATCATCCACCATCATCATCATCCACCATCATCATCATCATCCACCATCATCATCCACCATCATCATCCACCATCATCACCCACCATCATCACCCACCATCATCATCCACCATCATCATCCACCATCATCATCCACCATCATCCATCATCATCCATCATCATCACCCACCATCATCCATCATCATCACCCACCATCATCACCCACCATCATCACCCACCATCATCACCCACCATCATCACCCACCATCATCATCATCACCACCCACCATCATCATCATCACCCACCATCATCATCACCCACCATCATCATCATCATCCACCATCATCATCATCACCACCCACCATCATCATCATCACCCACCATCATCATCACCCACCATCATCATCATCATCCACCATCATCATCATCACCACCCACCATCATCATCATCACCCACCATCATCATCACCTACCATAATCATCATCACCTACCATAATCATCATCACCCACCACCACCATCACCCACCACCATCATGGCGACTACCATCATCATCCTCTACACAGGCACTCACCGTGGCAGCTGCCGGCATCCTCCCCGACAGAAGCTGGTACACTGTCTGTAGGGGGTCGTTGATCGGGAGGCTATTGGCAAACCTACAAGGGGAAGCAGGGGCAGGTATTACAGTGCTGCCTATACACCAGCCGGAGGCGGCTGCCCCCCCATTGGAGGAATTATTTAGGATTAGATCACCACAGCGCCACCCCTGGCCTCAGGTTGTGTGTGGCATTCACTTTAATGGATTGGAGCTGCAATGCAGGAAAGTCTGAGCTCTGTACAGAGCGGTGTATGAGCAGCCTGTGGTCACACAAAAACACATACAGGGCAGCAGGTTACCTGGTCATGACACAGGGGTGAGTGCCGCTATCCATCTCACATACATATACAGGACAACAGGTTACCTGGTCATTACACTGAGTGTGGCTATCCATCTCACATACATATACAAGGCAGCAGGTTACCTGGTCATTACACAGGGGTGAGTGCCGCTATCCATCTCACACACATATATACAGGGCAGCAGGTTACCTGGTCATTACAAAGGGGTGAGTGCCGCTATCCATCTCACACACATATATATATATACACAAGGCAGCAGGTTACCTGGTCATGACACAGGGGTGAGGGCTGCTATCCATCTCACATACATATACAAGGCAGCAGGTTACCTGGTCATTACACGGGCGTGAGTGCGGCTATCCATCTCACATATATATATATATATATATATATATATATATATATATATATATATACACACACACACATAAGGCAGCAGGTTACCTGGTCATTACAAAGGGGTGAGTGCCGCTATCCATCTCACACACATATATATATATACACAAGGCAGCAGGTTACCTGGTCATGACACAGGGGTGAGTGCTGCTATCCATCTCACACACATATATACAAGGCAGCAGGTTACCTGGTCATTACACAGGGGTGAGTGCCGCTATCCATCTCACACACATATATACAAGGCAGCAGGTTACCTGGTCATTACACAGGGGTGAGTGCCGCTATCCATCTCACACACATATATACAAGGCAGCAGGTTACCTGGTCATTACACAGGGGTGAGTGCCGCTATCCATCTCACACACATATATACAGGGCAGCAGGTTACCTGGTCATTACACAGGGGTGAGTGCCGCTATCCATCTCACACACATATATACAAGGCAGCAGGTTACCTGGTCATTACACAGGGGTGAGTGCCGCTATCCATCTCACATACATATACAGGGCAGCAGGTTACCTGGTCATGACACAGGGGTGAGGGCTGCTATCCATCTCACATACATATACAGGGCAGCAGGTTACCTGGTCATTACACGGGCGTGAGTGCCGCTATCCATCTCACATACATATACAGGGCAGCAGGTTACCTGGTCATGACACAGGGGTGAGGGCTGCTATCCATCTCACATACATATACAGGGCAGCAGGTTACCTGGTCATTACACGGGCGTGAGTGCGGCTATCCATCTTGCTGGCGAGCAGCAGAGCGTGACCCCAGAGGCCGTGCTTCATGGCGGCCTCCAGCGCATCCTGTGAAAGAAGAGACATTCAGATCCCCCGCCGCTCACAGACATCAAATATTCACAGAGCCAGAGAATCAAATGTCACAGGAAAAGTGAGAACACAGGACACGGCGGCGGAGTAACAATGCCTGAACACATCACTGCTTAGGGGACAACCAGTGACCCTTAAAGGGGTTGTCCAGGCTTAGAAAACATGGCCCCTTTCCACCATAAGCAGCGCCTCTCCTGTCCTTAGGTTGGGTGTGGGCGGTTTTGCAGCTCAGTTGCATACAAGTGAATGTAGATGAATTGTAGTACCATACACAACAAGGGTGGCGCTGTTTCTGAAAGAAGGTAGCTGTGTTTTTTCTAAGGGACGGCTGGTGACAGTTAAGGGACGGACAGTCACCTTTTTACGTCCAAAAAGCAGCAGCTCCCTGAATCTCTCGGTCTCCTTCTGGAGGATGGCGCCGGCGTTGGGTAAGGTGTCTGTGAGGAAGGACAGCTGGGACGCCCCCGACTCCTCCTCCTGCTCCAGGGGCTCGTTGGTAAAGTCAATGAGATTGGCTTCATTGGGCGACTTCCCTGGAAGCCAGACAGTCTTGTGGTCCTGGAGGAGTAACTCTGCGATGTCCGTCCCTACGACAGTCTGCAGGAAACACAAAGTAAGGCCCCGTTCCCACTGAGCAAAGCTAGCGGAATTCCGCGACGGAATTGTCCGCCGCGGAATGCCGTTAGCCTCCCGCTCATAATGGGACTCTATGGGAGGCGCGCGCTGCTGCTCTATACGCGCTGAAGAATGAACATGTTCATTCTTCAGCGCGGACAGGGCAGGAGCGCGCGCCTCCCATAGAGTCCCATTATGAGCGGGAGGCTAACGGCATTCCGCGGCGGACAATTCCGTCGCGGAATTCCGCTAGCTTTGCTCAGTGGGAACGGGGCCTAAGGCAGGAGAGCTGGCAGCTACAGCGCCCCCTGCTAAACCTCCCCAGGGCATACAGCAACTCAAAGGGGTTTCTTACCAATTTTTTTTTTCCTTTCAAACCAACTGGTGCCAGAAAGTTATCTAGGTTTATAATTTACTTCTATTAAAAAAAAAATCTCCAGTCTTCCAGTACTTATCAGCTGCTGTATGTCCTGCAGGAAGTAGTGTATTCTCTTCAGTGTGACACAGTGCTCTCTGCTGCCACCTCTGTCCATGTCAGGAACTGTCCAGAGCAGGAGAGGTTTTCTATGGGGATTTGCTGCTGCTCTGGACAGTTCCTGACATGGACAGAGGTGGCAGCAGAGAGCACCAGGCACGTTCCTACCATGAGGCAGAGTGAGGATCCTGCCTCAGGCGGCAGCTTCCGGGGTCCCTGAGGGGGGGCACAATCCTGCCCTGTCATTGTAGTTAAGTCATTTCTGACTTAACTACAGTAAATGACAGCAGCCGCCCAGCAATATTACAGGACCCCCCTCCTGCTGCCTTATCTGGGTCCCGGCTGCCTTATCTCCAAAGCAAACAGTGGAGGATGTGATCCCTGTGCTTCCTCCACTGTGTGCTACCTGAGCGTCGGGACTGGAAGCAGGAGGAGGAGGGGACTCAGCACGGCAGCCTGCAGAGGTCATAACAGTGAGAAGAACAGGAAACTGACCCTGCAGAGCTGTGTGCTGCTTGTCCTGTGCCCCCCTCCCCTCTGTGTGTGCTCCCTGTCCCCCTCCTCTGTGTGTGCTGCCTGTCCTGTGCCCCCCTCCCCTCTGTGTGTGCTCCCTGTCCCCCCTCCTCTGTGTGCTGCTTGTCCTGTGCCCCCCTCCCCTCTGTGTGTGCTCCCTGTCCCCCCTCCTCTGTGTGCTGCCTGTCCTGTGCCCCCCCTCCTCTGTGTGCTGCCTGTCCTGTGCCCCCCTCCCCTCTGTGTGCTGCCTGTCCTGTGTCACCCTCCCCTCTGTGTGTGCTCCCTGTCCCCCCTCCTCTGTGTGCTGCCTGTCCTGTGCCCCCCTCCTCTGTGTGCTGCTTGTCCTGTGCCCCCCTCCCCTCTGTGTGCTGCCTGTCCTGTGCCCCCCTCCTCTGTGTTGCCTGTCCTGTGCCCCCATCCCCTCTGTGTGCTGCCTGTCCTGTGCCACCCTCCCCTCTGTGTGCTGCCTGTCCTGTGCCACCCTCCTCTGTGTGCTGCTTGTCCTGTGCCCCCCTTCCCCTTTGAGTGCTGCCTGTCCTGTGCCCCCCTCCTCTGTGTGCTGCCTGTCCTGTGCCCCCCTCCTCTGTGTGCTGCTTGTCCTGTGCCCCCCTCCTCTGTGTGCTGCTTGTCCTGTGCCCCCCTCCCCTCTGTGTGCTGCCTGTCCTGTGCCCCCCTCCCCTCTGTGTGCTGCCTGTCCTGTGCCCCCCTCCCCTCTGTGTGCTGCCTGTCCTGTGCCCCCCTCCCCTCTGTGTGCTGCCTGTCCTGTGCCCCCCTCCCCTCTGTGTGCTGCCTGTCCTGTGCCCCCATCCCCTCTGTGTGCTGCTTGTCCTGTGCCCCCCTCCCCTCTGTGTGCTGCTTGTCCTGTGCCCCCCTCCTCTCTGTGTGCTGCCTGTCCTGTGCCCCCCTCCCCTCTGTGTGCTGCCTGTCCTGTGCCCCCCTCCCCTCTGTGTGCTGCCTGTCCTGTGCCCCCCTCCCCTCTGTGTGCTGCCTGTCCTGTGCCCCCCTCCCCTCTGTGTGCTGCCTGTCCTGTGCCCCCATCCCCTCTGTGTGCTGCCTGTCCTGTGCCCCCCTCCTCTGTGTGCTGCTTGTCCTGTGCCCCCCTCCTCTGTGTGTGCTGTCCCCCCCCCTCCTCCTCTGTGTGTGCTGCCTGTCCCCCCTCCCCTGTGTGTTGTCCCCCCTCCCCCGTGTGTGCTGCCTGTCCCCCCTCCCCTGTGTGTGCTGCCTGCCCCCCTCCTGTGTGTGTGTGTTGTCCCCCCTCCTCCTCTGTGTGTGCTGCCTGTCCCCCCTCCCCTGTGTGTGCTGCCTGTCCCCCCTCCCCTGTGTGTGCTGCCTGCCCCCCTCCTGTGTGTGTGTGTTGTCCCCCCTCCTCCTCTGTGTGTGCTGCTTGTCCTGTGCCCCCCTCCTCTGTGTGTGCTGCCTGTCCCCCCTCCTCTGTGTGTTGTCCCCCTCCCCTGTGTGTTGTCCCCCCTCCCCTGTGTGTGCTGCCTGCCCCCCTCCCCTGTGTGCTGCCTGCCCCCCTCCTCTGTGTGTGTTGTCCCCCCTCCCCCTCTGTCTTCTGAGGTCCTGACTCTCCACAGCCTCCCAGGACCTGTGTAGCCAGGAGACAGATCAGAAACAGAAGGTATGGGGTGACTTGCATAAGTGTGTGTGTGTGTGTGTGTGTGTGTATTATACAGTAGAAAAAAGGAAGCACAGCAGCACAAATAGAAAAAATAGCAAAGGGGTTCACGTCTCACCAACCGGGCCCCGGACGGTCACAATCCAAAAAAAGAGCAGAAGACGGCACATCTAAAAAAGGTGTCTAAGTTTATTCCAATACATCAGAGTGCGACGTTTCGGCTATATTAGCCTTAACTGCTTGAGAAACGTCGCACTCTGATGTATTGAAATAAACTTGGACACCTTTTTTGGATGTGCCGTCTTCTGCTCTTTTTTTGGATTATACAGTAGATATATGCTGGGGTGGGTATGCAGTGTTTCTAGGTGCTGTGTGTTTGGGGGGGTAGGGGTGACTGACTGGTATTAGGGGGTCTTTGCTGAGGGAGGGGTATGGGTATCTTCTATTAGGAGGTCAGTATCACCAACGAAGATGCTGTTTGGGGGTATTAGGTGATGTCCACCATCACAGGGGGCACCAGGCTTTATAGGTCACCTCCCCTGATCATCTGCTGTAATCCTCTACTGGGCACTGGGAGGTGACTGCATCAAGGGAGGTGACTTATACAGCATGGTGAGGGTGCAGCCATTATGCGGATCCCATGCTTTATAGTTCATCATCATCTCTCCATCTCATTCATTGAATAACGACCGCAGAGAACCTGTTAGTTCACACAATGGAGTATGTGGCTCCGGCCGTACGCTCCATTGTGTGCAGCGGTGAATTCGGATGTGGGCGCACATGGGTGGGCCTGGGTGGGCCCGCACCCAAATTCAGAAGGAATGAACATCCTCCAGCCCGTACTGCAGTGACTTGATGATCTTCAGTAACACCAGCCGCTCTGTGATCCAGCTGGGTCACAGAATGGCCGGTGTTATACATAGTGTGCACATGGCCTAAGGCACAGAGACAGGGGGAATGATGGTAACTGGTCACACAGCTGCTACATGTGTTTGCATGCAGTATACGCACCGCTGGTACCTACTATGCAGTACATACACTGCCGGCATATATGTTTATGTGTCATACAGTGACTGTTGGTATATTTTTATGTGTGTGTTATATTTATAGCTAATATATACCTATATGTGTGGTATAATTTCTGCTAGTATATTTATGTATGTGTGCAGTTGATCACTAATTATTAGGGGGGGGGGGGCGCCATTTTAATTTTCGCCTCAGGCAGCAGAAAGGCTAGAATCGGCCCTGGAGAGCACTGTGTCAGACTGGAGAGAATACACTACTTCCTGCAGGACATACAGCAGCTGATAAGTACTGGCAGACTTGAGATTAATAAATAGGAGTAAATTACAAATCCCTGGCACTTTCTAGCACCAGCTGATTTGAAAGAAACCTTTTTTTTGTTGAACAACCCCATTAATATCCCTCACACACACATCTCACAATCACTACAGGGAATGCAGCTTGTCACAGGGCATGCTGGGACTTATTGTGCAGCATTCATCACACACCGTATGCCCATACATCAGCATTGCCATAGAAGGTGGCTGCCCCCCTTGACCTGAGCAGCCGCCATGGCCGCACGGATGAATGCTACTCACCCCATTCTGCCGGCACATGAGGACGATGAAATCCCACAGGAGGCGGGCAGACTCCTGGTCTAACAGACCCTCGTTCTGGGAACACTCTTTGGCTTTATTCTGTGCAAAATTGATGACGTCGACTTTGTGAGTTTCGTCTCTGCAGATAAAGAAGGAGCCTGAGATTTCTCCTAGGATATGCTGGAGGGAGACATGACAGCCAAGGCCGCCATCTGTACTCTGCTATAATATACCGCACAGTGACTGCAGCGCCACAGAGCAGGCCGCCGCCAGCCAGGTCGGGGTCTCACTGTGACGGTGGTAAAGGATTATAAGATGGCAGCGCCCATGCAAGGACCTGTAAGAAAACACAAGATGGTTCTTACTTGACCAGGGGGCCAGGAAAAGCTCTCATCTGCTCCTGCTCCGGACTGCTCTGCAGAATAATCTGGAAAAAAAAAACAATATCATAGTTATAAGAAGAGCCGACCGGTCTGGTACAGCCGGCTATAGGCATGGCGTCCGCTCACACAGCCGGCTATAGGCATGGCGTCCGGTCACACAGCCGGCTATAGGCATGGCGTCCGGTCACACAGCCGGCTATAGGCATGGCGTCCGGTCACACAGCCGGCTATAGGCATGGCGTCCGGTCACACAGCCGGCTATAGGCATGGCGTCCGGTCACACAGCCGGCTATAGGCATGGCGTCCGGTCACACAGCCGGCTATAGGCATGGCGTCCGGTCACACAGCCGGCTATAGGCATGGCGTCCGGTCACACAGCCGGCTATAGGCATGGCGTCCGGTCACACAGCCGGCTATAGGCATGGCGTCCGGTCACACAGCCGGCTATAGGCATGGCGTCCGGTCACACAGCCGGCTATAGGCATGGCGTCCGGTCACACAGCCGGCTATAGGCATGGCGTCCGGTCACACAGCCGGCTATAGGCATGGCGTCCGGTCACACAGCCGGCTATAGGCATGGCGTCCGGCAACACAGCCGGCTATAGGCATGGCGTCCGGCAACACAGCCGGCTATAGGCATGGCGTCCGGCAACACAGCCGGCTATAGGCATGGCGTCCGGCAACACAGCCGGCTATAGGCATGGCGTCCGGTCACACAGCCGGCTATAGGCATGGCGTCCGGTCACACAGCCGGCTATAGGCATAGCGTCCGGTCACACAGCCGGCTATAGGCATAGCGTCCGGTCACACAGCCGGCTATAGGCATGGCGTCCGGTCACACAGCCGGCTATAGGCATGGCGTCCGGTCACACAGCCGGCTATAGGCATAGCGTCCGGTCACACAGCCGGCTATAGGCATAGCGTCCGGTCACACAGCCGGCTATAGGCATGGCGTCCGCCAACACAGCCGGCTATAGGCATGGCGTCCGCCAACACAGCCGGCTATAGGCATGGCGTCCGCCAACACAGCCGGCTATAGGCATGGCGTCCGCCAACACAGCCCGGTCTCCTCTGATTACTAAGGCTGACCACGTTAGATGCTGACCCTACACTGGGTCTCACCTCCATATTGTGGATCTCTACCAGCGTCGGCTGTCCGTCAGAGGGTAAGTTGGGAAGAACTTTAATCAACTGTCCCCCGGGACCAAACCGGGCGCATACATGAGGGGTGCCGAACTTCTCTGGGGTCAGAGACCTAGAAGGAACTGCAGACAAACAAGGGTTAGGTTCTCCCTGGAGCCCGGACTGCAGCTGTACACAGAACCCCCCATACAGTACACAGAACCCCCCATACAGTGCACAGAACCCCCCATACAGTGCACAGAACCCCCATACAGTGCACAGAACCCCCCATACAGTGCACAGAACCCCCCATACAGTACACAGAACCCCCATACAGTGCACAGAACCCCCCATACAGTACACAGAACCCCCCATACAGTGCACAGAACCCCCCATACAGTACACAGAACCCCCCATACAGTACACAGAACCCCCCATACAGTACACAGAACCCCCCATACAGTACACAGAACCCCCCATACAGTACACAGAACCCCCATACAGTGCACAGAACCCCCATACAGTGCACAGAACCCCCATACAGTACACAGAACCCCCCATACAGTACACAGAACCGCCATACAGTACACAGAACCCCCATACAGTGCACAGAACCGCCATACAGTACACAGAACCCCCATACAGTACACAGAACCCCCATACAGTACACAGAACCCCCATACAGTACACAGATATAGAGCCCCCATACAGTACACAGAACCCCCATACAGTACACAGAACCCCCCATACAGTACACAGAACCCCCCATACAGTACACAGAACCCCCATACAGTACACAGATATAGAGCCCCCGTACAGTACACAGAACCCCTGTACACAACCTCTCCTCCACAGGTATTGGGGGGAGGGCGCTGACCTTGCTCCACTGGCTGCCACTCGCTGCTGCCGCTGTAACCGTACTGATAGCCGTCCAGTGCCTGCTGGGTGCTGTAGTCATTAGGATACAAGCTATAGGAGTAATCCTCCAGTGGGGGGTTGGGCACCTGGCCGCCATAGACGTTAGCAGTGAGGTCCTGTTCGCTTTTGTAGACCTGGCTCTGGAGGAAGACAGTCTCATGAAATATTCATCACCCACCAGCAGAGGGAAAGGAGGTGTCTGCTGGAACGCACCTGCTGCGAGCGAGAGCTAAAGCTGCTGCGGCGGCTGTGGGAGCTGCGCTCGCTGTGTACACTCCGGGCCGAGTGTTCACTGTGCACGCTGCGACGGTCAAAGTCATCCTTGGTCAGGTCCCTCCGAGCGTCCGGCTCATCATCGAAGCCGCCAACGTAACGGGGGTCGTACTGCCAGCGATCCTCATATACGTCGTATCTATGGGGGAGGGGCAGAAGAGTTAGATGCTGGCGGCGTCAACGGCCGTCTCCTTACAGTGATAAGTTACCTGCTGGTGTACGCATAAGGAACCTTCCGGTTATAGGCGTCCTCCCGGCCACCGTACATATAGTTCCAGTAACCACTTCGGGAGTCCCTGTAGCCGGGATCATAGGCTCCGGGATAGCGGTCCCATCTGCTGGGGTCTGTGGAGAAGAGAATGGACTCCATCATCTCCTGGTATATAGCAGACAGTTACTACATGCGAGGGTCCGCTACTCACCTCCATACTCATACTGACTCTGGTAATAGTCATAGTAATTCCCCGGGGCCGTGTACCCCTGCCTAAAAGATAGAAAACAGGTCACATTGTGTAAGAGAGATGCCCCCTCCTCACATTACCTAGCTCTGCTCACAGCTGAGGCCAGTCCTCTAGAAGCTAAACCAGACAAAATCTTTAGAGATATATTATCTGCTACTGATATCTTGTATCTTCCTATTTCATATAATACCGACCTGATCACACAACAAAGTGCGGCGCTAATTCTAATAGACAGTGGATTCTGCATCAATCTAGAGTCTGATCTGTCAGCAGTAAACCTGCCGTGTGAACAGGGTCTCAGGGTGTGAAGAGTGTATACAGACGCTGTGTGTTCTGTGTCCCCCATAAAGCAGTTAGGTATCCTTCCATATAAAATTGGTGCTTTCTGTGCTGTGCCCCCATATAGTAGTTAGGTCCCTCTGTGCATTGCATCCATATAATAGTTAGGCCTCCTAGTACGTAGTATCCCCGATGTAACCAATGCCCCAGCAGTAAGGCCTCTAGTAGGTAGTATCCCCGATGTAACCAATGCCCCAGCAGTAAGGCCCCTAGTAGGTAGTATCCCCGATGTAACCAATGCCCCATCAGTAAGGCCCCTAGTAGGTAGTATCCCCGATGTAACCAATGCCCCAGCAGTAAGGCCTCTAGTAGGTAGTATCCCCGATGTAACCAATGCCCCAGCAGTAAGGCCCCTAGTAGGTAGTATCCCCGATGTAACCAATGCCCCAGCAGTAAGGCCTCTAGTAGGTAGTATCCCCGATGTAACCAATGCCCCAGCAGTAAGGCCCCTAGTAGGTAGTATCCCCGATGTAACCAATGCCCCAGCAGTAAGGCCCCTAGTAGGTAGTATCCCCGATGTAACCAATGCCCCAGCAGAAAGGCCCCTAGTAGGTAGTATCCCCGATGTAACCAATGCCCCAGCAGTAAGGCCTCTAGTAGGTAGTATCCCCGATGTAACCAATGCCCCAGCAGTAAGGCCTCTAGTAGGTAGTATCCCCGATGTAACCAATGCCCCAGCAGTAAGGCCTCTAGTAGGTAGTATCCCCGATGTAACCAATGCCCCAGCAGTAAGGCCCCTAGTAGGTAGTATCCCCGACGTAACCAATGCCCCAGCAGTAAGGCCCCTAGTAGGTAGTATCCCCGATGTAACCAATGCCCCAGCAGTAAGGCCCCTAGTAGGTAGTATCCCCGATGTAACCAATGCCCCAGCAGTAAGGCCCCTAGTAGGTAGTATCCCCGATGTAACCAATGCCCCAGCAGTAAGGCCCCTAGTAGGTAGTATCCCCGATGTAACCAATGCCCCAGCAGTAAGGCCCCTAGTAGGTAGTATCCCCGATGTAACCAATGCCCCAGCAGTAAGGCCTCTAGTAGGTAGTATCCCCGATGTAACCAATGCCCCAGCAGTAAGGCCCCTAGTAGGTAGTATCCCCGATGTAACCAATGCCCCAGCAGTAAGGCCCCTAGTAGGTAGTATCCCCGATGTAACCAATGCCCCAGCAGTAAGGCCCCTAGTAGGTAGTATCCCCGATGTAACCAATGCCCCAGCAGAAAGGCCCCTAGTAGGTAGTATCCCCGATGTAACCAATGCCCCAGCAGTAAGGCCCCTAGTAGGTAGTATCCCCGATGTAACCAATGCCCCAGCAGTAAGGCCTCTAGTACGTAGTATCCCCGATGTAACCAATGCCCCATCAGTAAGGCCTCTAGTAGGTAGTATCCCCCATGAAACCAATGTTATATCCTACCCTCACAACTACGGGCGATTTGCTGCACTGGACATCTGCTGGCACCACCCACGTAACTAGATAGATACCCTGACATGAGACTCACTCTACTAATACAACCACCCACATGCAACCTGGAGGCTTTATCAGACAGAGAGCCATGCAAAGACCTGAAGTCATGTGACAAACCTTGAAGGTGGGCGATCTGAGCAATGGCTGGAGCGGGAGCTGGGGCGCTCAGGTTCTTGGTATTGGTACTTTCCAGAATTCACAAAGCTGGGGTTACTGTACTGTCTGTATGCAGGGTCATACGCTCCATAGGAGTCCTGCAGGGAGGCAGCAGAGATCACAAGAGAAATAACCCCAATGTAACAGCAGAGCTGTTTGCTGACTGTTTCCACCAAACACAAAGGCTTACAAGGCACACTTTATCTCAGGCCAGGCATCCCTATTGCCTGTAACAGAGACCCTACTTCACCAGTCCCCCATTAACCCCTGGAGTTTACCTGGTAGTACAGATGAGGTGCCCGGGGGTCCACCGCTGGGTAAGGCTGCTGATACGCAGAGGGGTAGGCTCCATACCCTCTATAGTAATAATATGGATCTGTTTGCTGAGGAGTCTGAGAAGCAGGGGGTCTTGTCGGATCTGGAAAGCCCGCCGGGTGGATGGGGTTGACTGATGCAGACGTACTTGTAACCGGCTGACTCGGATAAGGTGGGTGTTCAGATTGGCCGTACTTTGCCCCGAGCTCAGCAGTGCCCCCGTAAGGAAGGCAGACATTGTTCTGGGGAGCAGACACAAGGGCTTCTGTTTGCTGGGGATAAGCGGGAGGTTTACTGGTCTGCACTGGGGGTTGGGAGGCAGGGGTCATGTACTCATGTGGGGGGGCGCCTGTTCCGGGCTGTGATGTCTCCAAAGATGGTTGGGACTGAGCATCTTTAGTCACCTGCTGGTAGAAAACCTGTTTGTTATTATCAGGACCTGGCTGGATATTAGGGAGACCTGCCGGGTGATTGCTATATGTGGGACCCCCAGCAGGAGGCCTATTTGGTAATGGTGCCCGTCCATTGGCGTTGTGATTGGCAGGCACACGGGGAACAGTGAAATCTAATGCACCTGCGTTTTCTTGTTTGGCGCCGGCGCTACTGACCGGTGGAACATACATCCCGTTACCCATGGGTAAATTTGGGGGGAGCGTGGTCTTATTGGTGGACTCGCTGGCGGGACCTTCAGGCTTAGCAGTTTTTTGATTTTCATTCGCTAAATTAAGAGGAATTTGGCTGGAAGAGAGGAGCGTGTTCTGATTAGAGAAAGATTCGGAGAAGAGCTCGCCACCGCCTGATGGCTTATTAGTTAGATTGGAGGAGGAGGGCGGTTTATGTGAAGATCCGAGCTGCGCCAGAGCCGCCGAAGAATCAGCTGCAAAACCGCCTGAAGTAAGCAGGGTGTCAGCGGCAGAAAAGTCCTTGGCAGAATTAAGATTCTTTATTTGATTGGGAAAAGCAAGAGAGAAATTAACAGGTTGCATCAAATTATAAGTCTTACTGGGCTGCGCGATCAGGACAGGCTGATTCTGCATGGTCTCTGTAGGCGGAGAGGACAGCAAACTGGCATAACCAGAACTTGCCTGGGACTGAGTGTGTTCCTCATCTCCCATCTTCGGAGGGTTCTCCAGGTTTTCAGAAGATATGTGCTCCTCGGGTGAAGCAGAGAATTGGCCCTGGTCCGGGCCGCTATGTTTGGCCTCCAAAGAGGTGTCCTCCGGAGGCTGAATCACTTCAGTCTGAGGTTTTGGAGGGACATAGAGAGCCGGAGCTGGAGGGGCCAAAAGGACATTACCTCCAAAGTTGGGCAGCTCTCCTTGTGCCCAGAGGGTGGTGGCCGGACTCTCACACTTCTTATTGGAGCCGTGGGCTCTTGAGGATGGACGTTTCTCCAGCAGTAATGATATGTTATCCAGCGTGGATCCTCCTGTAAAAAGATGGCCGCTGTTGACAGCGCAGATTTCAGCATTCGATTTACCTAAAAATATTGTTTCCAGATTATCAGGAGGTTGTTCCAGGTTTCCTGGGGAGGCCGCCATCCCTGCGTTGTGGGAAGAGGTCGGTGCTGGTAACTTATGGTTCTCACGGATGTCGCAGACTACTTTCGACTGGTCAATTTCTGCAGCTTTAATGCCAGCATGAGAACGAACAGGCTCAAAGGAGCTGTTCACACTTGCCTGGAAGATCCCGGTAGGTTTGGGAGGGCTCGGCGTTGGGGGCTGAGAAAGATTTCCATGGTAGGTGTTTGGGGTCACACCGTGGGCAGTAAGATCTCCAGCCAATGGAGAGGAATCAATCTGCTTAAAGAAACTAGAGGAGTTTTCATTGTCGAGTCTTCCGCTCTCTTTCTGAATGAAGGTCGTCGCTTCGTGCTCCTGAGGTTGGCCGGGAATAGGCAAACTCCTATGACTCAGGTTACTGTAACTAGAAGACACGCTATCCGATCGGGCCAGGCAATGTAGGGCATCAGGAGCCTCTAGGTTGGGACCTCCTTTAGGGTGGCCGACAGGGTTCTTGGCCAGACTAGAACTGGGAGCGGGACCGTATCTGAAGGCCTCGGGGGCGACACCTGCAGAAAACAGACTGTTATTAGGGGGTTCATTAGGCAGAACCTCGATATTCTCCACGTTATCATACGGCAGCTCGGAGCCGGCTTTGGCTTCTGTAGGTTGATTCTCTGTGTTATCGGCTTTCCATGGGACGTGAGGATCATGGAAACCGCTGGCACTCTGCGGTAATGAAGTTGGTTGAGTGTTGGGTGCGCTGGGATGTAAAGGCAAAGGTGACGCAATATGGGGTGCTCCTGATGGGGCTGTAAATGGATGCACATTCCCCGGGCGCCCCAGGTTTTGGTGGTAAGCGGTATCCACAGATTGCCTCCGCGGCACGTGCTGCTGGTCTGTGGACGGGATCTCCACATTTTCTGCTTCATCTCCTTTAAAGAACATGGATATGGTCCCAGAGTCTGTGTCACTAGCGGCCTGATGCGGTCTTGCAGGCTCACTTTGTGGTTTGTTTTCTGTTGCAGGATATGGCGCTCCAGTCTGTCCAGCATTGGGATTGGGCAGTGGAGCTTGTGTCAGTGGATACGGCTGATTATACCAGTGCTCGGGATTCTGGTGCTGCAGGTAATCCACTGGCATGATGTTGCTGTACGGGGGCATGCTATGTGGTTGTACTTGCCCTGATCCACCTCCAAGAGGGAACGTAACGGGGGGAGTCCTTTGTGGTGCTGAAAAGTAGCCCGGCTCACTGGTTTGTGGGGGCAAGTGAGAAACCTCTAAATACGGAGGGGAGTAGTAGGGAGCGGTGTATGCCGGGTGCTGGGTGGAGGTAGGTGGTGGAGCCTGGCTGGATGACCATGGTGCAGTAGTTTGCTGAGATGTGGCAGGAGGATAAGCCTGTGGTGGAGGTGCCATGCCGCTGCTACTATTCATTTCCATATTAACACTTTGCCTGCTCTGAGAGCTGCCCAGACCAGCAGCGTTCTCTAATCCACCTGCCATGTTCTGCGGAGACAATGCAACAGGGTAACTGACAGGAGGTAAAGCCATGTTATTGGTTAACTGCCCACTCTGTACAGATGGAGCAGAAGTGTTAATATGAGAGGGTCCGGCTCCCATGGGCTGAGAAGACGACCCCGAGGCTGACACCTGAGCTTCGGCACCGCGAGATGAGCTGAGTGTAACAGGCTGGGGGTACAATGAGGGCGATGGGCCCTGCACGGTCAGAGCGTTAGCATTGGGTGCAGTAGTGGATGGAATATTCTGAGGGGTCATTCTGCCAAAAGCAAAAGGGTCTGTGACAGGCTGTACTGGAGGAGGCGCCATTGCTGAAGGGGTAGGTGTTCTTTTGCGCCAGTAGGGGGTAGTGGTCATTCCCATGCGAGGAGGAGCCCCCGACCCTGGAGGGCCAGACTGAGGAGGTGGCTGCATGCTCTTTCCTTCTAACTGGAAACGTCTCCGATTTCCTTCTGTAGAATCAATGAAGAATGTCGTCACCTGCAGAAAGAAGACAAGTCTGTAAGAAGATGGCAGGGAGAAGAGGGCAGAGGCGGCAGGGAGAAGAGGGCAAAGGCGGCAGGGAGAAGAGGGCAAAGGCGGCAGGGAGAAGAGGGCAAAGGCGGCAGGGAGAAGAGGGCAAAGGCGGCAGGGAGAAGAGGGCAAAGGCGGCAGGGAGAAGAGGGCAAAGGCGGCAGGGAGAAGAGGGCAAAGGCGGCAGGGAGAAGAGGGCAAAGGCGGCAGGGAGAAGAGGGCAAAGGCGGCAGGGAGAAGAGGGCAAAGGCGGCAGGGAGAGGAGGGCAAAGGCGGCAGGGAGAGGAGGGCAAAGGCGGCAGGGAGAGGAGGGCAAAGGCGGCAGGGAGGGGAGGTCAAAGGCGGCAGGGAGCCATCAGGAAAGAACAGGGTATAGTCAGCGACCACCATCAGCGAAGAACAGGGTATAGTCAGCGACCATCATCAGCAAAGAACAGGGTATAGTCAGCGACCATCATCAGCAAAGAACAGGGTATAGTCAGCGACCACCATCAGCAAAGAACAGGGTATAGTCAGCGACCACCATCAGCAAAGAACAGGGTATAGTCAGCGACCAACATCAGCAAAGAACAGGGTATAGTCAGCGACCAACATCAGCAAAGAACAGGGTATAGTCAGCAACTAGTACTGGAACCCAGGGCCCACAAGGGATGCAACGGGCAGTGCAGGCTGGCATTAAAGAAACCATGTAAAGCATCATCTCCGGAGACCCTTTATCCAACACATAGACCCCCACATGGTGCCGGAGTCACAGCTAACAGGAGGACTCATGATGCGGACACGAAGGAGCGACGCTGCAGCAGAATTGTGAATTCCGCAGGTGAAGTGAAACATACAAAGCAAATAACGTTGTGCACAATGACGGCCGACGGGGCGGAACGGGGCACGGCCAGAGCAAACAGATTATATCCCAGCACACAGCATCACTGCTGCCAGAACCTAACGTGGAGCCCAGGGACACAGCAACATGTGGCATCACATGACCCAGCCGCAATGCGGAGGTGTACTACATGTACCAGCATGCCCTGACCCACAATCTACAAGTGTCCTTCCGGCTGACCCAAAACTACAACTCCCATCATGCCTGGACATGTGACGAAGGGGGCGCTGCTCTCCCACATCTCTGCTGACAGGTACAGGCTTAACACTTGTCACAGCTGAGGGTCTGTTACTATAATGTCCAGTGTAGACAGGTAACAGGCTTTGCCGCTCAGAGGATGAGCTGCCCTGATACACTGAAACAAGCTGTCAGCTGTGAGCAGTATTAGTCTGTACAGCCTTGGATGTGAGCTGGATTGTTCCCATTTGCCGAGCCCTTTAACCCTTTCCTCTCAGTGAGTAAACTGTACAGGACGGACATCCTGCTGAGCATCGACACGTGATCATCCAACAAGACGCGACCAACCCCGACCTCAATACCATTCCGCCCGGCCAGTACCCCCCCCGATACCATCCCGCCCTGCCAGAGCCCACCGGGACGCGCCCCCCTCGGGCGCTTCTGCCCCGGGACGCGCCCCCCTCGGGCGCTTCTGCCCCGGGACGCGCCCCCCTCGGGCGCTTCTGCCCCGGGACGCGCCCCCCTCGGGCGCTTCTGCCCCGGGACGCGCCCCCCTCGGGCGCTTCTGCCCCGGGACGCGCCCCCCTCGGGCGCTTCTGCCCCGGGACGCGCCCCCCTCGGGCGCTTCTGCCCCGGGACGCGCCCCCCTCGGGCGCTTCTGCCCCGGGGACGCGCCCCCCTCGGGCGCTTCTGCCCCGGGACGCGCCCCCCTCGGGCGCTTCTGCCCCGGGACGCGCCCCCCTCGGGCGCTTCTGCCCCGGGACGCGCCCCCCTCGGCGCTTCTGCCCCGGGACGCGCCCCCCTCGGGCGCTTCTGCCCCGGGACGCGCCCCCCTCGGGCGCTTCTGCCCCGGGACGCGCCCCCCTCGGGCGCTTCTGCCCCGGGACGCGCCCCCCTCGGGCGCTTCTGCCCCGGGACGCGCCCCCCTCGGGCGCTTCTACCCCGGGACGCGTCCCCCTCGGGCGCTTCTACGTCGGGACGCGTCCCCCTCGGGCGCTTCTACCCCCCCGGACGCCCCTGTCCCGTCCCCCCCTGTCCCCGTCGGACCCCCCTGTCCCCAGCCGGACGCCCCTGTCCCCAGCCGGACCCCCCTGTCCCCAGCTGGACGCCCCGTACCCCCCCACCCCCCCGCGGACGCCCCTGTCCCCCCCCGGACGCCCCTGTCCCCCCCAGACGTCCCTGTCCCCTGTCCCCCCCGGATGCCCCTGTCCCCCCCGGATGCCCTGTCCCCCCCCGGATGCCCCTGTCCCCCCCCAGATGCCCCTGTCCCCCCCCGGATGCCCCTGTCCCCCCCCAGATGCCCCTGTCCCCCCCCAGATGCCCCTGTCCCCCCCCAGATGCCCCTGTCCCCCCCCCAGTCCCCCCCGGATGCCCCTGTCCCCCCCAGTCCCCCCCGGATGCCCCTGTCCCCCCCAGTCCCCCCCGGATGCCCCCTGTCCCCCCCAGTCCCCCCCGGATGCCCCTGTCCCCCCCGGATGCCCCAGTCCCCCCCCCGGACGCCCCTGTCCCCCCCTGTCCCCCCCGGATGACCCTGTCCCACCCGGATGCCCCTGTCCCCCCCGGACGTCCCTGTCCCCCCCAGATGCCCCTGTTCCCCTCCGGATGCCCCTGTTCCCCCCCGGGACGCCCCTGTCCCCCCCAGTCCCCCCCCCCGGACGCCCCTGTCCCCCCCAGTCCCCCCCGGATGCCCCTGTCCCCCCGGATGCCCCTGTCCCCCCCAGTCCCCCCCCGGATGCCCCTGTCCCCCCCAGTCCCCCCCCCGGATGCCCCTGTCCCCCCCAGTCCCCCCCCGGATGCCCCTGTCCCCCCCAGTCCCCCCCGGATGCCCCTGTCCCCCCCAGATGCCCCTGTCCCCCCCAGTCCCCCCGGATGCCCCTGTCCCCCCCAGATGCCCCTGTCCCCCCCAGTCCCCCCCGGATGCCCCTGTACCCCCAGTCCCCCCCGGATGCCCCTGTCCCCCCCGGATGCCCCTGTCCCCCCCGGATGCCCCTGTCCCCTCCGAGTCGCTGCTCACAGTGATGTTATGATGAGGAGGGACAGGACATGCAGCCATCTCTAACCCCACAGAATCCACTGATCCCCCATAGAGTAATATGTACTGTACTACGACTCTCATCATCATGCTAGCACTGTTATGGAGTCAGGGGGCCCCCACAACTGCCTGTCCCCCCACACCCCTGACACTATGGGGCTGTACACAGGGGAGAACCCCCCTCCACCCGGGCAGGAGCCGGGGCCCGCGGCTACCCACATCCAGCAGGGGCCGCCGGAGCTCCGCCCTCTCCTCACCTCCGGTTCCGGGGACCCGTCACTGTCTACCGGCAGCTAGCGAACTAAACCGAACTCGGCAGCGCAGCCATCTTGGATATCCGGCTCGCCGACGTGTACATTCCTACGTCACATCACGTTACGTCATGACGTCACGAGCCTCCGGTCCCTGGCACGGAGCCGTGCGGGGGGCGGGGCCTGCGTCAGGAGAGTGTCGCCGCGGAGAAGCTCAGCCGCCATTTTCCTGGTGTCCCGCGCGGGTAAACTTGGGCTCTGCTCACACTGTGGAGTTTTGCTACACTTTGAGGTTTAAAAAAAAAAGTAAGATGGAAGAAAAATGACGTAAAATAATCCTGCTCTTTACGGCATTTGTTGCAAAGTGTTTTGAAGCATTTACAGCCAAATAAGGCACCAATAATGATAACGCCTATACAAGCGGAGGGTGACTGCTATGTGACGTCGCCATGGCGCCATGTCACCTATTACATATAGGCCACGCCCACATTGAGGAGCCTGCACCTGTTTAGGGTGTGACCCCGCCCATCTTAGGGCTGCATTATGGTCCCAGAAGCTTCCAGTATGTGGTGTTTGACGCTCATGAGGCGACATTTCAGCTTCTTTCCTCTAAGTGGCAGATCTGGGCGCATGTCCCTCATGTATAAGTCAGACTGAGCCAGACCATGTGACCTGTGATGGCGGCCGCATCCGACCATTGTGGTTACATGATAATCTGTGACCCCAGTATAGCTCCAATATCTATCATAGAGTGACACGGCCTGAAACGCGTCTGTACCATGTGACCCTGCACTGCCCCCCTGTGCTTATCTATCATAGAGTGACACGGCCTGAAACGCGTCTGTACCACGTGACCCCGCACTGTCCCCCTGTGCTTATCTATCATAGAGTGACACGGCCTGAAACGCGTCTGTACCACGTGACCCCGCACTGTCCCCCTGTGCTTATCTATCATAGAGTGACACGGCCTGAAACGCGTCTGTACCATGTGACCCTGCACTGCCCCCCTGTGCTTATCTATCATAGAGTGACACGGCCTGAAACGCGTCTGTACCATGTGACCCTGCACTGCCCCCCTGTGCTTATCTATCATAGAGTGACACGGCCTGAAACGCGTCTGTACCATGTGACCCCGCAATGTCCCACTGTGCTTATCTATCATAGAGTGACACGGCCTGAAACGCGTCTGTACCATGTGACCCCGCACTGTCCCCCTGTGCTTATCTATTATAGAGTGACACGGCCTTAAACGCGTCTGTACCATGTGACCCTGGACTGTCCCCCTGTGGTTATCTATCATAGAGTGACACGGCCTGAAACGCGTCTGTACCACGTGACCCCGCACTGTCCCACTGTGCTTATCTATCATAGAGTGACACGGCCTGAAACGCGTCTGTACCACGTGACCCCGCACTGTCCCCCTGTGCTTATCTATCATAGAGTGACACGGCCTGAAACGCGTCTGTACCATGTGACCCCACACTGTCCCCCTGTGCTTATCTATCATAGAGTGACACGGCAAGAAACGCGTCTGTGTCATGTGACCCTGCACTGTCCCCCTGTGGTTATCTATCATAGAGTGACACGGCCTGAAACGCGTCTGTACCATGTGACCCCACACTGTCCCCCTGTGCTTATCTATCATAGAGTGACACGGCAAGAAACGCGTCTGTATCATGTGACCCCGCACTGTCCCCCTGTGCTTATCTATCATAGAGTGACATGGCCTGAAACGCGTCTGTACCATGTGACCCCACACTATCCCCCTGTGCTTATCATAGAGTGACACGGCCTGAAACGCGTCTGTACCATGTGACCCTGCACTGTCCCACTGGGCTTAACTATCATAGAATGACACGTCCTGAAACGCGTCTGTACCATGTGACCCTGCACTGCCCCCCTGTGCTTATCTATCATAGAGTGACACGGCCTGAAACGCGTCTGTACCATGTGACCCTGCACTGTCCCCCTGTGCTTATCTATCATAGAGTGACACGGCCTGAAACGCGTCTGTGTCATGTGACCCCGCACTGTCCCCCTGTGCTTATCTATCATAGAGTGACACAGCCTGAAACGCGTCTGTGTCATGTGACCCCGCACTGTCCCCCTGTGCTTATCTATCATAGAGTAATACGGCCTGAAACGCGTCTGTTCCATGTGACCCCCGCACTGTCCCCCTGTGCTTATCTATCATAGAGTGACACGGCCTGAAACGCGTCTGTATCATGTAACCCCGCACTGTCCCACTGTGCTTATCTATCATAGAGTGACATGGCCTGAAACGCGTCTGTACCATGTGACCCCACACTATCCCCCTGTGCTTATCATAGAGTGACACGGCATGAAACGCGTCTGTACCATGTGACCCTGCACTGTCCCCCTGTGCTTATCTATCATAGAGTGACACAGCCTGAAACGCGTCTGTACCATGTGACCCCGCAATGTCCCACTGTGCTTATCTATCATAGAGTGACACGGCCTGAAACGCGTCTGTACCATGTGACCCCGCAATGTCCCACTGTGCTTATCTATCATAGAGTGACACGGCCTGAAACGCGTCTGTACCATGTGACCCCGCAATGTCCCACTGTGCTTATCTATCATACAGTGACACGGCCTGAAACGCGTCTGTACCATGTGACCCCGCACTGTCCCCCTGTGGTTATCTATCATAGAGTGACACGGCCTGAAACGCGTCTGTACCATGTGACCCCACACTGTCCCCCTGTGCTTATCTATCATAGAGTGACACGGCAAGAAACGCGTCTGTACCATGTGACCCCGCACTGTCCCCCTGTGCTTATCTATCATAGAGTGACATGGCCTGAAACGCGTCTGTTCCATGTGACCCCACACTATCCCCCTGTGCTTATCATAGAGTGACACGGCCTGAAACGCGTCTGTACCATGTGACCCTGCACTGTCCCACTGGGCTTAACTATCATAGAATGACACGTCCTGAAACGCGTCTGTACCATGTGACCCTGCACTGCCCCCCTGTGCTTATCTATCATAGAGTGACACGGCCTGAAACGCGTCTGTACCATGTGACCCTGCACTGTCCCCCTGTGCTTATCTATCATAGAGTGACACGGCCTGAAACGCGTCTGTGTCATGTGACCCCGCACTGTCCCCCTGTGCTTATCTATCATATAGTGACACGGCCTGAAACGCGTCTGTACCATGTGACCCTGCACTGTCCCCCTGTGCTTATCTATCATAGAGTGACATGGCCTGAAACGCGTCTGTACCATGTGACCCCACACTATCCCCCTGTGCTTATCATAGAGTGACACGGCCTGAAACGCGTCTGTACCATGTGACCCCCGCACTGTCCCCCTGTGCTTATCTATCATAGAGTGACACGGCATGAAACGCGTCTGTACCATGTGACCCTGCACTGTCCCCCTGTGCTTATCTATCATAGAGTGACACGGCCTGAAACGCGTCTGTATCATGTGACCCCGCAATGTCCCACTGTGCTTATCTATCATAGAGTGACACGGCCTGAAACGCGTCTGTACCATGTGACCCCACACTATCCCCCTGTGCTTATCATAGAGTGACACGGCCTGAAACGCGTCTGTATCATGTAACCCCGCACTGTCCCCCTGTGCTTATCTATCATAGAGTGACACGGCAAGAAACGCGTCTGTATCATGTGACCCCGCACTGTCCCCCTGTGCTTATCTATCATAGAGTGACACGGCCTGAAACGCGTCTGTACCATGTGACCCCACACTATCCCCCTGTGCTTATCATAGAGTGACACGGCATGAAACGCGTCTGTACCATGTGACCCTGCACTGTCCCCCTGTGCTTATCTATCATAGAGTGACACGGCCTGAAACGCGTCTGTATCATGTGACCCCGCAATGTCCCACTGTGCTTATCTATCATAGAGTGACACGGCCTGAAACGCGTCTGTACCATGTGACCCCACACTATCCCCCTGTGCTTATCATAGAGTGACACGGCCTGAAACGCGTCTGTATCATGTGACCCCGCACTGTCCCCCTGTGCTTATCTATCATAGAGTGACACGGCAAGAAACGCGTCTGTATCATGTGACCCCGCACTGTCCCCCTGTGCTTATCTATCATAGAGTGACACGGCCTGAAACGCGTCTGTACCATGTGACCCCACACTATCCCCCTGTGCTTATCATAGAGTGACACGGCCTGAAACGCGTCTGTATCATGTAACCCCGCACTGTCCCCCTGTGCTTATCTATCATAGAGTGACACGGCAAGAAACGCGTCTGTATCATGTGACCCCGCACTGTCCCACTGTGCTTATCTTTTATAGAGTGACACGGCAAGAAACGTGTCTGTCCCATGTGACCCTGCACTGTCCCCCTGTGCTTATCTATCATAGAGTAATACGGCCTGAAACACGTCTGTACCATGTGACCCAGTACTGTCCCCCTGTGCTTATCTATCATAGAGTGACACGGCCTGAAACGCGTCTGCATCATGTGACCCCGCACTGTCCCCCTGTGCTTATCTATCATAGAGTGACAGTCTGAAACGCGTCCGTATGAAGTGAGGCTTACACTCCGCACTGTCCCCCTGGGATGGACGGTCCTGTGGTGTCCCCCCGCTCGGCTCTTGGTCCGCTCTGTCAGTAATCACAGGCGCCTCTAGAGGGCGACAAACTACCATAAATTAGAGAGGGACATCTGTGGAAACACACAAGGTATGGAGAGCGTTCCTCCAGATCCCTGGCAGCGCTTACACGTGAGAGGCAGAATAATGGGGGAGGAAGCCCCTTTAAGATGTCTCATGAGATCGCCCCCTGCGCTCTGTTCATCTGTTGTGGTAACTTTGTCAGGCAGTGAACAGAGGGACAGTGTGGATGACGCTGCTGCTCCCACTACTCCCAGTCTCCCCACCCATCCAGTGGTTGTCCCCTATTCTGTGTGGCCGCTTTCTTCCAGAAACAGCGTGTGTGATATCACAGCTCTGCCACGCTGCGGATTGTGTGATGTCACAGCTCTGCCACGCTGAAGATTGTGTGATGTCACAGCTCTGCCACGCTGTGGATTGTGTGATGTCACAGCTCTGCCACGCTGCGGATTGTGTGATGTGACGGCTCTGCCACGCTGCGGATTGTGTGATGTCACAGCTCTGCCACACTGCGGATTGTGTGATGTCACAGCTCTGCCACGCTGCGGATTGTGTGATGTGACGGCTCTGCCACGCTGCGGATTGTGTGATGTCACATCTCTGCCACGCTGTGGATTGTGTGATGTCACAGCTCTGCCACAGGGCGGATTGTGTGATGTCACAGCTCTGCCACGCTCCGGATTGTGTGATGTCACAGCTCTGCCACGCTTCAGATTGTGTGATGTCACAGCTGTGCCACACTGCGGATTGTGTGATGTCACAGCTCTGCCACGCTGCGGATTGTGTGATGTCACAGCTCTGCCACACTGCACATTGTGTGATGTCACAGCTCCGCCACGCTGCAGATTGTGTGATGTCACAGCTCTGTGATGCAGCGGATTGTGTGATGTCACAGCTCTGCCACGCTGCGGATTGTGTGATGTCACGGCTCTGCCACACTATGGATTGTGTGATGTCACAGCTCTGCATTGCTGCGGATTGTGTGATGTCACAGCTCTGCCACGCTGCGGATTGTGTGATGTCACAGCTCTGCCACAGGGCGGATTGTGTGATGTCACAGTTCTGCCACAGGGCGGATTGTGTGATATCACAGCTCTGCCACGCTGCTGCGGATTGTGTGATATCACAGCTCTGCCACGCTTCAGATTGTGTGATGTCACAGCTCTGCCACGCTGCGGATTGTGTGATGTTACAGCTATGTGATGCAGCGGATTGTGTGATGTCACAGCTCTACCACGCTGCTGCGGATTGTGTGATGTCACAGCTCTGCCACGCTGCTGCGGATTGTGTGATGTCACAGCTCTGCCACAGGGTGGATTGTGTGATGTCACAGCTCCGCCACGCTGTGGATTGTGTGATGTCACAGCTCTGCCACGCTGCAGATTGTGTGATGTCACAGCTCTGCCACGCTGCTGTGGATTGTGTGATGTCACAGCTCTGCCACAGGGTGGATTGTGTGATGTCACAGCTCTGCCACAGGGTGGATTGTGTCATGTCACAGCTCTGCCACGCTGCTGCGGATTGTGTGATGTCACAGCTCTGCCACGCTTCAGATTGTGTGATGTCACAGCTGTGCCACACTGCGGATTGTGTGATGTCACAGCTCTGCCACGCTGCGGATTGTGTGATGTCACAGCTCTGCCACACTGCACATTGTGTGATGTCACGGCTCTGCCACACTATGGATTGTGTGATGTCACAGCTCTGCATCGCTGGGGATTGTGTGATGTCACAGCTCTGCCACGCTGCGGATTGTGTGATGTCACGGCTCTACCACACTGCGGATTGTGTGATGTCACAGCTCTGCATTGCTGCGGATTGTGTGATGTCACAGCTCTGCCACGCTGCGGATTGTGTGATGTCACAGCTCTGCCACGCTGTGGATTGTGTGATGTCACAGCTCTGCCACGCTGTGGATTGTGTGATGTCACAGCTCTGCCACGCTGCGGTTTGTGTGATGTCACGGCTCTGCCACACTATGGATTGTGTGATGTCACAGCTCTACCACACTGCGGATTGTGTGATGTCACAGCTCTGCCATGCTGTGGATTGTGTGATGTCACAGCTCTGCCACGCTGCGGATTGTGTGATATCACTGTGGTACTGCACCTGGGGTATTTAGAGGGGATTTCCAGGCAGGAGAGGTGGGGGTGATTGGCTAAGGGGACCTGCACCCGGTGGGGACACTGGCAGCGCTATTCTGTTATCCACCCCCGCCCAGAGCATTGAGACAACGTCCTTTAAAGGGGTTTCCAGTCCTAGAAAATCATGGCCGCCCCTTAGTGTGAGTAGTCAGTAATTCACACGTTCCGTGAAATAGTCTGTGATTGCCGATCTGCCGACAATTTTAGGGGAGAAAATCGGACGTGTGGCAGCGCGGAGGCGATGGCGGCCGGATCCCCAGATGGAATTCTATGGGCTCCGTGTCTTTCACTGACTCCACGAATGTCGCATCATGTCACCTGGTTCAGGTGTCAGCGGGTGCAGGGGGGGGGGGCTGCAGTTCCAGGGCGGCTCGCTGGAGTCCCCTCCCCCTTGCGGCGCACACCGTGATCACCGTGTGGGCAGATAGCACCACAGAAGATCAACGTCCGGCAATACCTCGCTCCCAGCTGGCGTCTAGGTGTATGGAGGACGGTGCAATCCCCAAATAATGAATCCGAAGCTCTGCTGATGTACAGCTACTACTACCCCCACTATACCAGTATATAGCTCCAGCTACTACTACCCCCACTATACCAGTATATAGCTCCAGCTACTACTACCCCCACTATACCAGTATATAGCTCCAGCTACTACTACCCCCACTATACCAGTATATAGCTCCAGCTACTACTACCCCCACTATACCAGTATATAGCTCCAGCTACTACTACCCCCACTATAACAGTATATAGCTCCAGCTACTACTACCCCCACTATAACAGTATATAGCTCCAGCTACTACTACCCCCACTATACCAGTATATAGCTCCAGCTACTACTACCCCCACTATAACAGTATATAGCTCCAGCTACTACTACCCCCACTATACCAGTATATAGCTCCAGCTACTACTACCCCCACTATACCAGTATATAGCTCCAGCTACTACTACCCCCACTATACCAGTATATAGCTCCAGCTACTACTACCCCCACTATACAAGTATATAGCTCCAGCTACTACTACCCCCACTATACCAGTATATAGCTCCAGCTACTACTACCCCCACTATACCAGTATATAGCTCCAGCTACTACTACCCCCACTATACCAGTATATAGCTCCAACTACTACTACCCCCACTATACAAGTATATAGCTCCAGCTACTACTACCCCCACTATACCACTAT
This sequence comes from Dendropsophus ebraccatus, assembly GCF_027789765.1. NCBI lineage: Eukaryota > Metazoa > Chordata > Amphibia > Anura > Hylidae > Dendropsophus > Dendropsophus ebraccatus. Next base: position 2,596,570 of record NC_091463.1, read on the forward strand.
ATAGCTCCAGCTACTACTACCCCCACTATACCAGTATACAGCTCCAGCACTACTACCCCCACTATACCAGTATATAGCTCCAGCTACTACTACCCCCACTATACCAGTATATAGCTCCAACTACTACTACCCCCACTATACCAGTATATAGCTCCAGCTACTACTACCCCCACTATACCAGTATATAGCTACAGCTACTACTACCCCCACTATACCAGTATATAGCTCCAGCTACTACTACCCCCACTATACCAGTATATAGCTCCAACTACTACTACCCCCACTATACCAGTATATAGCTCCAGCTACTACTACCCCCACTATACCAGTATATAGCTCCAGCTACTACTACCCCCATTATACCAGTATATAGCTCCAGCTACTACTACCCCCATTATACCAGTATATAGCTCCAACTACTACTACCCCCACTATACAAGTATATAGCTCCAGCTACTACTACCCCCACTATACCAGTATATAGCTCCAACTACTACTACCCCCACTATACCAGTATATAGCTCCAGCTACTACTACCCCCACTATACCAGTATATAGCTCCAGCTACTACTAACCCCATTATACCAGTATATAGCTCCAGGTACTACTACCCCCACTATACCAGTATATAGCTACAGCTACTACTACCCCCACTATACCAGTATACAGCTCCAGCACTACTACCGCTACTACTACCCCCACTATACCAGTATACAGCTCCAGCACTACTACAGCTACTACTACTCCCAATCTATCAGTATATACAAGGATCCATGAAAGAAAACGTACAAGGATGCAAACATGGATGGGTTCCCACAGATTATGGATCTAGCTAGCTGACTAAAATCACAGTCCTTAAAAACCACTGGACGTGTGACTAAGGTCTAAGACGTTACATTATATATAGTTATATGTCTGCTACAATGAGCAAAATAATACTGCGGCTCAGGGGTGTAGTGGGGGGGGGGCAGGATGGCAGAGGATGAGGATGAGGCAGTCCTGTCCTGTCAGTGTGGGGACGCAGGGAGCAGGTTTAGTTGATCAGAGGTATTTCCCGTACTGTTCTGTCTCCTGGCTGCTGTTTAGTAATGATTTGAGCAAAATTGCAGCGTTTTTACCGCGAATTTGCTCAAATCGGGGCTAAACGGCAGCCAAGAGACAGTACAGTAAAGTTACTGTAGATGATTAAGGACCTGGACATCTGACTATGATGTCATCACAGGTCCTGTGCACAATGGAGGAGGAAGAAACAAGATGCAGGTGTGTGGAAAGGGGAGGACAGTCGGGGGTGCCCAGTCTGGGGAGGGGGGGGGTGAAGGGTGCCCAGTCTGGGGGGGGGGGGGGGGTGAAGGGAGCCCAGTGTGGGGAGGAGGGTGAAGGGTGCCCAGTCTGGGGAGGGGGGTGAAGGGTGCCCAGTCTGGGGAGGAGGGTGAAGGGTGCCAAGTGTGGGGAGGAGGGTGAAGGGAGCCCAGTGTGGGGAGGGGGTTGAAGGGAGCCCAGTGTGGGGAGGAGGGTGAAGGGTGCCCAGTGTGGGGAGGGGGTTGAAGGGAGCCCAGTGTGGGGAGGGGGGTGAAGGGAGCCCAGTGTGGGGAGGGGGGTGAAGGGAGCCCAGTGTGGGGAGGGGGGTGAAGGGTGCCAAGTGTGGGGAGGAGGGTGAAGGGTGCCCAGTCTGGGGAGGGGGGTGACTGGTGCCCAGTCTGGGGAGGGGGGTGACTGGTGCCCAGTCTGGGGAGGAGGGTGAGAGGTGCCAAGTGTGGGGAGGAGGGTGAAGGGAGCCCAGTGTGGGGAGGGGGGTGAAGGGAGCCCAGTCTGGGAAGGAGGATGAAGGGTGCCCAGTCTGGGGAGGGGGGTGAAGAGTGCCAAGTGTGGGGAGGACGGTGAAGGGTGCCCAGTCTGGGGAGGAGGGTGAAGGGTGCCCAGTCTGGGGAGGAGGGTGAAGGGTGCCAAGTGTGGGGAGGAGGGTGAAGGGAGCCCAGTGTGGGGAGGGGGGTGAAGGGAGCCCAGTGTGGGGAGGAGGGTGAAGGGAGCCCAGTCTGGGAAGGAGGATGAAGGGTGCCCAGTCTGGGAAGGAGGATGAAGGGTGCCAAGTGTGGGGAGGAGGGTGAAGGGTGCCCAGTCTGGGGAGGGGGGGTGAAGAGTGCCAAGTGTGGGGAGGACGGTGAAGGGTGCCAAGTGTGGGGAGGGGGGTGAAGGGTGCCCAGTCTGGGGAGGAGGGTAAAGGGTGCCAAGCGTGGGGAGGAGGGTGAAGGGTGCCCAGCGTGGGGAGGAGGGTTAAGGGTGCCCAGCGTGGGGAGGGGGGTGAAGGGAGCCCAGTGTGGGGAGGAGGGTGAAGGGTGCCCAGTGTGGGGAGGAGGGTGAAGGGTGCCCAGTCTGGGGAGGAGGGTGAAGGGTGCCCAGTGTGGGGAGGAGGGTGAAGGGTGCCCAGTGTGGGGAGGGGGGTGAAGGGAGCCCAGTGTGGTGTGGAGAGTGGACAGGGGGAGACACACAAGAGAGTTGGGGTCCAGTGTCTATTTAGGGGTCTGGTTGTACATTATTCTATACTTAAAGGGAACCAATCACGCCGAATATGCCCCTAATGATAAGGAAACGTAAACGAAAGGCACGGTCCTGGGCGTAGCTAGGCAGGGTCCTGGGCGCTTTCGAGCGCTGTAATCACGCCCAGAGGGGCGTGATTAAAAGACCTGCGCTCCACCGACGTCACCCAGGGCTTGCGTTCCACGTCGGCTGCGCTGTGACATCATCAGCACGCCGCTCAGGCGCAGTACGGCAGGAGAAGTTGCTGACGTACTGCGCATGAGCGAGGGTACAGGGGCATGTTTGGGAAGCATGCTGGGTGATGTACCAGCACGTTTCCTTAACATTAGGGGCATATTCGGCATGATTGGTTCCCTTTAACCCCTCAAGACTGCCCTCTACAAATCTAGATCACATTTATGTAGAGTAGTCACTGTGTACATACATTACTGATCTGGAGATATATCCTGTATTATACCCCAGAGCTGCACTCAGTAGTGGATTACAATAGGGGCGTTCCGGGCGGCAGCCCGGGGCCCTGAGCTCTTGGGGGGCCCATGACCACCCAAAAAGACTCATACTTTCAGTGGTGTACTGTCTCCTGGCTGCACTTCCGCCATGATTTGCAAAAAATCACTGTGTTTAATGGCAATTTTGCACAAATCAGGACATCATGACATTATCTGTCCTGTACTATGAACGCCAGGCTAGTGCTGCCATAGTTACAGTGGGGTGGGGGGGGGCCCAGGCTAGTGCTGCCATAGTTACAGTGGGGTGGGGGGGGCCCAGGCTAGTGCTGCCATAGTTACAGTGGGGTGGGGGGGGGCCCAGGCTCGTGCTGCCATAGTTACAGTGGGGTGGGGGGGGCCCAGGCTCGTGCTGCCATAGTTACAGTGGGGTGGGGGGGGCCCAGGCTAGTGCTGCCATAGTTACAGTGGGGTGGGGGGGGCCCAGGCTTGGTGAACAGCCCAGGGCCTATGGTAAAGTTAATCTGCCCCTGGCTGCACTCACTGTTCTGCTGGTGAGGTCACTGTGTACATACATTACGGATCCTGAGTTATATCCTGTAATTCTTTTTATTAGAAAAATATAAAACTTAACAAGTATAACTGCATAAACATAAACATAAACGCGGCTACATCAGCCAGAACAAAAACAAATACAAAGCTTTTCTGCTTATAACAAAAACAACAAATTTATAAATTCTTAAATAATGTCTTTACGGAAAGGAAATCATCCCTCACACCTGCCTCACCGGCCAGTCCAGCTTCATTATAAAATAGTACCAAAATGCCCCCAAACTTACAACTATTACTACCCCCACCACCGCTACTACCTACCCCACCACCGCTACTACCTACCCCACACTCACACCTCACAGCACACAGAAATTATATAGTAAAGCCACTTTAGACCAAAGGCCAAAAAGCTATAACATAGTTTGAGCCATGCTTGACTCTAACTTAATACAGTCCCTGCTTGGACATAACTGAACAAAATAAGAAAACCAAAACTACACAAAGCTTTTTTTTTTTTTTTTTTTTTTTTTTTTTCCCTTCAACACACAGAGCACCCCCCACTCACACACACCCCAGCACAATTCACCAACCAAACCTCCCATCCCCGCATACATAACTCCCACCTAACCCCCCCCCCCCCCCCCCCCCCCCCCCACACACACACACACACACACACACTAGACAACTTTAACAGTTAAGAAACTATCCTCAACTAAACAAAGTTAGTACAAATAGTAAAAAATGGAAACATCAAATACTAACTTAAGAATACCAGGTCCGGCTGCCTTATATACATAAAGATAAAATATGATGATAATAATAATTATAATAATAATATAATAATAATAATAATAAAGTATACTAATAAACAATAATGCAAATAATAATAAAATTATAGCAATCAAATTACATAAACCTATCTAATATTCTAACTACAAACCCCATCACCCACACTCCAAATCGGGACATGAGTCTGGGTCCATAAGTTCAGTTCTTGTCCCTCAGTGACTCATGCCAGAACCCCATCCAAGGAAAAGCATACGATGTAAACCCCCCATTGTCCCTCCCAACCTATCCTATACCCCATACCATATACAATAACTATAATCGTCCATAGGACTTATCCAGCCCTCAACTTACCAAACTACCTAAAACACCAACACCACAACACATAACAAAAAGGCTCAAGTTCGGTAGCCTGTAAGCCCTTTACTGTTTATAACTGAATAGAAAATTAAAACAAAAACCTAAAGTGTCATGCACAGCCCCCCACCAGGATCGGAGGATGGCAGACCGGGTACCATAATAATTTATAACCTATCCCTGACTATTCTCCCTACCCTCTCCCTACTACTATCCCTAAATATTAATCTAACCCTCACACTCTCCCTACCTCTGTCCCTACCTACTCTGTCCCTAACCAGAATTATGGTCCCTCACCCAGTGGGCTCAGTACCTAGGGCACAGAAAAGGAAAAACCTCTCCACAGGAGAGAAGCCCTACTTGTACCCAGCCTGCCATACTCCAAAGACCTGATCTTCCCAAGGTCACCAGTGATGTTCCTACAGACCTCCACCTTGGAGAGGACTCTACGCTGTGTAGATACTAGACACCGTGCGTTCCACGTGTGATACCTAACCACTAAGCTGACTAAGAATAACGTGCAGCGATCTCGGCCACCCAGGTTCCTGAATACTCCATAAGCCCACTCCGGATAGGTGAGGCTGACTAACTGACTCCAACCTATGGAGGCGCCCACCCTGGTGTAAACCCCTATATTGAAGGGACAATGAAGCAGGAAATGATCCATGCTCTCCAGCGTATTTCCACACTCCTCTCGGGGACACCCCCGATCATCGGAGCTCCTGCACTTCAAATTGTCCCTCACATATAGCTTCCCCTGGAAGCAGCGCCAGGCCAAGTCCCAAAACTTCTGGGGGATCCTCTTTGAATTCAAAAGATTTAACCCAACCCTCAGATCCCGACCTGGGCAATCCCTGAGCGCCAGAGGCTTCTGGAAATGGGTCAACAGAACCCTTTGGTCAAGGAATTTCCTTGACTGAGTCCTGATCTCCCACATTCCCAGACCCCACCGACGTATCATCTTCAGAGTCGGGGTAGCGTAAGCCGGAAGATATTCATGGGGTGTACGAAGGTCCTTCACTCGCCCTCCTGTCTCCCATTCCTGGAAGAAAGGCCGAAACCATTCCCTGCAGGAGAGTACCCACGGAGGAGCCCTCTCTTTCCAGAGGTTTGCAATGTTAGCTTTCAAGAAGGTGTTCACTAAGAACACCACAGGGTTCACCATAGACAAACCCCCAAGTCTCCTCGTGCGGTACGTAACCTCTCTCTTGACCAGGTTCAGCCTATTCCCCCATAACAACTGGAAGAACAGGCTGTAGATCCTAGTATAGGAAGCCTCTGGCAAGATACATACACTGCTCAGGTAGATGAACAAAGGGAGCAGGTACGATTTGATCAGGTGTACCCTTTCCCTTAAGGTTAAAGACCAACCCTTCCACTGGTCCACCTTCCGAGTGGCATCCTGGAGCCTACCATCCCAGTTTTTAGTGGGGTAATCACCCTGGCCAAATGTGATGCCCAATACTTTTGCTGACTCTTGGGGCTCTGGAAGGGTGTCCGGGAGATCAAACCTGGGATCTCCCCCTCCCAGCCAGAGACTCTCACACTTATCCTGGTTGATCTTGGACCCGGACGCCTCCGAGTAGCGCTCCACTTCAGACATCACCACATCTGCCTCCCCTCTCGAGGATACGAAGATAGTGACATCATCAGCGTACGCTACCACTCTCAGGGTGGCTTCTGATTCCTCCAGGCTCATCCCGACCCCTGCCAATGGTCCACAACCAACCCTCCTAAGGAAAGGGTCGATCGCGAACACATACAACAGTGGGCTCAAGGGACAGCCCTGGCGAACCCCAGACCCAACCTCAAAAGAGCGGCCAGACCAACCATTCACCAGCGGGAAACTCTCTGCCCCTGCATACAAGATCTTAAGCCAATTGACAAAAGTATCTGGTAGGCCATATCTCTGAAGGACAGACCAGAGGTACTCATGGTTCACCCGATCAAATGCTTTGGCCTGATCCAGGGACAGCAAGTACCCCTTCCAAAGACCCGCACTACTCCGCTCCACTGCCTCCCTGACACTAAGGACAGCACTTAAGGTGCTTCGGCCTGGAACAGAGCAGTGCTGAGCCCCCGAAAGGAGTTGGGGTGCAAACTTCACCAGCCTATTAAACAGTATCTTGGCCAGAATCTTCCTGTCCGCATTGAGAAGAGCTATGGGCCTCCAATTCTCAATACGGCTCGAATCTTTACCCTTTGACAGAAGAATCAGGGCTGACCTCCTCATTGACCTCGGCAGAGTGCCCGAGGAAAGACACTCATTGAAGACCTCGGTCAAGAGGGGAACCAAGAGGTCCCTGAAGGTCTTATACCACTCAGATGTTAAGCCATCTGGACCTGGCGACTTCTTCAGGGCAAGCCCTTCAATCGCCAGTCTAACTTCCTCTTCCCTGATCTCTTCTGCCAAAACATCAAGAGAGGGGTCTACCCCTGGCTCAGGAATGGTTTCAGCCAGGAAACCCGACATCACATCCCGATCTAGATCCTTCCTCCCCAAGAGGTGTGAGTAAAAGGATCTGACGACCTCCAGGATCCCTGATCTGGACCGGTTCAGAGATCCCGTACTATCAACCAGTCCAGTCACGATCTTACTATTCACTGACATCTTACAGTTTCTGTAGGGGTCGGGCGAGCGGTACCTCCCGAAATCCCTCTCAAAAACTAAAGATGTGTGCCTATCATACTGACACCTCATGAGCAAGGCTTTCACTCTGGAGATCTCCTCTCTACTACCTCCAGTCGAGACGAGATGCTCGAGTTTCCTCCTCAGGCCCTGATACACACGATACCTATTCAGGGACCTGAGGCTCGAGAGCTGGCGGAAGAACCTCGCAACCCGCTTCTTGAATATCTCCCACCACTCTGACTTACTACTACATAGGCCCAGTAGAGGTACCTGACTCTGAAGAAAATCCTCAAAGGACTGTCTTACCTCTGCTTCTTCCAGGAGGGACGAATTCAGCCTCCAGTAGCCTCTACCCATCCGGGGGGTCTCTGAAACATTCAGGGAAAACAAAATTAGACAGTGGTCGGAGAACTCCACCTCAACCACGGACACTGCGGAAGAGGCGGCTTCCTCCTTTAAATAAAACCTGTCTAATCTAGACCTGCAGCTACCTCGATGATAGGTGAAACCCGCGTGGCCCGAGGGTGTCCGGATGTGGGCATCCTCTAGGCGAGCTTCCCTAACTATACTAATCAGGGCCATGCTATCATAAGCCAGCTTGTCTTTGGCGCCTCTCCTGTCCTGAGACCTCGTGATAGTGTTGAAGTCTCCACCAAAGATCACTTGCCGACTCGTAAAAAGAAAAGGCTTAATCCTCATAAAAAGGCTTTTACGGTCCCACTTAGTTTGTGGGGCATAGATGTTAATGAGCCTGAGCTCTTGCCCCTTCATGAGGACATCCAAGATCAGGCACCTCCCCATTTCCAACTCAATAACCCGTCTGCATTCTACAGGAGCGGTAAAAAGGACCGCCACCCCACTATACGGCTCAGCCGCAAGAGACCAGTGTGAAGGCCCATGCCTCCACTCTCGCTTGGCTTTTACTAGCAAGGCTTGATTTGTCAACCTGGTCTCCTGCAAAAACAAAATGTCGGCGTTAATACGACCGAGAAAATCAAAGGCTGCAAATCTAGCCGTATCCGACTTAATGCTGGCACAGTTAATGGATGCCAGAGTCAATGGGGTGAGTGCCGCCATCATGAATGATTGAGTTGGACAGCCTTGTCTCTTTATTTTCTACCCTTCTTTTTACCACCTTCCCCATCAGAAGAAGATCCTTTTGCCTTCTCTTTAACCCGCTTTAAAGATGCAGACATATCCATACCCAGATCCTCATCTCCTGACCCAGGGGCCACCTGGCCTCCCAAGGAAACTGCCTCAGAAGGAACAGGCTCGGCACCTCCTGGAGACCTCACCGTCTCCAAAATCAATCCCTCAGCCTCGGCTTTGCCGAGGGCCTGATACCTATTGGACAGAACGATCAGAGGGGGGTCAGTCAGGCTTTCCTTTGGCACTTGGCCCGCAACACCGGAGGACAAAGAAGAAGACGCCCTAGGCCCCTTCTGGCCTTGCCTCCTACTGTCGCACTTACGTTTTTCATTTTGCCCTTTCCCACCGTCCTCATCCAAACTTTCATATTGGGAGGAACTGGAGGAAATGGCTCTCTTTGCCTCCTCTTTACGAAGTCTCCTTATCTCTTCATCTAACTCGGTATCCCCCAGAGCCTCAGCTGTTCCCTCTAAGCTGGCATCTGGAGCAGGACCACTGACTACTCCTGGCATCAGGGAACTTCCCAGGTCCCTGCTCCTTCTGCGCTTCTCCTCTCGCCTGAGCTTAGAGGGGGTCTTGTTTTTTACCTTCTTCACGGGCACTAGTGCCCTTTCTCCTCTGCTGGTCCCCTCCCCAGGTGAGGCAACAACAAGGCTCTCCCCATCTTGGGCGGCCGCAGCATTGGAGAATGAGCGTGGACACCTGCTAAATGGGTGACCAAGGTCACCACACAGGTGACAGCGAATCCGGCCACAGGCGGCAGCCAGATGACCCTCCGCACCGCACAATGCACAAATCAGCTTAGTGCAGTTTGCACTAAAGTGGGTGGGATCACCACACCTGTGACACAGCTTCGGCTGCCCCTGATAAAAGACTTGGATCCTATCGCGTCCGAGGAAGGCAGCAGATGGAATGTGTGCGACAGTGTTGCCTGAACGACGGAGGCGAACGGAAAATGTCCAGGCTCCGGACCAAATACCATGCTCATCCAGATTTTTCTTGGGGATGTCCGTCACCTCCCCATACCTGCCTAGCCAGGTCATGATGTCATAGCAAGAAAGCGACTCGTTGCGCGTCAAAACGGTCACTTTCTTGACAGAACTCTGACGGGATACCGCCTTTACAGCGAAATCCCGCCACACAGGCTCATCCTTCACCAGCTCGTGATTAGACCAGAAGAGCTCAAGTCCCTCTGGCTTCACAAAGCTGATGTCGAATTCAGAGGTACCGTAGGGGTGGATCAGAGCAAAGATGTCATTCGCCCTGAAACTCATCTGGAAGAGAAGCTCCACCACCTTTGCTCTGGATGGGCACGCATCACTGCCTCTCCATACCAGACGGGCCACGTTCCTACGGCCAACCTCCTGCCCAGGTGTCGGAAGGGACCAGACCACTTCCCCATTATGCTCTCGGAATGCCCCAAGCCCATGTCTTTCTACATAGAAGGACAGGTCGACCTCCCGGCCCTCTACTTGGAGCGTTCTGTCTCCTCTCCTCAACGCCTCCAGGAGGCGTCGTTGCAAGTTACCTTCTCCTGGATTAAGAGATGAGGATCCCCTAGTTCCCCCAGCAGTGACGTTGGCATAGCTCCTTACTGGAGCGGCCACCACTGGGGGGGCAGCCGGACCATCCCCACTCCCCCCAGCAACCACAGAAGAAACATTAACATCAGCATTAATCATTCCCTGCCTAGCTGGGCTGGACTGGCCTACCTGTAGTCTGGCTGGCTTTATTACATTACTACTGGGTATATTAGTAGTAGCTCTGGCATTAGCAGTGGCATCCTTGGCATCCCTGGGCACATTTGACTGGGCAACCGTCTTCCCCTTAACTTGGGGAGATGCAGCATTGCCACCTGTCCGGCCCTCAGCCTCAGCCAGCACCTCTGCCTCAATCTCCTGCACCGCCTGAAGCATGGCTTCATTAATGTTATGTCCATTGGTGTGTACCTGCGGCACCAGACAGGCACCTGATTTAGTGACAGTCTCTTTACTGCTTGCTCTGTCCCCAGCAGTAAGATCATCACTGACACTTATGCCTTCTCCTGAAGCCTGGACACTCCTCCCTTTGCCTGCAGAGGAGCATCCTGCAGCTCCAGATATAGCCGAACGATCGCCCACAATTTTAATGCCCGACCGCCCGGGCAATGTGCCAGCCGCTGGCACTGGGACACTCCTCCCTTTACCTGCAGAGGAGCGCCCTGCACACGTCACCTCAGCCACCAAACTGTCCGGCCCCCCGGCCGCTCCTACACCGTTACCGACCTCACTACCCTGACCAGCGAGGCCGGCGCTCTCCGCCATCTTGGTTGTACTCTTACTGGCTTTCTGGCCCCGCTCCACAGTAGCAGAAGCGGGGACAGTCAGATTACCAGTATCTGCACCCTGAGACGACTTTCCAGCCGTCCCAGACTGCACAAAGGGAACATACACAAGGTTCACCTGCTCTGCTGGCTTCTTCCTCTTTTTTCTGCCTTTCCTCTTCTTTTTAATTAACCTCTCCTTCCCCAGGTCATCTCCAAAGCTAAAGTTCTCCATGTGCACTGGGGATTCAATTTGTTTTATCTGTGCAAGCAGAGCTCCTCCAGAGTCGTCGTTGTCGTCATCATCATCATCATCATCATCACCACCATCATCATCATCATCATCCTCTGTAGAGCCTTCTCCTGAAGATGTTGGTAAGGCAACTTGTCCTGCAGGTAGACTTAGCTGGGACTCATCCACCCCTTGTGCACTGGAAGACTTTGTAGCCAAGTCCTCCAGACTCGCTGTCACAGTGGTCTCTCCAGCTTCCAAATCCTCTTCCTCACTACTGCTCTCACCATCTGCAGAACAATCACCCCCATCATCCTCCTCCTCCTTCTTTGGGGATTTCATGCTGGCAAATCTGTCTGCATTGAGGAGCTTCTCTCTGAAGATATCACTGCCCTCCAGAATAACCATCCTCTGCAGCTCCAGGTCTTTAATCTCCTGCTGCAGAGACTTCACCTTAGCTGTAAACCCAGGTTTCTGCTTCTTTGGGGCTGAGCTGGCTCTGTGCTTAGCAAAGCTCAGGTCTTCTCTTAGACCTTTCAATCTCTTTCCCAGCTGCTCATACTCAGTAAGCTTTGCAGCTATCCTGGTGCCATAGGTGGCTGCAGACTCCCTGGGCCCCCTGAGACCCCACTGCTCCACCACCTGACTCTCCTGGGAGCCCCTCCGTGCAGCTGCACCTGCACCCCGTCTTCCGCTCACCTTGCTTGCAGGCTTTGTATCAACATCAGAAACCTTGCGGCTTCCATCCGTCGCTGGAAGGGCTGGGTCCACATTGCTGCGAACCCTACTAGATCTTCTTACCCCTCCAGCCGGAGCGCTGGCCGGTAGCTTACACTCTACACCCCCCGCCGGCCTTGACCGGGAGGTGGAGGTCAGGGGATCCATGCTGAAGACTCTCCCAGGAAGCTGCCACCTTCCTGGGGAAGCAGGTGGTAAATCAGCCTCTCTCCTCCTGGAAGTCTGGAAGTGTGGAACTCAGCAGCAAACGCAGACACACCCAGTAACCACACCCTCCAGAGCTGCACTCACTATTCTGCTGGTGAGGTCACTGTGTACATACATTACGGATCCTGAGTTATATCCTGTATTATACTCCAGAGCTGCACTCACTATTCTGCTGGTGGGGTCACTGTGTACATACATTACGGATCCTGAGTTATATCCTGTATTATACTCCAGAGCTGCACTCACTATTCTGCTGGTGGGGTCACTGTGTACATACATTACTGATCCTGAGTTACATCCTGTATTATACTGCAGAGCTGCACTCACTATTCTGCTGGTGGGGTCACTGTGTACACATATTACATTACTGATCCTGAGTTATATCCTGTATTATACTCCAGAGCTGCACTCACTATTCTGCTGGTGGGGTCACTGTGTACATATATTACATTACTGATCCTGAGTTATATCCCAGAGCTGCACTCACGCTTTCATACATCTTTTTAATAAGATTTATTATAACAAATGTTGGTGTACAAAGTCATAAAAAAACATTGCAAACTACAACTTTGCAGATAGATACAATATTTCTCACTACATTCTAGTCTTTTTTTTCCATTTAGCTTTACAAGACGATGTCTGGCGCCCCCGGTGGTCATCCACATATATGGCGGACTAGTGAGTTTCGCTCTGCTCCTAGGTTAGTGCGCTTTTTACATCTTGTCGTAAACTCTTCAGCAGTGAATGACTCTGGAGAAGTTTCCGTCCTCCTGACGTGGATCTGGTCATTAGAGTGCCCCCTTGTCCCTTCGGAGACCCCGCGGGGGTGGGGGTGTGCGTGTGACCCGACATGTGACACCCATTAGCGATAGTCGTAGACTTTTTAAACAAAATCCACAGTATAGGAATAATCTCTAAATACAAAGCTTAACGCCACAGGCTTGTACCAAATTATCACCTTCAGGGGGAGAGATGTCAGATCCATAGACACCAGCAATACTCATACCAACACAATTCAACAATTCTCTCAACAATTTAAACAAAAAAAAGTTTTTACAAAAAAATACATCGTCTAGAATAAAAAAAAGTTTACAATCTGCTCTTTTTTTGCCATTTCCAATGGGAGTCTGTTAAAACTACAATCTGCGAGAGTCTTATAGGGAAAAGTAGAGTCATGTAATACTGGAGAGGGCCAAGCGACTGACCCCCAACGTCCTCTCCCCTCCATGGCCGCAGTGTAGGGGTCTCCACACCGACCGGGTGTCCATTCCCTCCGCACATTATACCTCTATATCTTTTACACTTTAAGGCAGGAATATAAAAAAAATTTTTTTAAAAAGTTGATGTGTAAAACATAAATATAGGGGGCAGTGTTGTCCGCTTCAGGTCATCGCTAATAAATAAAAGACAATTGTTTCATGTCGTCTCTCAATATAAAATATTTTCTCTCTCAGTCTTTGCCAGTGTGTGAGGTGGGCCCAGCCTTGCTTTACGGCTCTAGTCCTTAGTAAGAGTTTACTTGAAAGCCTCAGGAATGTGGTTATGTTGGGGCTGTATATTCGTGGGGGGACTCGATATCCCCTCTGACCAGTCTGACATATTGGAATGGGGGGAGGAGCTGGACCACTGGTCCGGTGACTCCGGGGATGGGGTCAGGAATGGGTGGTCTGAAACCTGTAACTGGTGGCTTGGGGTATTGTCCATGGGCGAGGAGTAGCTGTGCTGGGAGGGTGGGGTGAGGAATTGGGTGGTGGACATAGACTGGGTCAGAGTGGTTGGCATAGAGCCCGACAGGATCTGGTTATCCTGGGACATGATGGAACGAAGGCCATTGCTTGTCAACTGCTGCATTTCTGACTGGGCCAGGTCGCTTCCACAGAAGGGTGTGCCAATATGGGCGCTGGATGCAGTCGCCGCATTGTGCTGCTGTTGCATGCTCTGTTGCTGAAGCTGCAGGTTCTGCTGCTGTATCTGCTGAATTTGCTGAGCCTGCAGGAGATGAGGCTGGTTGTTCATCCGCGTGTTGGGAATCGCCTGATACGTCATCATAGGTGATAGAGTTGTGGTTGACAAACCGCTATGTAGAGACGTCATCAGGCTGTGCTGGAGGGCGGCCGCAGTCTGCTGGTGTCCGCTCTGCTGCAGATTAGTTCTCAGAGGATTGTACTGGTTGGGGACCATCCCATTCTGCAGCCCCCATAGGTTACACTGGCCATTCATTGCCGATCCACCCACGGTAAATTGCATGGAGCCTCCATTGAGTACAGTGCTGGGGCTCGATACCGAGAGGTGAGTGAGACGGGGGGTCATGGATACCATGCGGTTACTGCCTCCAACCATTTCTTGCTTTCCAGACATATTCATGTGGTTCATACTTATGTGGGTATCGGGCATATTGCTGAGGTGGTTGAGTGGCATTGATGGAGACTGCTGGAATGGAGAGGTCATCAGGGGTGGAGAGGACACGTCAGACAAGTATCCATGAGGGGACTCCAGTGAGTCGACAGGAGAGAGGACGCCAGAGCTGTTGTTATCTAACAGCCCCCCTTTGCCATCTTGAGACTTTTTCCTTCTGGCTTTGAGGTCTTTGGAATCTTTGCACCCAGGAGCCTTGGCAGTCGGCTTTCGCGCCTTCTTCCCCTGCACAGCTGGCTTGATGTTTCCAATATAGCCATTAGGGGAGCAGATGGGGGATAAGGTGGGGGCACCCATGGGACCATTGTGCAGCTGTGGACTCCTTACAAGGTTATAGTCATCCAATAAGCGGACAATATCGTGATGCATACGCTCCTGTGCAATGTCACGTGGAAGGCGGTCCATGTGGTCCGTAATGTCTCGGTTTGCGTAGTGATCCAGGAGAACTTTGGCCGTCTCGTAGCTTCCTTCTCTTGCAGCGAGGAATAGAGGCGTTTCTTCCTGCAGGTAGAGATGAGGCGTGTGAGAACAGTCCCCGTCACTCTATCCAGAGACCACAAACATTGGTCACATCCCTCTTACCTTATTATTTTGCATGTCTTTATTGGCACCATTCTTGAGGAGAACCGTTGCGGCATCCACATTATTCACAGCGGCTGCCCAGTGTAAAGCTGATTTTCCTGAGAAGCAAGAACACAGAGATTTCAGAACAGTTCCCAGAATGCACATGGTGACACATGAGAGATGAATTGGTGTCCATGTGTTTACCAAGATCATCCACCGCGTTCACATCTGCATGGGAGTTGATCAGTTCTTCCACCATGCCCTCCACCGCAAGGCGAGCTGCCAGGATCAGCGGAGTTGTGCCATCGTACATGCGGGCATCAAGCTCTGTGGCTCTGTTACGAATAAGAATCTAAGAAAGAAGAATCATAATAAATGCAATGTTAGGAGTGATTCTTTTACACTACTGCCTGGTAACCCTAAACAATGACATGAACAGGAGGCCATAGTGCCCCATGTAAATGCAGCAGCGGACAGATGGATGAACGGCTGTTCTATTCAGACATCACAGAGAATGGGAAAACCCTTTAAATGACTGGAGGTGTCAGTCACAGAAGACTCATTCTGAAATTATCTTGGTTCTTATATCATAGACAAGATAAAGCAAAAACATCTTTATTATAGAATCTGATTGTGATAAGACTACACACCTGGAAAACACCTTGGGCATCAGCAGCGACTGCGGCATGAAGAGGGGTGCGTCCCATGTTGTCCGGTACATTGGCATCTGCACTGGACTCCAGCAGCCGTTTGGCAGCATCAGCCCTGGCGTATCGAGCAGCCAGGTGAAGGGCAGTCTCTCCTGTGCGGTCAGTTTGGTTGTGCAGATTTGCCCCTTGTCCAATAAAATCAGAGATGGTGTTAGCGGATGCGTCCTCCTCTTCCTCGCTGTTCCCGGTTTCTAGTCCTCCTCCACTGCATGCTGCAATCATTAGTGGGGTGAAGCCATCTGCAAGGAGACACAAGATGATTAGATGACATTGTCAGCCAATACTCAGGGCAGCGCTGCCATTTATACCAATAAATAAGCTTACCAGGTCCTCGCACATTGACATCCATGCAGTCGGTATCAATCTCTCCTTGGGGCGGGGTGGGAGCCATAGACGGAGCTCGGAGATCAGCTGCGTCCAGATGTTGCTGAGTCCATTGTCTGTGGTCGGTCTGATCATCAAGATCGGGAAGTATAACGTGATCATCAAACTAAGGGAGAGGACAACACAACATTCAGCATGAAAGGCGACCTCCTCAGACACACAAAGAGTGTACGGAGTTCTGTGATTATATACATGCATGAAAAAGCTGCGTGCAAAAAGATGAACAACTCAGGAAACTCAGGCAAAGTTCAGTCATCTCTTACCCGGAACCTCTTGCTTTCGGAGGTTTCTTCATCTCCCCACTCATTCTGATTGTCATCCATCAAAGATCCATCTGCAGCATTTTTTAGGGGCCTTTAACAGATGAAAAGGCAAAACATTAAAATCCAACTAAAATATTCCAATACACCTGTGGTCCTCCTGGGCATGCTGGGAGTTGTAGTTGTGCTACTAGACATGACATTGGAAGAATGAAATGACCTACAGACACATAAGCGATGTATAACTGAATGCTCACGTCAGTACAGAAGAGAGAAAATATAAGAAATGTGACGTCTGATGACATCCAGCACTTACTTCAACCCCACAGAATCCTCCCCAAGCGGCTCTCGCCTCTTCTTTTTGGTCGACTCTTTTGGATTGAACCCTTCTGGGAACCAGAGGTGGCCATGCTCCCGGCGTCTCTTCTTGTTGATGACGATGACTCCCAACACAGCGAAAATGACAAGGAGCACGCACAAGCTGATGCCCAAGATGAGATAAGGCGGTGGGTCGGGCGGTGGACTTGCCGATTCACCTGAAGATAACCAGGAGAAGCTCGGTGAGACAGACATTAAAGCTGCATTACAAAGCCCCGACACAGTGAAAATGAACCGAATTTCCTTTAAACAATAAAATAAATAAATCTTCAGCCATGAAAGGGGCGGAGGGGGGGGGGGGGGGGGGGGAGAATCATTGCAAAAAAAATAAGATTATTTTCTGTTACTCATCAGAATTGCAAATTACCCTTAAAATTCTCTCCTGCCCCAAACGGCGGTATCAGGAGACAGGTTTTTCTTTACTCCTTTAAGAAAATGGATTAATCAACTTCACATCACTGCGCTCTCATTGAGCTGTTAAGACCGAGGATTTACGTGGGATTTTCGAGATAACGGTTCTACCACCTCATGTTCACTATTGATCAATTTCTCTCCCTCGCTTTTCCCCCTTGTTAAAGAATTAATGATCCTGACGTAAATCCAGTCAAAAGTTGAAAGGTGTTTTATTTACTAAGCTTTATCCCTTATTGTACCGACTCCTAAAGTTGGGAACTTACTTCTAACAGCTTCTATCTTGTATGGGAGGTCAAGATTGCCAAGAGAAGCCAGCGCCCCGAGGAAAGCCGCCACATCGGTGGCACTGTCGAAGCACTGAGACGTGGTTTGCAAACACTGGCGGTTATCTATCTCCAGGTAAACGATTGATCTGTGTGGGAGATAGAGGGGTCATCAGCTATTGGATCAGGACAAGCTGGATCACATCTGAGCCTTGGAGAAAATGCACCACCTACCCTTTCACCTCTAGCTGGTCGAGTTCTCGCCGATATCTGGCAGGGATCAGGGAATCCTTAATACTGCTGAAGATGGCACTGGGGGCATCAGACCATTCCTTTGTGGACCTTTTAATATGATGTTTCTTCAGTTCCTCATTATTACCATAGTATGGAATGATCATATACTCCCCCTGTTCATCCTTCTTAAACACAACGTTGGTATGAAGAATCCTGCTCAGCTCACGGAGGAAGTCTACAGACATGTTCTTAAGCTTTTCCGGGGGCACCAGGACTACCAATACCAGGGTCCCATCAGCCAGCTTCTGTGGCACACTAGCGCAGTCCAGGCCGTCCCACTCACACTCTGCATTGTTGCAGCCTTGGTCACAGTGACCATCCTGGAAATGATCCTTGCAGTATTGGTCATATAGGGGACTGGAAGAGGCCAGAGAACAGAGTCAATCACAGCAGCTTAACTAGACATATGCAGGCCAAGAACAAATCTGCACCAACTCCCATCAGTTCTGAGGTTGCCCCAAAATAAAAGCAGTTACCCACTATCCACATAACTAGATGATCAGTGAGGATCCAACAACTGCAACTCAAACAATTGTTTCCATTTGTCCTCTATGGCGCTTAGGAACATGGCAGAGATTTATGTTCCTCCAGTGGTCAGACCCCCACCAATCAGATCAGTTAACCATCATCTATCCTTTGGATGTAAAATGTTTTATTTGTGCCTTCCTAGCTGTAAATACCCTTATTGCCCACCTCCCCTTTACTTCAATTTTGAACTTACTTGCACTGGTTGTCTATGTTCTGACAGTCAAAACCATCATAAAGGCATCCGGCATTGTTGCATTGGAAGTCACATTTGTCATCATTGAAATACTTCCAGCACTGCAGCGCATCGGTGCAATTCTTCCAAGGGTCATTGAAGTCAAGGGAGCAGTCGCCTCCATCCCATCCACAAGCATGAGTGTTGCAGTTAGTGTTGCAAATTTTATTTCCAGCCTGAGAAGCGCACAGGTCGATCCCGCAAACTTCTTTGACATCGGACGGCTTAACGTCCTGTCCTGGGCCACCTGTAAAGTTATAGTCCAGGATCTGACATATGAGGCCATTGAAGTTCCGGGGACAGATGCACTGGTAGAACGGCTCCTCTGTTATAAACTTGCACGTGCCGCTATTGTAACAAGGGTTGGAATTACAGGGGCTGCTGATCGGGTACTGACACAGGGGTCCAGTAAACTCATCCGGACAGACGCACTTGGGGGTCTTCAGATGAGATATACAGGTTCCGCCATTGTGACAGAGAAGGTTTCCACAAAGACGAGTGTCGTATTCACAAGTGGCGCCATCAAATCCCTATATATATATAATAATATATATATAAATTATAATAAAATATTCTGAAAGTTTATACAAATGTACAGATTGAGCAGTGACATATTCAGCACGGTAGCACATGGGGAGCACAGTTACTTTCACCTGTCCTGTCCAGGCACTGAATGTAGACGATGAATAGGTCATAGAAAAGCTTCAATCATTGTACATATTACGTGTGATACAACATTGTGCTGCTCATCTCTACTTACCGGGGGACACTTGCAGATGAAGCCTCGCTCTGTATTAGTCACAATAGAACAAGATCCACCGTTCTTGCATGGTTTTCCTTTACACCTGTCAAGCAATGACTCACAGCGCCTCCCTGGTAAAGCAAGGAAATGGATTAGCGCTCCCGTTATACACGACAGATGAAAAGGGTCATCAGCAGAGACATTCTTACCTGTAAATCCCTGCCGGCATTCGCAGCGGTAATCGTTCACAAGCTGGACGCAGTTCTGGGTTCCGCGTGTATCGCAGGGGTTTGAGAGGCATTCGTTCACATCCCCCTCACAGCGCTCCCCAACAAAACCCGGCAGACAGCTGCAGTGGTATCCACCCACGCGGTCTACGCATTTGCCGCCGTTGAAGCATTTGGGCTCTAGGTTGGGTGCCTCATACAGCGGGTTACAGTCATCGATGTTAATTTCACAGTGAACTCCTAGAAGGGGACAGCAATTAGGGAAACCTTGGATATATATGAAGCAGTTTATATGAAGTGGACGGTGCCTATGGCATCTATCCCATATTCATAGCTACAATAATCCACTATAGTCGCCCTTTTAGCTTACTGTGGCTTCTGCCTTACCTTGAGTGCCTCGTGGACAGGAGCATTTGTAGGTGTTGATCAGATCGATGCAGGTTCCTCCATTTTGGCAGGGGTGTGAATGGCATTCATTGATCTCCTCTGAACAGTTTACTCCATGGTAGCCAGCAACACACTGCACAAGATACGTATATTAAGATACAAGAAAATCATCTGATCTCAGGCCCAGGCTTACCCATCAGCCCTGACGCACAATAAGGTGCAGAGCCGCTCACCTCGCAGGAGTAGCCTCCCAGGTAGTCTGTACAGGTGGCGCCATTCTGACATGGATTGGGAGAACATTCATCCACCTGCTCCTCGCAGTAGCTTCCCGTGTATCCCGGCTGGCACATACAGTTGTGGGTGTTCCCAGTGTCACGACAAGACCCGGAGTTTCGGCAGAGATTATTGACGTCCACACCTGATGGTAGAATCGTTACAATGTCACAGGATTCTTGTCAAGGCAATCGGTATCACAAGATCATGCATACTGATCTCCGAGAGGCTCTTACCTCGCTGTAAAGCTGCTACCTCACACGAGACATTGGGGACGTCACAATACACTCCGGTCCAGCCGCTGTTACACTCACAGCGATAACGGTTGTTGGTCTGCCAGCATTTTCCACCATTTTTACATGGAGAAGAGTCACACCACCTCACCAAGTTCTGTAGAAAAACATATATAACTTAATGGGGTCGAAAGTTACAGAAATGGAATCCGTAGCTTAGATTAGAGGTCACCTACCTGGCAGTTCAGCCCGGTGTAGCCCTGGGGACAGGTGCACTTATAGGTCCCGTAGCTGTCCTGGCAGGTGCCTCCATTCAGACAAGGTTTGGAGTCACACTCATTGATGTCATGCTGACAGTAGCTCCCGGTGAACCCGGGTGGACACTGACAGGTGAAGGTGTTTATTCCATCCACGCAGGTACCACCGTTAAAGCAGGAGCTGGAAAAGAGAAGAATAAAAAGCAATGAATAGAGATGAGCGAACCGCGTTCGGGTTCGAGTCGATCTGAACCCGAATGTTCGGTATTTGATTAGCGGCGGCTGCTAAACTTGGATAAGCTCTAATGTTGTCTGGAAAACATGGATACAGCCAATGACTATATCCATGTTTTCCACATAGCCTTTGGGCTTTATCCACCTTCAGCAGCCACCGCTAATCAGATGGCAAAAGTTCGGGTTCGGATGGACTCCCAGCTGCTCCAGGTTCGCTCATCTCTAGAAATGAATCAAGATTTTCCTGGGAGCAGAACGTGAGTTCCGAGGCCACTGTACCTTTCTGTACAGTCTGGGGTGTTGATCTCACAATGGATGCCACTGAACCCTGACGGGCAGGTGCAAGTGTAGCTGTTCACACAGTCTGTGCAGTTTGCCCCGTTCTTGCATGGATTGCTGGCACATTCATTTATATCCTCTTCACACTTCGGCCCACGGAAACCAGGTAAACAGTTGCAGTAGAATGCATTGATGCTATCGGTACAGGAGCCTCCATTGTGGCAAGGGTCTGAAAATGAACAGGAAGATAATCAATTCCCTGCCCTACATCCAAGATTCCTGTAAGTATAATGAGAGACTGGTCAGGCGGGCACGCTGCACTCACTGGGCTGGCAGTCATTGATATCAGTCTCGCAGTTCCTGCCACTGTATCCGGGTTTACAGATGCACTTGTAGCTGCCATTCGTGTTCTGACATAGGGCGCCATTTCGACAGGGATTCTTCACGCACTCATTAATATCAATCTCACAGGTTTGTCCTATGTAAAGGGGAAAAAAAACATTGTAATGAAATTGTCAGGATATTGCAGCTGCTTTCAGATTATTGGTTGTTAAGTCTGTGAACAATATCTGCAATATCCAAACACGTGTACGGCTGCTGCGGGGGTTTCTACAGTAAAGGACAGCTTGTCATATTTGCGACAAAGGTTTCTCTCGGTTTACCTTGCCATCCAGTGGGACAGAGACAGGAGAAACTCTCATAGTCTTCCGATTCCTGACATCTCCCATCATTCTTACACGGGTTATTGGTGCAGGGTGCTAACACGTCCTCACAAGTGGCCCCTGGGGATGATAGATGAGCATTAACATAAGGACCATTCATTATTACAGCCCATATCTACAAGACACAGCAGCGAAATCTACAATGGACGTGGAAATAATTACTTTAAGCAGATAAATAAGGAAAAAAAAAAAAACAAAACTAAAAAACTTTATTTTCTTTGTGAATCGCTATTTCCCAGATAGGCTGTGGCCTTCACTCTCCTCATCGGGTTACTGTGGTGACCGGGGCCAGGCAGGAAATTTAGTAGGGTTTCCTGCAATTGTGTATATTGCAATTTTAATGGAAGGGGAAGCAGGAAGCAGGATTTGACTGGGACAGCAATTCCCATCTACTGCAAATCTGTCAAAATAATCCCTCACCGCCCACCGGGGCTGGAGCCACGCATGTGGGACGGTCCCTCCAAAACTGTCCAGAAAATACGCCAGCAGCCAGGGACGTTTTCCACTCAGCACCTCTGACTGGGTCATGGAAGAGACTCATCGCACAGTCTTTACTTGTTTGCGGGAAACAGTGTTGTTTTTGGAGAGAGAAGGGGAATGAGGGGGTTATGAAGGTTTTTTCCAAGCTAAATATTTTTTTCTTTCTACTTGGAATGGAACAATGCACATAAGTCTCCCAGGCGCTAGCTCTGGCCGTGTAGTAACATTACAGGGAGCAGGGTGGTCAGCGCCCTAATACCAGCACACAGACATCTCACCTGTATAGGGTAACATGCAGTTACACTTGTATCCTGCCACACCGTCAATGCACGTCCCCTCATTGAGACACGGGTTAGATGCACATTCGTTAATGTTTGTTTGACAGTTCAGTCCTATAAAGAACAAGTCGTTGAGCATCAGGCATACAATAATCTATTACCGCTGGACAGCACTGACTGGAGAGGATGGGGACACGTACCGCTGAAGCCCTCCTTACAGGTGCAGATGTAGCCGCTGGTCATGTCTTTACACGTACCACCGTTCATACATGGATTGGAGTCACATTCATTGTTATTAATGTCACAGTTGGTTCCACTCCAGCCCGAATCACAGTCACATTTGTATCTAAAACACAGACAGGCAGAAATGACAAGGACATCCAATATGGCTGCTCCCACAGAACATATCATCATTATTTTCACCACCATTGTGACTAGGCAGATTTGCAATTAAGCAGCTCGAAAGGTTTGGTGATAACTTCTGTATCCTGTATTACCCCTGTATCAGTTCTCAATGGTTTTCCCAGAAACAGAAGACTGAGAAGTTGAAGAGTGAAGAACCAGGACTTGTTGGAATATAGAGGACCTGCGATATTCAGCCCATGGAGGTTGCTTACCCATTGACTCCATCGCGGCACAGTCCATGGATACACGGGTTGCTCCTACACTCATCCACCTCGGACAGACACATTTGTCCCTGGAAACCTTCGGGACAGGTGCACCTGAAGCCGTTGATGAGATCTTCGCAGGTTCCGCCATTGTGGCAGGGATTGCTGGCGCACTCATTGATGTTAATGTTACACATTTTACCTGAGTACAAAGTAGCAAAAGTTATAAATGGCGTAGCGCACATAAAAAGATTGATTTAAATGCAACTAAATGGGAAAAGAATCCCTGTAATAGAGGCCGTGTCTGGCAGGTCACGTCTCTCCGGTTACCTCCTCCCGTTTCTCATGGGAGCGAGGCCTTTAATGGGGCGCACACTGGCTCCTTACTGGAATAAAGGCTCTATTGATCCCAGGACAGATGAGGAATTAGGGGGGAGAGGAAAGTCCCAGAAAATGCACAGGTGGGCAGTGGGCCGTACAGAGGGAGGACCCTCCATCAAAGGATCTTATTAACCTCCCTAATAAAACACAGCAGTCAGACCAGCTCCGAAACCTGATGCCTCCACCCAACTGAATGGAATCCCTAATGTACACCCTCAGGTGTCTATTCTGTCCTGGCATCTATGCCGAGATGGCGAGCAGCAGGCAGCCCACTGACTAATTGCTACAGCGTGGCAATGGAAACTGATCTGTGATCTGTATGTGGCATCTTACCGGCATAGCCCGGCTCACAGGCACACTCATAGCCATTGATCTTATCGATGCACTTTCCCGAGTCACAGGGATTGCTGGCACAGTCGTCTAAGTTTATTTCACAATTCATCCCTAGGAAAAAAATAAAAAAAGAGAGTTAAGGTGAGATGTAATCCGCAGCCTGCTGAGTATACTGTATAGGGGAGCATGCCAAACCTCTTGATCTGGCCCCTTGATTAATATGGCCGCCACCTACCCGTGGTCCCCTTCAGGCACTGGCACATGTAGCTGTTCACTTTGTCCACACACTCGCCTCCATTCTGACACGGCATGCTCAGGCACTCATTGATGTTGCTGTCACATCGCCTTCCTGTATACCCGGGTCTGCATTCACAGGTAAAGGTGGCAATGCCATCGATGCAGGTTCCATAGTGACAGGGGTCGGGCTTGCAGTCATCTATATCCAGTTCACAGTGGGGGCCAGTAAAACCTGCAGACAAGAATATTATTAACCATTGTGTCCAGGAAACATGGAGCAGACTTTAGCAGTTTGTGTTATTGCAGATATACCCGACCCACCACACAAGACCTATCCACTTAGCATATTCCTAGACCCTTGTCTCTTATAATACATCGCTTCTATACTTCAGTTTAAAGCAACTTCCAGGCATGTTTCCAACCTGTATGTGACCCTAAAGGTAACAAAGTTCGGGGGTCTCTGCCTTAAAAGGGTCCATCTCCATTACTTCCCCTGTATAGTAAAAATGCTATTGTCCTCAGGTCCAAGATATGTAACTGTTAAGCCAATCAAATGACAAATAGGGATCAATACGTAGCAGGTGATCAGATATAACGCTGCACTTTACTAAAGAGCCGAACTCTCCCAAGACCCTGATGTCCGCTATAAAGGCCTCACCCACCCTGGGGTGTAGACTAGAGGTCAGGCACATGGCTATAGAGCCGGACTCTACCAGGACCCTCACGTCCCCTATAAAGGCTTTACCTGTCCTGGGGTGTAGACTAGAGGTGAGGCACATGGCTATAGAGCCGGACTCTACCAGGACCCTGATGTCCGCTATAAAGGCCTCACCCGTCCTGGGGTGTAGACTAGAGGTGAGGCACATGGCTATAGAGCCGGACTCTACCAGGACCCTCACGTCCCCTATAAAGGCCTCACCCACCCTGGGGTGTAGACTAGAGGTGAGGCACATGGCTATAGAGCTGGACTCTACCAGGACCCTCACGTCCCCTATAAAGGCCTCACCCGTCCTGGGGTGTAGACTAAAGGTCAGGCACATGGCTATAGAGCCGGACTCTTCCAGGACCCTGATGTCCCCTATAAAGGCCTCACCCACCCTGGGGTGTAGACTAGAGGTGAGGCACATGGCTATAGAGCCGGACTCTACCAGGACCCTCACGTCCCCTATAAAGGCCTCACCCGTCCTGGGGTGTAGACTAGAGGTCAGGCACATGGCTATAGAGCTGGACTCTACCAGGACCCTCACGTCCCCTATAAAGGCTTTACCTGTCCTGGGGTGTAGACTAGAGGTGAGGCACATGGCTATAGAGCTGGACTCTACCAGGACCTTGATGTCCCCTATAAAGGCCTCACCCGTCCTGGGGTGTAGACTAGTGGTGAGGCACATGGCTATAGAGCCGGACTCTACCAGGACCTTGATGTCCCCTATAAAGGCCTCACCCGTCCTGGGGTGTAGACTAGAGGTGAGGCACATGGCTATAGAGCCCGACTCTACCAGGACCCTCACGTCCCCTATAAAGGCCTCACCCGTCCTGGGGTGTAGACTAGAGGTGAGGCACATGGCTATAGAGCTGGACTCTACCAGGACCTTGATGTCCCCTATAAAGGCCTCACCCGTCCTGGGGTGTAGACTAGAGGTGAGGCACATGGCTATAGAGCTGGACTCTACCAGGACCTTGATGTCCCCTATAAAGGCCTCACCCGTCCTGGGGTGTAGACTAGAGGTGAGGCACATGGCTACAGAGCCTGATCTACCAGGAGCCTCACGTCCCCTATAAAGGCCTCACCCACCCTGGGGTGTAGACTAGAGGTGAGGCACATGGCTATAGAGCCGGACTCTACCAGGACCCTGATTTCCCCTATAAAGGCCTCACCCACCCTGGGGTAGACTAGAGGTGAGGCACATGGCTACGGAGCCGGATCTACCAGGAGCACAGCTCTGACTGCACTCGGTGGACATAAGAGCTTTTCATCGCTCGCTGCCATTCACAGGAGCCGATTAGAAGTTATTCAGCTGCCATAACAATAGCGGCATTGTCCCCCCTCGGGGCTCATGTCATCGTCCCATCATGGCCACTCCTCGCAGGCTGCCTGCCTCTCAATGCAAAAGAAAAAAATATCCCAAACTTTTCCCGCGCCTTTTCCCCTCTCACAGAAAAACATTGTGAGAGGATAAAAGCACAAAAAGGAAAGAAGTAAAGGGTCCCAGTCAGCTGACAACACCTCGGGCTGGCGTCCACACGGGGAGCGGCAGACATCTGCTCCGGCACGGATCACTTTCCAGCCCTTTTATCATTAATCCTTTGCAGGATGGAAAGTCTGATCCGGAGGACAAATAACACGTTGGCCCCTTTGGACGGCACAGGAGCATGGAGACAAGTCAGAGAGGAGGAGCGGATGTGGCTGCTACATTACCTTCTGTGCACTGACAGGTGTAAGTGTTGGGGCCGTCCATGCATTTGGCGCCATTTTTGCAGGGTGTGCTGGCGCACTCATCGATGTCGTACTGACACAAGTGTCCATTAAAACCTAAACAGGAGAGGAAACATGATGTTGTTTTAGAACAATACAACACAGATCTCAATAGTCCTGAGACAGGAGGGAGAGCTCCTCCGCTATAAGTGGGGGGATGGAGGGGGTCCTACTGGACTCTGGCTCCTGTGTCCTGACAATGAGCAGACATGTACGTACTACCATAATAGTATAATACCATATTATCAGCCAGCATATGACATATCAGGCCAGGCAATGAATGTCAGCTCTGAGCTTCACTACACAGATAAAACCTCTCACAGCATGGATCCAGTCCGCCCCATTATGGCAGCCCCCAGCTTGGCTCTAATCTGGCCTCACACTACGCCCTGGGCCAGGGTCACAAGACCAAAGAAACCAGGGCCGCCTTATAGAATTACTTTGGGATTCCAGTTTTCCTGATCCCAAAGAACGTGCCATAGGTTACCATGGAATCATGCCCACCATGAATGAGAAGGGCCAGAAGCCCCCCTGCCCCCACACATTCACATCCAAGGACAGAACGTACTTCTCAGAGGTCTCCTTCAGCTTGTGGCCTGCCGCTGCCTTCATCTCTATAGCCTATAACCTGCCCCTCTCTCCAGCAGCGCCTCCTTTCTGCTACATATGGACCGGGAGAGCAGTCCATGTTCTCTCATCATCAGGATACCACCGGCATCCCTTATATCCGCTGACTACCGAGTAACTAACGTCTCTTATGTCTCTCCAACCTGGCAGGAGCGCCACCGATTAGAGAACACTGTTATGTGATATCCTCCCAATAAGAGAACAGCAGGTGAACCCCAACCAATCCAGGGACCCCTCCCCCAGCCAATCCTAACTATGGAGAGTCACAATGTAGCTTCCCCTAATCCCATGCCTCGGGGCTGTACGGCAGCAGATGAGAGGGAAGATGCCTGCGGGTGCGGATTAGTTGTAGCCTTGCCAGGCAGCGCTGTCCTATTGATCCGTTCTCTCACCTGTGGGACATTCGCAGTGAAACTCGTTGATTTTATCGATGCATCTGCCATTGTGTAGACACGGGCTGCTGGCACACTCGTCCGTATTGATCTCACAGAACGTCCCTTCATAACCTAACAAATTGAAGAGCAGAAGTTCATAGGATAAAGTTTTAAAGGCCGCACAGAGAATGAGGAGGCAGCACACGCTCCCATGTACGCACCTGGCATACAGATACACTGGAACTCTCCAATCTGGTCCAGACACGTGGCGTCATTCTGACAGGGGTTGGACAGACACTCATTGACGTCTATCTCGCAGCGAGGTCCCGTATAGCCCGGGAGGCAGTTGCATTGGAAGGAGCCCTGGGTGTTGATGCATTTTCCACCATGCTCACAGGGGTTGGCACCTGCATTGTCAAACAAAGGGTTAAAGGGGTTGTCCAGCACAAAAAATTCTTTAAAGTCAACTGGTGTCAGAAAGGCTAGCTGCTGTATGCCCTGCAGGAAGTGCTCTCTGCTGCCACCTCTGTCCATGTCAGGAACTGTCCAGAGCAGCAGCAAATCCCCATAGAAAACCTCTCCTGCTCTGGACAGTTCCTGACATGGACAGAGGTGGCAGCAGAGAGCACTGTCTCAGACTGGAGAGAATACACCACTTCCTGCAGGACATACAGCAGCTGATAAATACTGGAAGACTGAAGATCATTACACAGAAGTAAATTACAAATCTATATAACTTTCTGAAACCACTTGATTTGAAAGAATTTTTTTTTCACTGCACAACCCCTTTAAGGGGACTGACATCAATTTCTAACTTCATTTTGTTCATTGACAGCGGTTTAGAGGCTTCTTACCAAGAGAACACTCGTCCACGTCATGGTTGCAGGCAGGTCCCGTGTAACCGGGGGGACAGGTGCAAATCGCTTTGCCGTTGACTGGGTTGGTATCGCAGTTGGAGCCTTCGTTGCAGGGGTTGCTGATACAAGCATCATCCAGGTGACAAAGCAGACCTGCAAAGCATTGTGGGAATGGGCAGCTTTAGGCATTTATTGGGTGAGCAAAAGACAGGAAAAATGGATCAACTAGCAAATATGCAAGACTACAATTCCCAGCTTGGGCTGATGGCCTTCAGCTGTAACGGCAGTGCTTAGAGCAGGGTGCATGCTGAGAGTTGTAGTTGTGTAGCTGTTCTCACCTGTGCGGCCATGTGGGCACTCGCAGTAGAAGGATGCTACCCGATCATGGCAAGTGGCCCCATTGTTACAAGCTGCGTTGGCGCAGTCATCGATGTTCTCACTGCAGTCCTCTCCCGTCCAGCCGTTGACACAGACACAGTTGTATCCTCCGTGGGTATTGTGGCAGGTGCCCCCGTTCTGACAGGCGTTCGGCATCAGCTGGCACTCATCTACGTCTTCCGTGCAGTATTGGCCTGAGAGAAGAATGAGCTGCGATTACACCACAGATTTACAGGGAGGCAGAAGGGACAGCGCTGTATAGAGGAGCGCGGCCGTACCCGTCCAGTCCGGAGAGCAGCGGCAGTTGTACGTGTTCACACCATCCACACAGGTCCCCCCATTCTTGCACTGGTTTCCTGGACAGTCGTCAATGTTTTCTTCACAGTTTTGACCAGAAAATCCTATAAAAGACATAAGACACATAAAAATAACCAACATAAGTAAAGCCAAGTGCCTCCTGCACCTAGAGGCGAAGTTTCCTTCTTTGTTACCTACAGATAAAGGCCTGCACCCGTGAGGAAAGGGTTCCCCGAGGCGGGTGGGGATCATCCGCACTAACATACAGGCCAGGGATCGGATTACGCCTCCTTCTATGACCTGACCTGGTTTGGCAGCAGTGGCTGTATACACGATACGAGGAGTAACCATTAGGACGCTTCACTTGCAGATACTTTGAATCTGTTTTGTTTGCAAAGTGCAAGGAGAATTGAGCAAGAAGCGAGATTAGCCCAAGTCGGCAGCAGTGATCGATGTGCCAGGGAGCGGCCGGCCGCAGAACGCTTGTAAAACTGCTGATAGCCGACATCTATGGCTGCCGCCAGCCTGACTGTTGGGAGCTCGTACACAAGACCAACATGTGGCAAGTTACTGATTAATTGGGCTACTGCAGCAGACAAGCAGCCATTCCTATAGGCGGCCATACCAGCTAGATGACTGCCGGCTGAATGCTACAGGTCTACTCCACAGGGAGGAGGGGGGACAGGACGCTGACAGACCCAGCAGCTATTCATAGAACCTGGAGAGAGAACCGCTGCCCTATATCTCACAGCTGCCAGTCTGTTACAGCTGAATACAACGCTAACAGCCGGTCAGCTGCCATAAATGCGCGGTGGTCATGTGACCAGATCATAAACCTAAACTGTTTGAAAACGTTACAAATCTTTTTTTAGTGCGAGAAAAATAATCGCTCCCAATTATGTGAAGTTTACAGTAAAGCCGGCGCAGTGACGGACGGAGGCGATAAATCCTGGCGCAGGTCGGTGTGAACCTGCTCGCTCCATTCACAGAATACACCAGTGTTGTTGTGTGTCCCATAAATCACTGCGCCGGCTCTATTTACCGATGGATGTGATAACAGCGGCAGAGCCCATGGCGCAGCTCGCAGGCAGCCGTGTCGCCAGCGGTGCCCAATGCTGGGACTGTGAACAATGCGAGGACCATGCCAGCTTGTGTTTACAGTGACAACATTGCCATTCAGCCTCCTGCCGGCTCCTCAGGTGTAACCCGATCCCTCCATGTTTATCCAACAACAACAAACAAGTCCTTCCGTAAGTGTTTCTAAATCTGCAGGCGCAGCCGCCGCATTCCCTGCCACTAAACTGGCTGTAACCAACCGAGGCCGCAGGGAAACCATAGAGTCATAGAGAGTATGTGAGCTGCAGGTGTGACGGCAGCCCGGGATCACATGGGACGCTCTTTGATCTATGGAGGGGCCTCATGTGCGGCTGCAGACACCTGCTCCACAAGCCCATAAAACACGGCCGGCTTCAAAGCAGCAGCAGGTTAATGTTTGCCGGATTTAACATCCCTGGGTGCAAAACCGAGAGGAAGGAGCGGACGCTGCATGATTAACCCCTAACATGGCCAGGAAACCTGGAAACAACGTACGGCGCCTGTATACAGCACAACTCCTAGGGATCAGTGCTCCCACCACCCCCTCTGTGTCTTATTACTTCAGCGTAGGCATCAGTGTCCCCACTGTCCCGTGTCCTATTATTGCAGTGTAGGGATCAGTGCTCCGAGCCTCATGTCAGACGTCAGTGTAGGGATCAGTGCTCCGAGCCTCATGTCTGACGTCAGTGTAGGGATCAGTGCTCCGAGCCTCATGTCTGACGTCAGTGTAGGGATCAGTGCTCCGAGCCTCATGTCTGACGTCAGTGTAGGGATCAGTGCTCCGAGCCTCATGTCTGACGTCAGTGTAGGGATCAGTGCTCCGAGCCTCATGTATGACGTCAGTGTAGGGATCAGTGCTCCGAGCCTCATGTATGACGTTAGTGTAGGGATCAGTGCTCCGAGCCTCATGTATGACGTCAGTGTATGGATCAGTGCTCCGAGCCTCATGTATGACGTCAGTGTAGGGATCAGTGCTCCGAGCCTCATGTCTGACGTCAGTGTAGGGATCAGTGCTCCGAGCCTCATGTATGACGTCAGTGTATGGATCAGTGCTCCGAGCCTCATGTCTGACGTCAGTGTATGGATCAGTGCTCCGAGCCTCATGTCTGACGTCAGTGTATGGATCAGTGCTCCGAGCCTCATGTATGACGTCAGTGTATGGATCAGTGCTCCGAGCCTCATGTCTGACGTCAGTGTAGGGATCAGTGCTCCGAGCCTCATGTATGACGTCAGTGTATGGATCAGTGCTCCGAGCCTCATGTATGACGTCAGTGTAGGGATCAGTGCTCCGAGCCTCATGTATGACGTCAGTGTATGGATCAGTGCTCCGAGCCTCATGTATGACGTCAGTGTATGGATCAGTGCTCCGAGCCTCATGTCTGACGTCAGTGTAGGGATCAGTGCTCCGAGCCTCATGTATGACGTCAGTGTATGGATCAGTGCTCCGAGCCTCATGTCTGACGTCAGTGTAGGGATCAGTGCTCCGAGCCTCATGTATGACGTCAGTGTAGGGATCAGTGCTCCGAGCCTCATGTATGACGTCAGTGTATGGATCAGTGCTCCGAGCCTCATGTATGACGTCAGTGTATGGATCAGTGCTCCGAGCCTCATGTCTGACGTCAGTGTAGGGATCAGTGCTCCGAGCCTCATGTCTGACGTCAGTGTAGGGATCAGTGCTCCGAGCCTCATGTCTGACGTCAGTGTATGGATCAGTGCTCCGAGCCTCATGTATGACGTCAGTGTAGGGATCAGTGCTCCGAGCCTCATGTCTGACGTCAGTGTAGGGATCAGTGCTCCGAGCCTCATGTATGACGTCAGTGTATGGATCAGTGCTCCGAGCCTCATGTATGACGTCAGTGTAGGGATCAGTGCTCCGAGCCTCATGTATGACGTCAGTGTATGGATCAGTGCTCCGAGCCTCATGTCTGACGTCAGTGTAGGGATCAGTGCTCCCTATAACACAGCCTATTCCTTTCCACACAGTCAGGCCAGCAGTCTCCAGGCTACAATGTTCCAGTGACATTATGGGCAATGGGGGTGACAGACCGGCCGGTGTGAGGCTGATGCTTCCTGTTCTATGGCCGTGCGAAGTGTGCGACATGCGGGTCAACATCCTCCTTACAGTCCAATCAAACGTTACACAACTCTAGTCATAACCTAGCCAAATCCATTCACCAGGGCGTCACCAGGCGGCCGCACAAACCCTCAACTTCACTCATTACGGGTTACATTAAACCTCAGTCACCTCCAGAGCTGCACTCACTATTATGCTGTTACATCATGTCTCATCCTCCAGAGCTGCACTCACTATTCTGCTGTTACATCCTGTCTCATCCTCCAGAGCTGCACTCACTATTCTGCTGTTACATCATGTCTCATCCTCCAGAGCTGCACTCACTATTCTGTTGTTACATCATGTCTCATCCTCCAGAGCTGCACTCACTATTCTGCTGTTACATCCTGTCTCATCCTCCAGAGCTGCGCTCACTATTCTGCTGTTACATCATGTCTTATCCTCCAGAGCTGCACTCACTATTCTTCTGTTACATCCTGTCTCATCCTCCAGAGCTGCACTCACTATTCTGCTGTTACATCCTGTCTCATCCTCCAGAGCTGCACTCACTATTCTGCTGTTACATGTCTCATCCTCCAGAGCTGCACTCACTATTCTGCTGTTACATCCTGTCTCATCCTCCAGAGCTGCACTCACTATTCTGCTGTTACATCATGTCTCATCCTCCAGAGCTGCACTCACTATTCTGCTGTTACATCATGTCTTATCCTCCAGAGCTGCACTCACTATTCTGCTGTTACATCCTGTCTCATCCTCCAGAGCTGCACTCACTATAACAGCCTGAACGTTTACAGCAGTTGTTTCCGGCTGCGGCTGATACGCTGAGGCGCAGTCTTTTTAAACCCGTCCACTTTATTGTTACGGAGCCAAAGTTCATAGTGAACGGCCGTCTCCTTGTATTGTGGAGGGAAGCGGCAAACAAACCGACCACTTCCTGCCCCAAATACAAGGGCCCCGATGCTGGTGGGCACACACAGAGGCCGGCCGCCTTATTACGCTACAACCTGAGGGGAGCGGCACCTCTGACACCGGGCACAGAAAGATGGAGGGCACCCCACAGGCAGTGTGTATCTCAGCCCAGAAGTGTGATACCTCTAGTACAGCCCCGCACCCGCTGTCAGGTCAGACAGAAGCAATACAGTAAGGTTACGGCCCCGGCAGCCGCCATACCTGGCAGACAGGCGCATTCATAGGAGGTGTCGTCTATCTGGCGGCAGGTTCCACCGTTCTGGCACGGAGACGGGTTGCACGGCACGTAGGGGATCTCGCAGTAGTTCCCTGTATATCGGATCTTGCACTGACAGGTAAAGGATCCAAACTCATTGAGGCACGTCCCTCCGTTCTTGCAGGGGTTCTGCTTGCACTCATTGACGTCCAACTTGCAGGTCTCTCCGTGAAATCCCTCCAGACATTTACAGACGTACTGGGAGTCGAAGGGGACGCAGCTTCCACCATTGGCGCACGGGTTGGAAGCGCAGGGGTCGGCTTTCTGGCACGTGTCACCTGTGGGAACATTGTAGAAGATGTGAGACACTGGGGGAAACTACAACTCCCAGCACAACCCAACATGCTGCACCAGCTGGAGAGCAGAGGGGGTCTCTAACACCTCTCCGCTAGTCAGACCAATAAGAGACCCCCACACCGGCTCCGACCTCCGCACATCACCCTGTTCAGCTTGGATATTGGGCAGCGGAGCAGTCACTTCCATTGGTGACCTGGGATGAGCGCCGGCTCGGCTCTGCTATCTCTTACCTGTCCATCCTGGGGGACACCGACACTTATAGCTCCACTCATCGGTGGTCAGATCACAGGTTCCTCCGTTGCGGCAAGGATTGCTGAGACACGCATTGTCCTTGCGGGTGATACACCGGAAGTCTTGGTACCCCAGCGGGCAGATACAGGTGTAGTAAACGTTGTTCCCTCGGAAGTCATATTGGCACGATCCTCCATTTAAACAGGGATTACTGGTGCAGGGATTGGTAAACTGGCAGCGCTCTCCGACGTATGGACTGGGACATCTGCAAGAGAAAGAGCCGGATCAGCAACCAGAGAAGCTTCTAGAACAAAACACCATGTACTGCTCTCTGGTATCAGCTGCAGAGAGGTATACACAGTCTATTACTCCCTGGTATCAGCCATGTCAGGCTGGGGGGGGGTGGTGTGACTGTAGGACAGGTATACACAGTCTATTACTCCCTGGTATCAGCCATGTCAGGCTGGGGGGGGGGGGGGGGGGGTGACTGTAGGACAGGTATACACAGTCTATTACTCTCTGGTATCAGCCATGTCAGGCTGGGGGGGGGGGGTGTAAAACAGGAATATACAATCTATTACTCTCTGGTATCAGCCATGTCAGGCTGGGGGGGGGGGGGTGACTGTAGGACAGGTATATACAATCTATTACTCTCTGGTATCAGCCATGTCAGGCTGGGGGGGGGGGTGACTGTAGGACAGGTATATACAATCTATTACTCTCTGGTATCAGCCATGTCAGGCTGGGGGGCGTGTAGGACAGGTATATACAATCTATTACTCTCGGGTATCAGCCATGTCAGGCTGGGGGGGGGGTGTAGGACAGGTATATACAATCTATTACTCTCTGGTATCAGCCATGTCAGGCTGGGGGAGGGGGGTGACTGTAGGACAGGTATACACAGTCTATTACTCTCTGGTATCAGCCATGTCAGGCTGGGGGGGGGGGTGTAAAACAGGAATATACAATCTATTACTCTCTGGTATCAGCCATGTCAGGCTGGGGGGGGGGGGGGTGACTGTAGGACAGGTATATACAATCTATTACTCTCTGGTATCAGCCATGTCAGGCTGGGGGGGGGGTGACTGTAGGACAGGTATATACAATCTATTACTCTCTGGTATCAGCCATGTCAGGCTGGGGGGCGTGTAGGACAGGTATATACAATCTATTACTCTCTGGTATCAGCCATGTCAGGCTGGGGGGGGGTGTAGGACAGGTATATACAATCTATTACTCTCTGGTATCAGCCATGTCAGGCTGGGGGAGGGGGGTGACTGTAGGACAGGTATATACAATCTATTACTCTCTGGTATCAGCCATGTCAGGCTGGGGGGGGGGGGGTGACTGTAGGACAGGTATATACAATCTATTACTCTCTGGTATCAGCCATGTCAGGCTGGGGGGGGTGTAGGACAGGTATATACAATCTATTACTCTCTGGTATCAGCCATGTCAGTCTGGGGGGGGTGTAGGACAGGTATATACAATCTATTACTCTCTGGTATCAGCCATGTCAGGCTGGGGGAGGGGGGTGACTGTAGGACAGGTATATACAACCTATTACTCTCTGGTATCAGCCATGTCAGGCTGGGGAGGTGACTGTAGGACAGGTATATACAATCTATTACTCTCTGGTATCAGCCATGTCAGGCTGGGGGGGAGGTGACTGTAGGACAGGTATATACAATCTATTACTCTCTGGTATCAGCCATGTCAGGCTGGGGGGGAGGTGACTGTAGGACAGGTATATACAATCTATTACGCTCTGGTATCAGCCATGTCAGGCTGGGGGGGAGGTGACTGTAGGACAGGTATATACAATCTATTACTCTCTGGTATCAGCCATGTCAGGCTGGGGGGGGGGGGTGACTGTAGGACAGGTATATACAGTCTATTACTCTCTGGTATCAGCCATGTCAGGCTGGGGGGGGTGACTGTAGGACAGGTATATACAATCTATTACTCTCTGGTATCAGCCATGTCAGGCTGGGGGGGGGGTGACTGTAGGACAGGTATATACAGTCTATTACTCTCTGGTATCAGCCATGTCAGGCTGGGGGGGGGGGGGTGACTGTAGGACAGGTATATACAATCTATTGGCTGTTGGGATAAGTGATATGACGTGTAGAAGCCTGTGATCCCTCCTCTAGGTGACCTCTCTCCATTGGTTTGGTGCAGTGTTGGATGCCGGTCAGCCCCTCCGGGGTATAGATACTATACGATTATACACATGACACATGCAAGAAGCATGAAATGGGCCGGTGCGGCTGCCGGGAGAGGAGAGGGGGTGCAGCAGATGTGACCCCAACATCCGAACCTGTTACCAGCCAAATAGATTTATGGGAGACCACGGCCCCAGCGGTCAGGGATCAGCGCCTCCAAATCATCCCAAAAGTCAACAGCGAAGAACTAAGTAATCAGTGAGCGGCAAGAAGGAGCCCCGTGACCCAGAGGAGGAGGAGGGAACACAGAATTCATATACTAATAAACTGCAACTCCCAATATGCTCAGGTGGGGGTACATTGCAGTAGACCCTCTGTATACAGACATGATACACCAGTCACTCATACTATGTCCTCCAGCTCAGCTTCAGTGAAGGGAATGGAGTCGAGCTGTGATACCACACACATCCTGAGGACAGAGGTGGCGCCATTTTTGTTCCCTTAATCCCAGGTACGCATTCTCCATGCTAAACAAGGGTCATGTGATCACTTTTACCAGCTAAATGCACTGGATGAAGCGCTCTTAATATATGGAGTGGGGGGGGGGGGGTCTCTCCTTGCCCAAAACAGCATCACCTATAGACGTCCAACAAAGGGCCTGTTCACACTGGGACACCTGCACCATTTGTTGCTGTAAACCAAAAGGTCCGACCATTTGTTTCCAGAGCAGCAAAAGAAAGAAGAAGGGAGTGAGGGTAACACCTGCGCCATCTGCCGGGGTCCGGCCATATGGATCCCCTACACCCTGTCACCAGTTCTCCCATACTCCTCCAGTGCGAGATGACGGGAGCGACAACCAAGAGCATTGGGGACTCTACCAAACAGACTAAACTTTGGGAAGGGGTCACAATTCTTCAATTCCACAGGAGGACCCCCCCCCCCCCCCCCCCCATTCTCTTTGTTGGGGAATTGTGAGAGAATTTGTTAGGAATTGGAGACATTTGGAGTTAATGAGAAAGCATTATCCCCGGCCGAAAGGAGCGCACAGAATGGGAGCAAAATTAATCAGGGCATCTGCCGGCTGCACAAAAGCTGCGGAGAACAGGTGTGCATATTAATGAGAGGCGGCAGCTGCCCAATCACGGGGGTGGAGGGTGGCGGCGCGCTCCGCTCCAGCCGGAGAATGCAGCGGCCCGGGCTGCGCTCATGAGAAGGGCCATTGTCCTGCCGCCGCTCAGGCCAGTGAAGGCATGCGGCCTCAGCCGGAAAGTCCAGCGCGCTCCGGCACAGTCACAGATGCGTGCTAACATTGATACGCAGCCAGTCATCTCAATGTCAGTCTCCGCAGCCAGACGCACCTGCGGGGGACGAGATTCCAGAGCCCACACCGGCCGCTGACCCACACCACGTGATAGAAGGGCAGGGAGTACACGCCGGGGTCACCGAGGTACACGAGGCCGCTGCAAGGCACTATATACATTATATTACATTACACTATATACTATATCCTAACACTGGGACTTCTTATAGATCCTCCACTATATACATTATACTACATTATATTATATTACACTATATACTAGATCCACTATATAGAGCGGGGATAGGGAACCTCCAGCTGCTGCAAATCTATAATTCCCATCACACCTGGACAGACAAAGCGAAGCTCCCACCATTCCTGATGTACAGGGACAAGATAACATAAAACGCAAAGTTCTGCAACGTTCCTACAGGGTATGCTCCGATCAGTCATGTTTACATCCATGGGCTACAAAGACGGAAGCAGCCATTAAACATATGGGAGGGCCGGAGCCCAGGTAGAGCCGGCTGTCTGAGCCTCTTACTGATCCCCAATCATTACTCCCATCCAGGCCTCCTGACCGTGCCCTATATTATTCTGTGCTGACTGATACCGCTAGGACAGAGGCGCAGTGTTCATATGGTTTATCCGGAGCCCTGTGTATACATGGCCTGTACAGAGCACTGATACACTGGAACAGGATGGAGTATCCTTATAGAGCATGCCCACGGCCGCCCCCCCCCCCCCCCACTGATACACCAACAAATATACTCATAGGACTGTCAGGATGGAGTTTCCCTATAGAGCATGCCCACGGCCGCCGCGGCCCCCCCCCCCCCCCCCCACACACACACACACTGATACACTAACAAATATACTCATAGGACTGTCAGGATGGAGTATCCCTATAGAGCATGCCCACGGCCGCCCCCACACTGATACACTAACAAATATACTCATAGGACTGTCAGGATGGAGTTTCCCTATAGAGCATGCCCACGGCCGCCGCCGCCCCCCCCCCCCTCCTCCCACACGGATACACTAACAAATATACTCATAGGACTGTCAGGATGGAGTTTCCCTATAGAGCATGCCCACGGCCGCCGCCCCCCCCCCCCCCCTCCTCCCACACTGATACACTAACAAATATACTCATAGGACTGTCAGGATGGAGTATCCCTATAGGGGCGAGACTTCTCCTTTAGGTCATTTACAAGAATCACCTGACGAGTCTTATGAAGCCGTGTCCCATCTGCGACAATCGATGTGAGAACCGTGGCGACTGTGTATGTACACGGAGGACAGCCGGGATGTACGATCAGGGACGTTACTGACGCATCATGTAACTGCGGACAAGAGGCGGGATCAGTGTGAAATGTGGAGTCTTGCCCCTTAATGTATCAAAGAGACGCTATGTCCACAGTCCAGGCCGGTGTGCGCCTGACAGTCAGCAGGAAACCATGGCCGGATGCTGCCAAATTCTTCTCTAAAATTAGATTCGACAAGAAAACTATGAAGACCCCTGACAGTGCCTGTTGGGTGGGGGGACAGGTCTCTGGTGAGACTTCTCTACAAACTATGTGTGCGCCATTCCCAGCAAGAAACCTACAGGTGGCAGCAGGCTAGATTGTCAGCTTCGGAGACGAATGCAGGATGTGCAGGAGGTGACAGGAAGCTCCGCAATGCTCTGCAACAAATTCTGCAAACCAGAAAAACACCTAACAAAAGAGGAAGCAGAAATTCTGACGTCTCTACAAAAAGGAGTAAAGTGTGAGCGCACAATGGCGGCGGCGGCGGCTCCCACCTCCACGTCACAGCCATCTGCCGCACATTTACTGCACTTTACTACTTCAATAAAACTTGCTTTTTGTGCCTCGTGCTGATCGCCTGCTGCCAAGACTCTCAAGATGGCAGATGTTTTCCTGTGACCTCTGACCCCAGCCTTATTTCAGAGTTCAGGGATTGCAGCCATTGTGTGCTCAGCCATCTGCCGCCTCCCCCCAAGAAAGACAACAATGGAGCCGAGAGCGGGCCGCAGAGCAGCGTGGGAAACCGGCCCAAGATGGCCACAACCCATCCCTCACCCTTCTCCCCAGCATCAGGCCTGCTCTCATCCTTTGTCTATTCGTTAAACAACTTTAGTTTCTCAACTAAGAAAAGTCAGGGCAGGGACAGCCACCCGCCATTACAGAACTACAACTCCCAACATGTCCTGGGCTGTCAGGGTTTGCTGGAAGTTGTAGTTTTGCAGGAGAGCCGCAGGTTGGGGGACACTGGCCTACAGGGACCAACTGCAAAGCTGCAGATTCTGGAACAAAGAACAGAAGAAAAACGCTGCGTGCAGTATATATATATACAGTATATCCCACTAGAATCTTGCAAAATGGCACCAACAAGATGAAAACCTGACGGTCCATCTTATAGTCACTGACGTCTCTGGAGATCTGCTGGCGCCACGCTCTAGTCACTTGTCCTGAGCAGAGCCTGTCATGGCGGCCAAGCCGGTCTCTCCCTACAGACCCCGGCCTCTCTCTTCTCCTGCGGTCTCTTCTCCCTACAGACCCCGGCCTCTCTCTTCTCCTGCGGTCTCTCCCTACAGACCCCGGCCTCTCTCTTCTCCTGCGGTCTCTCCCTACAGACCCCGGCCTCTCTCTTCTCCTGCGGTCTCTCCCTACAGACCCCGGTCTCTCTCTTCTCCTGCGGTCTCTTCTCCCTACAGACCCCGGCCTCTCTCTTCTCCTGCGTTCTCTCCCTACAGACCCCGGCCTCTCTCTCCCTACAGACCCCGGCCTCTCTCTTCTCCTGCGGTCTCTCCCTACAGACCCCGGCCTCTCTCTTCTCCTGCGGTCTCTTCTCCCTACAGACCCCGGCCTCTCTCTTCTCCTGCGTTCTCTCCCTACAGACCCCGGTCTCTCTCTTCTCCTGCGGTCTCTCCCTACAGACCCCGGCCTCTCTCTTCTCCTGCGGTCTCTCCCTACAGACCCCGGCCTCTCTCTTCTCCTGCGGTCTCTCCCTACAGACCCCGGCCTCTCCCTACAGACCCCAGCCTCTCTCTCCCTACAGACCCCGGCCTCTCTCTCCTCCTGCGGTCTCTCCCTACAGACCCCGGCCTCTCTCTTCTCCTGCGGTCTCTTCTCTCTACAGACCCCGGCCTCTCTCTTCTCCCGCGTTCTCTCCCTACAGACCCCGGCCTCTCTATTCTCCTGCGGTCTCTCCCTACAGACCCCGGCCTCTCTCTTCTCCTGCGTTCTCTCCCTACAGACCCCGGTCTCTCTCTTCTCCTGCGGTCTCTCTCTACAGACCCCGGCCTCTCTCTCTCCCTACAGACCCCGGCCTCTCTCTTCTCCTGCGGTCTCTCTCTACAGACCCCGGCCTCTCTCTCTCTCTACAGACCCCGGCCTCTCTCTCTCTCTACAGACCCCGGCCTCTCTCTCTCTCTACAGACCCCGGCCTCTCTCTCTCTCTACAGACCCCGGCCTCTCTCTCTCTCTACAGACCCCGGCCTCTCTCTCTCTCTACAGACCCCGGCCTCTCTCTCTCTCTACAGACCCCGGCCTCTCTCTCTCTCTACAGACCCCGGCCTCTCTCTCTCTCTACAGACCCCGGCCTCTCTCTCTCTCTACAGACCCCGGCCTCTCTCTCTCCCTACAGACCCCGGCCTCTCTCTCTCCCTACAGACCCCGGCCTCTCTCTTCTCCTGCGGTCTCTTCTCCCTACAGACCCCGGCCTCTCTCTTCTCCTGCGGTCTCTCTCTACAGACCCCAGCCTCTCTCTCTCTACAGACCCCGGCCTCTCCATCCCTACAGACCCCGGCCTCTCTCTTCTCCTGCGGTCTCTTCTCCCTACAGACCCCGGCCTCTCTCTCTACAGACCCCGGCCTCTCTCTCTACAGACCCCGGCCTCTCTCTCTACAGACCCCGGCCTCTCTCTTCTCCTGCGTTCTCTCCCTACAGACCCCGGCCTAATAATGTTAAGCGTGGGAAAGTAGTCTTAAAATGTAAAGGGGTCATGAGTTTAATTATCTCCGTCCCCTCCCCCGCCCCTGGAGTAATCATGAAGTTTCTGAGTACTTGGGAATCTAAATGTTTCCAGGTGCGGACTCGGTCAGGCGGGGCAGTTACGGAGGACTCGGTCAGGCGGGGCAGTTACGGAGGACTCGGTCAGGCGGGGCAGTTACGGAGGACTCGGTCAGGCGGGGCAGTTACGGAGGACTCGGTCAGGCGGGGCAGTTACGGAGGACTCGGTCAGGCGGGGCAGTTACGGAGGACTCGGTCAGGCGGGGCAGTTACGGAGGACTCGGTCAGGCGGGGCAGTTACGGAGGACTCGGTCAGGCGGGGCAGTTACGGAGGACTCGGTCAGGCGGGGCAGTTACGGAGACAACGCAGGAGAAGAGAGAGACCGGGGTCTGTAGCTGACACAAGAGCTTACACACTAGGAGGACTGAGGGGACACAAGAGCTTACACACTAGGAGGACTGGGGGGACACAGGAGCTTACACACTAGGAGGACTGGGGGGGACACAAGAGCTTACACACTAGGAGGATTGGGGGGGACACAAGAGCTTACACACTAGGAGGACTGGGGGGACACAAGAGCTTACACACTAGGAGGATTGGGGGGGACACAAGAGCTTACACACTAGGAGGACTGGGGGGGACACAAGAGCTTACACACTAGGAGGACTGGGGGGACACAAGAGCTTACACACTAGGAGGACTGGGGGGACACAAGAGCTTGCACACTATTACACACTAGGAGGACTGGGGGGGACACAAGAGCTTACACACTAGGAGGACTGGGGGGGACACAAGAGCTCACACACTAGGAGGACTGGGGGGACACAGGAGCTTACACACTAGGAGGACTGGGGGGACACAGGAGCTTACACACTAGGAGGACTGGGGGGACACAGGAGCTTACACACTAGGAGGACTGGGGGGGACACAAGAGATTACACACTAGGAGGACTGGGGGGACACAGGAGCTTACACACTAGGAGGACTGGGGGGGGGGACACAAGAGCTTACACACTAGGAGGACTGGGGGGACACAGGAGCTTACACACTAGGAGGACTTGGGGGACACAAGAGTTTACACACTAGGAGGACTCGGGGGGGGGGGGGGGGGGGGGGTCGCTGGGCACATGAGAAGCAACAAGTGCTTTATTTACCGATGGTCCGGCCATTGTATATGGGATCTATGCCATGTCCAGGACCCTCAGTAGACGTCAACCACTTCCCCAACTGTGGGACAACTCTCTAGCATCTGCCCCCGAAAGCCACAAATGATCAGTTTAACCTGCGGAGCATTCTGCGTAACGCCCCCCCCCCCCCCTCTCCGCAGCGCCCTGCACCCCCCTCCACCCACAGCAGCCGGCTCTCCACCTGGATGGGCGTTTCATGTGGTTTCTCTACATCTGTTCCAGGAATCTGCGGCCTGCTGCTTAACAGACGTTTCTGTGAATTTGGGTAAAACGATCCGATAAATAACTTTGACAAGAAGTAATCGCCGTCCCAGGAGACGCAACACAATGGCTAATAACCCGTAATACACTGCCAGAATACATCAGGGGAAAACTACAAGAGGAGACTCCATATAGCTGCCACATATCACCACCGGGGGCGCCCTCATCCTCAGCTACTACTCTCATCATCAACAATATCACAGGAGCTGAAGTCTGACAGTCAAAATGGCCGAAACAGATCATCCAGCTTCTCTAGAGGCCTGAAAGCAGCTTCATGTAGGAGGCGGCGTGATGATCTGCGGGGGCATCGGTGACATTCCTCACAATCTGTGACCCCAGTCTTTGGGATGATGGATGACAACAACCTGCCAGCGGCCCAGCACAGACAATGGGAGGGAATTTACCTTCATATTATGTGAGGGGCTGATGCGAGGAGACCTCCAGATAAGTGCCATCCAGTAGCTGCAAAACTACAACTCCCAGCATGCCCAGACAGATGAAGGGTTACAGGTTGGGGAGAAGGAATCAAATTCAATGCAGAAATCAAAGTCAAGATGGCCGCCCGAGTGGAGGTGACTCTAGAAAGATGGCTGCCCCAGAAGAGGACACTCTAAAAACATGGCCGCCCCAGAGGAGGACACTCTAAAAACATGGCCGCCCCAGTGGAGGTGACTCTAGAAAGATGGCCGCCCCAGTGGAGGTGACTCTAGAAAGATGGCCGCCCCAGTGGAGGTGACTCTAGAAAGATGGCCGCCCCAGTGGAGGTGACTCTAGAAAGATGGCTGCCCCAGAAGAGGACACTCTAAAAAGATGGCCGCCTCCAGAAGAGGACACTCTAGAAAGATGGTCGCCCCAGTGGAGGTGACTCTAGAAAGATGGCCGCCCCCAGAAGAGGACACTCTAGAAAGATGGCTGCCCCAGTGGAGGTGACTCTAGAAAGATGGTCACCCCAGTGGAGGTGACTCTAGAAAGATGGTCGCCCCAGTGGAGGTGACTCTAGAAAGATGGCTGCCCCAGTGGAGGTGACTCTAGAAAGATGGCCGCCCCCAGAAGAGGACACTCTAGAAAGATGGTCGCCCCAGTGGAGGTGACTCTAGAAAGATGGTCGCCCCAGTGGAGGTGACTCTAGAAAGATGGCCGCCCCCAGAAGAGGACACTCTAGAAAGATGGCCGCCCCAATGGAGGTGACTCTAGAAAGAGGACATATGCCTGACCTGCGCCCACTAGGACACATGATTATTGCAGCATAACATCTTGTCCCAGCTTTAGCACTCGATTTCCACAGTGTTACCCACAATCCCCATC
The DNA here is from genome assembly GCF_027789765.1 of Dendropsophus ebraccatus. NCBI lineage: Eukaryota > Metazoa > Chordata > Amphibia > Anura > Hylidae > Dendropsophus > Dendropsophus ebraccatus. The sequence goes on from NC_091463.1 coordinate 2,640,782, forward strand.
ATGGTAATATTTGGTGGAGTCCTTCCCCCAGAGTCTCCGCACCATTAACCTCCACACTTATAATACATTAGGTGGCGGTATTATCCGCACGTTGCTCTCATTGAGCACGCTATTAACATGCAGCGAGCTGTGAATCTCCCACCTCTGGATGGACGTTACCCTTAACCGAGCCATGGGAACCCCCGGGCAGTGGACGCACCATTAAACTTCAGGAATGGCAGCCTAGATGGTACACTCCCCCCACAACCAGCATAGCCGTGCCGGCCGGGCGCAGACGAGAGGAAATGTCACCTTTGCAAAAATAACCGGAGTGGAATCTGCCGTTTATTAGGAAACTGTGACATCAATGAGAGCGATGGTGCCGCCACATACTATGGCGGTGTCTATGGTCGGCCCCGCACCCCACACAGGTCAGGACTTCCCCTGTAAATATTCAGCTCTATTTTTATTTTAAACTTCCTTCCTATGATATGAAGACACCAGGAGGCCATCTACAAGAAGTGGTGCGGTCAGGTGCGGCTATGGGGGAGGGGCAGAGCTGCCGCCATCTGCACGAACATTTCTTGGCTGCTGTGGCGGCAGATGGACGGGCAGAGACCCCTCATACAGCTCCTTCCCTCCTGTCTCTATAACACGATTACCAGCAAGATGAGCTCAGTCATCCACCATCAATCGCCTTCTGTCAGAATAAGAGCGTCACACTGTACACAGCTTCACAAGGATCTATACCGCCACACTGTACACAGCTTCACAAGGATCTATACCGTCACACTGTACACAGCTTCACAAGGATCTATACCGCCACACTGTACACAGCTTCACAAGGATCTATACCGCCACACTGTACACAGCTTCACAAGGATCTATACCGCCACACTGTACACAGCTTCACAAGGATCTATACCGCCACACTGTACACAGCTTCACAAGGATCTATACCGCCACACTGTACACAGCTTCACAAGGATCTATACCGCCACACTGTACACAGCTTCACAAGGATCTGTACCGCCACACAGTATACAGCTTCACAATGATCTGTATTGCCACTGTACACAGGATCCCCAGGATCTATACCGCCACACTATACACAGCATCACCAGGATCTATACCGCCACACTGTACACAGCATCACCAGGATCTATACCGCCACACTGTACACAGCATCACAAGGATCTGTACCGCCACACTGTACACAGCATCACCAGGATCTATACCGCCACACTGTACACAGCTTCACCAGGATCTACAGGGATCTATACCGCCACACTGTACACAGGTGATTTGGTGACAACCAGTGCGGCCATCGGGAGAGGATGTCAGGGCACAACGTCCGCCACACAGGAATCTCCTTTTCTTACAAGGTTTTTATTTCGCTTGACTTTCTAATTGGATTTTGGGGGAAATAAAGAAGCTTTGTGGTCAGAAGTGATGAGTGACGGGTGGATGGGCGGCTGCCCGCCAGCGCCATATTGTGCCACGCTGCTGTCAGTCCTGACGCTTGTCTGACAGAGAATTGACTCCTTATGATGTGACGACATCCGGGAGGGTAACTGATGCCATTAATATGGGGGGGGGATGGAGCGGGGGAGGGGCAGGATACGCGAACATAGGGGGATAATTGGCGCTCGTCTTTAAAGACATCCCTTTGGGAAAATTATTTAGGGAGATGATTGGGCTTAAAGTGACGGAGCTACTTAGCATTAGAGAGCGCTGCTCCGGGAGGATGGCTGGAGCCGTGTTATTCAGGAGGCCCCTGGGAGCAGCCGCCATCTGCCTGAAGATTACCGCCACCACGCTCATCTCACATCGCTGTGTTCGCAGCTTGTCGTCCCGGCTTCGCTTTATGCAGCTCCTAGCAACAAATTACACAAGGGGCGGGGGGGGGATACGCTTGGGGGCGGCGCGGAGGAGCGGCTCATTTGTATACAGCTGCCAGGAAACTCCTGGAGAGGATTGGACCATCACTGGCTGATCTGAAGAGAAGACGACCGGAAGCCGTCCAATCCAAAGAGAGAGATCAGGAGAGTTACAGGACACCCCCCAGGAGACCCCACCATGGATCCCCCCACACCCAGGAGACCCCACCATGGATCCCCCCACACCCAGGAGACCCCACCATGGATCCCCCCACACCCAGGAGACTCCACCATGGATCCCCCCGCACCCAGGAGACCCCACCATGGATCCCCCCCCCCCCCCCCAGGAGACTCCACCATGGATCCCCCCACACCCTGGAGACTCCACCATGGATCCCCCCGCACCCAGGAGACCCCACCATGGATCCCCCCACACCCAGGAGACTCCACCATGGATCCCCCCACACCCAGGAGACTCCACCATGGATCCCCCCACACCCAGGAGACCCCACCATGGATCCCCCCACACCCAGGAGACTCCACCATGGATCCCCCCACACCCAGGAGACTCCACCATGGATCCCCCCACACCCAGGAGACTCCACCATGGATCCCCCCACACCCAGGAGACCCCACCATGGATCCCCCCACACCCAGGAGACTCCACCATGGATCCCCCCACAGCCAGGAGACTCCACCATGGATCCCCCCACAGCCAGGAGACTCCACCATGGATCCCCCCACACCCAGGAGACTCCACCATGGATCCCCCCACACCCAGGAGACTCCACCATGGATCCCCCCACACCCAGGAGACTCCACCATGGATCCCCCCACACCCAGGAGACTCCACCATGGATCCCCCCACACCCAGGAGACTCCACCATGGATCCCCCCACACCCAGGAGACTCCACCATGGATCCCCCCACACCCAGGAGACTCCACCATGGATCCCCCCACACCCAGGAGACTCCACCATGGATCCCCCCACACCCAGGAGACTCCACCATGGATCCCCCCACACCCAGGAGACCCCACCATGGATCCCCCCACACCCAGGAGACCCCACCATGGATCCCCCCACAGCCAGGAGACTCCACCATGGATCCCCCCACACCCAGGAGACTCCACCATGGATCCCCCCACACCCAGGAGACCCCACCATGGATCCCCCATACTGAGGAGACCCCACCATGCACCCCCCCGCCCCCCCCCAGGAGACCCCACCATGGATCCCCCCGCTCCCCCAGAAGACCCCACCATGGATCCCCCCCACACCCAGGAGACCCCACCATGGATCCCCCCGCCCCCCAGGAGACCCCACCATGGATCCCCCCGCTCCCAGGAGACCCCAACATGGATCCCCCCGCCCCCCAGACACAGTTTCTCATTAAGTCTCCTAAAACTTTGGTAATTTTTTCTCTTTCTTCACAAAACTTTTCATTTATTGTTCTGGGATGGGGGGGGGGGGGGGGGGGAGAGCAGCAGAGGTGCATTGTGGGACGGCCATGATTAGTCACACAATGATAATCTGCATCTCTGAATAATGGCGACCGCATTGCCACCGAACCCCAGCTGTCGCTTTTTTTTTCAATGAAAAGAAAACAAGATTTACAGCGTCAAGCGTCCGTGTGGCTTCTGGGGGGAGGGGAGCGGGGGTCTGTATTCATGAGGGGCTCACAATGGAGGGGCCGCCTGTCTGTAGGCCTGAATGACTCCCTATTGTCCTGGGGGGAAGGAGAGGAGAACACTGCCGCCAAATTTCAAAAGCCTCAAATCTGCTCCAAACCAGACTATGACTCCCTGGTATCAGCCACTGCAGACTATGACTCCCTGGTATCAGCCACTGCAGACTATGACTCCCTGGTATCAGCCACTGCAGACTATGACTCCCTGGTATCAGCCACTGCAGACTATGACTCCCTGGTATCAGCCACTGCAGACTATGACTCCCTGGTATCAGCCACTGCAGACTATGACTCCCTGGTATCAGCCACTGCAGACTATGACTCCCTGGTATCAGCCACTGCAGACTATGACTCCCTGGTATCAGCCACTGCAGACTATGACTCCCTGGTATCAGCCACTGCAGACTATGACTCCCTGGTATCAGCCACTGCAGACTATTACTCTCTGGTATCAGCCATGTCAGGCTGGGGGGGGGGAGGGGTGTAGGACAGGTATATACAATCTATTACCCTCTGGTATCAGCCATGTCAGGCTGGGGGGAAGATGACTGTAGGACAGGTATATAAAATCTATTACTCTCTGGTATCAGCTATGTCAGGCTGGGGGGGGGTGACTGTAGGACAGGTATATACAATCTATTACTCTCTGGTATCAGCTATGTCAGGCTGGGGGGGGGGGGGGGTGACTGTAGGACAGGTATATACAATCTATTACTCTCTGGTATCAGCCATGTCAGGCTGGGGGGGGGGGAGTGTAGTACAGGTATATACAATCTATTACTCTCTGGTATCAGCCATGTCAGGCTGGGGGGGAGGTGACTGTAGGACAGGTATATACAATCTATTACTCTCTGGTATCAGCCATGTCAGGCTGGGGGGGGGGGGTGACTGTAGGACAGGTATATACAATCTATTACTCTCTGGTATCAGCCATGTCAGGCTGGGGGGGAGGTGACTGTAGGACAGGTATATACAATCTATTACTCTCTGGTATCAGCCATGTCAGGCTGGGGGGGGAGGTGACTGTAGGACAGGTATATACAATCTATTACTCTCTGGTATCAGCTATGTCAGGCTGGGGGGGGGGGGTGACTGTAGGACAGGTATATACAATCTATTACTCTCTGGTATCAGCCATGTCAGGCTGGGGGGGGGGGGGTGACTGTAGGACAGGTATATAAAATCTATTACTCTCTGGTATCAGCCATGTCAGGCTGGGGGGGGGGGGGGTGACTGTAGGACAGGTATATAAAATCTATTACTCTCTGGTATCAGCCATGTCAGGCTGGGGGGGGGGGTGACTGTAGGACAGGTATATACAATCTATTACTCTCTGGTATCAGCCATGTCAGGCTGGGGGGGGGGTGACTGTAGGACAGGTATATACAATCTATTACTCTCTGGTATCAGCCATGTCAGGCTGGGGGAGGGAGGTGACTGTAGGACAGGTATATACAATCTATTACTCTCTGGTATCAGCTATGTCAGGCTGGGGGGGGGGGGAGGTGACTGTAGGACAGGTATATACAATCTATTACTCTCTGGTATCAGCCATGTCAGGCTGGGGGGGGGGGGAGGTGACTGTAGGACAGGTATATACAATCTATTACTTTCTGGTATCAGCCATGTCAGGCTGGGGGGAGGTGACTAGGACAGGTATATACAATCTATTACTCTCTGGTATCAGCCATGTCAGGCTGGGGGGGGGGGGGGGTGACTGTAGGACAGGTATATACAATCTATTACTCTCTGGTATCAGCCATGTCAGGCTGGGGGGGGGTGACTGTAGGACAGGTATATACAATCTATTACTCTCTGGTATCAGCCATGTCAGGCTGGGGGGGGGGCTGACTGTAGGACAGGTATATACAATCTATTACTCTCTGGTATCAGCCATGTCAGGCTGGGGGGAGGTGACTAGGACAGGTATATACAATCTATTACTCTCTGGTATCAGCCATGTCAGGCTGGGGGGGGGGTGACTGTAGGACAGGTATATACAATCTATTACTCTCTGGTATCAGCCATGTCAGGCTGGGGGGGGGGTGACTGTAGGACAGGTATATACAATCTATTACTCTCTGGTATCAGCCATGTCAGGCTGGGGAGGTGACTGTAGGACAGGTATATACAATCTATTACTCTATGGTATCAGCCATGTCAGGCTGGGGGGGGGGTGACTGTAGGACAGGTATATACAATCTATTACTCTCTGGCATCAGCCATGTCAGGCTGGGGGAGGTGACTGTAGGAGAGGTATATACAATCTATTACTCTCTGGTATCAGCCATGTCAGGCTGGGGGGGGGGGGGTGACTGTAGGACAGGTATATACAATCTATTACTCTCTGGTATCAGCAATGTCAGGCTGGGGGGGGGGGTGACTGTAGGACAGGTATATACAATCTATTACTCTCTGGTACCAGCTATGTCAGGCTGGGGGGGGGGGGGAGGTTACTGTAGGACAGGTATATACAATCTATTACTCTCTGGTATCAGCCATGTCAGGCTGGGGAGGGAGGTGACTGTAGGACAGGTATATACAATCTATTACTCTCTGGTATCAGCCATGTCAGGCTGGGGAGAGGGGTGACTGTAGGACAGGTATATACAATCTATTACTCTCTGGTATCCGCCATGTCAGGCTGGGGGGGGGAGGTGACTGTAGGACAGGTATATACAATCTATTACTCTCTGGTATCAGCCATGTCAGGCTGGGGGGGAGGTGACTGTAGGACAGGTATATACAATCTATTACTCTCTGGTATCCGCCATGTCAGGCTGGGGGAGGGGGGTGACTGTAGGACAGGTATATACAATCTATTACTCTCTGGTATCAGCTATGTCAGGCTGGGGGAGGGGGGTGACTGTATCCCCTTTTTCCTGTCTCCAGAGGAGATGGCTGATAACAGAGAGTACAGCGCTATGTGATCTGTGTAACACATGGCGGTCACTTACCTGCACTCGGTCCCGCTGGCCTCACATCTTCCATTGTTCAGACACGTCTCCCCTGGCTGTGTACATCGTAATCCTGCAAGAAGAGAGCTCAGCATCAGTCAGGCAGAAGTAACAGGTAACAGGTGATCACTAAGATCTAGAGATCCGCGACCCTGGAGCAGCTGGAGTCGATCCGAACCCGAACGTTCGGCATGTGATTAGCGGCGGCTGCTGAAGTTGGATAAAGCCCTAAGGCTATGTGGAAAACATGGATATAGTCATTGGCTGTGTCCATGTTCTCCAGACAACCTTAGAGCTTTATCCAAGTTCAGCAGCCACCGCTAATCAAATACCGAACGTTCGGGTTCGGATCAACTCGAACCCGGTTCGCTCTTCTCTACTAAGATCACCATTATACTGGATGTGACGGAGGGAATACAGACTGCAGGCGGCGCTCTTCTCTACTTATTATCTATCTTCTTACTATAAACATGGTGACCACTAAAGCTGCCTTTACACACAGGCTCCCAACCACATCCCAGATGTGGCCCCCGGGAGCCATAACATCATCCTCATCATGTGACACAGACACATGCGCTCGGGCGCAGCTGGTGCAGGACACTGCGGGTCACTAGTGCTCGGGCGCAGCTGGTGCAGGACACTGCGGGTCACTAGTGCTCGGGCGCAGCTGGTGCAGGACACTGCGGGTCACTAGTGCTCGGGCGCAGCTGGTGCAGGACACTCTGCGGGTCACTAGTGCTCGGGCGCAGCTGGTGCAGGACACTGCGGGTCACTAGTGCTCAGACGCAGCTGGTGCAGGACACTGCGGGTCACTAGTGCTCGGGTGCAGCTGGTGCAGGACACAGCGGGTCACTAGTGCACGGGCGCAGCTGGTGCAGGACACTGCGGGTCACTAGTGCTCGGGCGCAGCTGGTGCAGGACACTGCGGGTCACTAGTGCTCGGGCGCAGCTGGTGCAGGACACTCTGTGGGTCACTAGTGCTCGGGCGCAGCTGGTGCAGGACACTGCGGGTCACTAGTGCTCGGGCGCAGCTGGTGCAGGACACTGCGGGTCACTAGTGCTCGGGCGCAGCTGGTGCAGGACACTGCGGGTCACTAGTGCTCGGGCGCAGCTGGTGCAGGACACTGCGGGTCACTAGTGCTCGGGCGCAGCTGGTGCAGGACACTGCGGGTCACTAGTGCTCGGGCGCAGCTGGTGCAGGACACTGCGGGTCACTAGTGCTCGGGCGCAGCTGGTGCAGGACACTCTGCGGGTCACTAGTGCTCGGGCGCAGCTGGTGCAGGACACTCTGCGGGTCACTAGTGCTCGGGCGCAGCTGGTGCAGGACACTGCGGGTCACTAGTGCTCGGCCGCAGCTGGTGCAGGACACTGCGGGTCACTAGTGCTCGGGCGCAGCTGGTGCAGGACACTGCGGGTCACTAGTGCTCGGGCGCAGCTGGTGCAGGACACTGCGGGTCACTAGTGCTCGGGCGCAGCTGGTGCAGGACACTCTGTGGGTCACTAGTGCTCGGGCGCAGCTGGTGCAGGACACTGCGGGTCACTAGTGCTCGGGCGCAGCTGGTGCAGGACACTGCGGGTCACTAGTGCTCGGGCGCAGCTGGTGCAGGACACTCTGCGGGTCACTAGTGCTCGGGCGCAGCTGGTGCAGGACACTGCGGGTCACTAGTGCACGGGCGCAGCTGGTGCAGGACACCTGGCAGGTTGGTGGCAATTTCTGGATTTATAGCACAAAGGGAAATGGTTTCCTAGAGACACATACTTCATACTAAGCTGATAGTTTACAGCCTATGACTACAAGTCTCAGCAAGCCACATGGTGCATTTTGGGAGTTGTAGTTAAGTTACATCCTGTTGACCCTCAGGATGTAAGTTTCTTGTGCACTTTACAGGTTACATCTGGTTATTGTGATATTACACCGAGCACCCCCCAGAATTGTAAAGTGCTGCGGAATCTGTTGGCGCTATATAAATAAAAATTATCATTATTATCCCCTCCCCTGAACAGGACCAATATGAAGACTATTCTGAGGGGTCATTCCTGGGCTTCACTACTGTCCTGAAGTGCCCAGAGTGGGGGAGGGGATGTGCGACACACAAACATCCCCCCAGCGCCCTCCAGGCGGCTTCTGGGAAAACACAACAGCTGCAGACCGGGCCTATTCTACAGCCCCAACAAAGAGGGAAATCAGAGCCGGCCATTGTGAGGGCTCCGCACACCTCCCGCATATTGTTCAGCGCAGGGCAGGAATCCATGTCCCTCTCCCCCCTGTCACTTAATACCTGCAGCTATAATAACCCCCTGCTAGGAGAGCACACTGCCGTCTGTGTCTGCCCTCCTGGAGAGGGGGCATCAAAGATCCGGCCATTAAATCCCTCCAAAGACAACTTTACAGGAGGAGCAGCCGTCACTGCCGCTGCACTACAATCCCCACCTGTGAAACCATGACTGCCGCTGCACTACAATCCCCAGCAGCCCCCACCTGTGAGGCCATCACTACCGCTGCACTACAATACCCAGCAGGCTGAGCACCTGTGAGGCCATCACTGCTGCTGCACTACAATCCCCAGCAGCCCCCACCTGTGAGACCATGACTGCCGCTGCACTACAATCCCCAGCAGGCTCAGAACCTATGAGGCCATCACTGCTGCTGCACTACAATCCCCAGCAGCCCCGACCTGTGAGGCCATCACTGCCGCTGCACTACAATCCCCAGCAGGCTCAGAACCTGTGAGGCCATCACTGCTGCTGCACTACAATCCCCAGCAGGCTCAGAACCTGTGAGGCCATCACTGCTGCTGCACTACAATCCCCAGCAGCCTCAGCACCTGTGGGGGAGGGGGCACCCAGCTTTCTCAGGCTCAGACGTCTCCCATTCACCCCCAGTCATTCCACTATAGGAAATGAATGATCTGAAACCAGACGGGGAAACTCTGCACCTCCGGCTTCTGGGGAGAGGAACAGAATTCAGCTCCAAAACAAGTTCACAGACTCGTCCGCAGAGCACGCGCTCCAAACCGCAGCCCTGATGGGGGGAGGTGACCCTGAAATACAAACCCTGCAGCAACTGAGACACCCCAAGACTGAGAAGGACCCCCAGAGCAACTGAGACACCCCAACACTGAGGAGAACCCCCAGAGCAACTGAGACCCCAACACTGAGAAGGCCCCCCAGAGCAACTGAGACCCCAACACTGAGAAGGACCCCCAGAGCAACTGAGACACCCCAACACTGAGAAGAACCCCCAGAGCAACTGAGACACCCCAACACTGAGAAGGCCCCCCAGAGCAACTGAGACACCCCAACACTGAGAAGGCCCCCCAGAGCAACTGAGACACCCCAACACTGAGAAGGCCCCCCAGAGCAACTGAGACACCCCAACACTGAGAAGGCCCCCCAGAGCAACTGAGACACCCCAACACTGAGAAGGCCCCCCAGAGCAACTGAGACACCCCAACACTGAGAAGGCCCCCCAGAGCAACTGAGACACCCCAACACTGAGAAGGACCCCCAGAGCAACTGAGACACCCCAACACTGAGAAGGCCCCCCAGAGCAACTGAGACACCCCAACACTGAGAAGGACCCCAGAGCAACTGAGACACCCCAACACTGAGAAGGCCCCCCAGAGCAACTGAGACACCCCAACACTGAGAAGGACCCCCAGAGCAACTGAGACACCCCAACACTGAGAAGGACCCCCAGAGCAACTGAGACACCCCAACACTGAGAAGGACCCCCAGAGCAACTGAGACACCCCAACACTGAGGAGGACCCCCAGAGCAACTGAGACACCCCAACACTGAGGAGGACCCCCAGAGCAACTGAGACACCCCAACACTGAGAAGGACCCCCAGAGCAACTGAGACACCCCAACACTGAGAAGGACCCCCAGAGCAACTGAGACACCCCAACACTGAGAAGGACCCCCAGAGCAACTGAGACACCCCAACACTGAGAAGGACCCCCAGAGCAACTGAGACACCCCAACACTGAGAAGGACCCCCAGAGCAACTGAGACACCCCAACACTGAGAAGGACCCCCAGAGCAACTGAGACACCCCAACACTGAGAAGGACCCCCAGAGCAACTGAGACACCCCAACACTGAGAAGGACCCCCAGAGCAACTGAGACACCCCAACACTGAGAAGGACCCCCAGAGCAACTGAGACACCCCAACACTGAGAAGGACCCCCAGAGCAACTGAGACACCCCAACACTGAGAAGGACCCCCAGAGCAACTGAGACACCCCAACACTGAGAAGGACCCCCAGAGCAACTGAGACACCCCAACACTGAGAAGGACCCCCAGAGCAACTGAGACACCCCAACACTGAGAAGGACCCCCAGAGCAACTGAGACACCCCAACACTGAGAAGGACCCCCAGAGCAACTGAGACACCCCAACACTGAGAAGGACCCCCAGAGCAACTGAGACACCCCAACACTGAGAAGGACCCACAGAGCAACTGAGACACCCCAACACTGAGAAGGACCCCCAGAGCAACTGAGACACCCCAACACTGAGAAGGACCCCCAGAGCAACTGAGACACCCCAACACTGAGAAGGACCCCCAGAGCAACTGAGACACCCCAACACTGAGAAGGACCCCCAGAGCAACTGAGACACCCCAACACTGAGAAGGACCCACAGAGCAACTGAGACACCCCAACACTGAGAAGGACCCCCAGAGCAACTGAGACACCCCAACACTGAGGAGAACCCCCAGAGCAACTGAGACCCCCCAACACTGAGAAGGACCCCCAGAGCAACTGAGACACCCCAACACTGAGAAGGCCCCCCAGAGCAACTGAGACACCCCAACACTGAGAAGGCCCCCCAGAGCAACTGAGACACCCCAACACTGAGAAGGCCCCCCAGAGCAACTGAGACACCCCAACACTGCGGGCACCCCAGAGCAACTGAGACACCTCAACACTGAGGAGAACCCCCAGAGCAACTGAGACACCCCAACACTGAGGAGAACCCACAGAGCACCCCTTATGGTGACCCCTCCCCCAACCCAGCCGACCTTTGCCCCCAGCCAAAGAGCACAGCAAAGTGTACAAGGCTATATATACCCCCAAACACTGCACACACTGCTCAGGATTCCCATCTGACCACTGGGGGCGCCGATTCACACAAAGTATCAAAGATGGCGTCTCTGGTATAAAAAGTAACTTCACTTTTATGGCAGAAACCAACGACACCTTCCATAGGGACAATGATGGCAGGTGGAGGAGGGGGGGGCATGCGGCACACAGATCGCTCAGTACCTGCAGGGGGGACCCACCCAAGATGGGAGCGCAGGTCGGAGGGCCGGACCCCACTCAGGGGGGAGGGGGGGACTGAGCTTCCACCACTAAATAGAAAGCAGAAGAATGACAGAGCCAGACAGACCGGAAACCCTCAAGATGGAGAAGACTGCAAAACCACTGACAGCAAAGTGCAAGCTCATGGGACAAGCCAGCCGAGAGCAGCAGCAGCTCAGGGGCAGACATCACTATAGGGGCCCAACGGATCCCCCATCACAGACCCACACACACACAGGCCCATCCTACCTGTCACATAGCACCGCCATAGACCCCAGCGCAGTACACAGGCCCATCCTACCTGGCATATAGCACCGCCATAGACCCTAGCGCAGTACACAGGCCCATCCTACCTGTCATATAGCACCGCCATAGACCACAGCGCAGTACACAGGCCCATACTACAGGCAGCAGCAGGGCTGTCATATAGCACCACCATAGACCACAGCGCAGTACACAGGCCCATACTACAGGCAGCAGCAGGGCTGTCATATGGCACCACCATAGACCACAGCGCAGTACACAGGCCCATACCACAGGCAGCAGCAGGGCTGTCATATGGCACCACCATAGACCACAGCGCAGTACACAGGCCCATACCACAGGCAGCAGCAGGGCTGTCATATGGCACCACCATAGACCACAGCGCAGTACACAGGCCCATACTACAGGCAGCAGCAGGGCTGTCATATAGCACCACCATAGACCACAGCGCAGTACACAGGCCCATACCACAGGCAGCAGCAGGGCTGTCATATAGCACCACCATAGACCACAGCACAGTACACAGGCCCATACCACAGGCAGCAGCAGGGCTGTCATATAGCACCACCATAGACCACAGCGCAGTACACAGGCCCATACTACAGGCAGCAGCAGGGCTGTCATATAGCACCACCATAGACCACAGCGCAGTACACAGGCCCATACTACAGGCAGCAGCAGGGCTGTCATATAGCACCACCATAGACCACAGCGCAGTACACAGGCCCATACTACAGGCAGCAGCAGGGCTGTCATATAGCACCACCATAGACCACAGCGCAGTACACAGGCCCATACTACAGGCAGCAGCAGGGCTGTCATATAGCACCACCATAGACCACAGCGCAGTACACAGGCCCATACCACAGGCAGCAGCAGGGCTGTCATATGGTGCAGCACACTTTTTCTTATTTTTTGTTGTTTTCAAATCATCAAGAATCTAAATACAAAATAAGAAAGTGATGAAACTACGGCCCCAAAACTGCAAAGTACGGCCGCTGACAGGACCTGCTGGGAGTTGTGGTGCTCATGTAGACTGAACCAGCTCTCGCTGACACACAGAAACAGCAACTGGTCTATACAATCTCACACAGCTGAGAACCTGACCCCCCCAACACAGGCCCTTACAGTGTGTCAGGGCCCTATTACACGGGACGATTATCGTGCGAAAAAACGTTATATAGTTCGAATTTAAACAATTAACACTCTGTGTAATTGCAGGCAACGATCGAAAAATCGTTCGTATGCCGTTGATTTAGATCTGAACCTAAAATTATCATTAATCATTCGCTGTAATTGCGCATTTTTTCACTAATCATCAGTGTAATAGCACATTGCCCATTGTTTTACTTAGATCAGAAGGAATGAACAATCGCAACAACAATTGTATCTAACGACCATCGTTCTGTGTAATATGGTGAACGATTTCAAGTTAACGATAAACAATCTCGTTTGCGATCGTTTATCGTTAGTCGATAATCGTTAACAATCACTCTGTGTAATAGGACCCTATGTCTATAGCAAGGACGCCCAGCCCATAGTAGTTACAGTGTATCAGCCCCGTGTATAGTAGTTACAGTGTATCAGCCCTGTGTATAGTAGTTACAGTGTATCAGCCCTGTGTATAGTAGTTACAGTGTATCAGCCCTGTGTATAGTAGTTACAGTGTATCAGCCCATAGTAGTTACAGTGTATCAGCCCCGTGTATAGTGGTTACAGTGTATCAGCCCCGTGTATAGTGGTTACAGTGTATCAGCCCATAGTAGTTACAGTGTATCAGCCCATAGTAGTTACAGTGTATCAGCCCCGTGTATAGTAGTTACAGTGTATCAGCCCCGTGTATAGTAGTTACAGTGTATCAGCCCCGTGTATAGTAGTTACAGTGTATCAGCCCCCGTGTATAGTAGTTACAGTGTATCAGCCCCCGTGTATAGTAGTTACAGTGTATCAGCCCCGTGTATAGTAGTTACAGTGTATCAGCCCCGTGTATAGTAGTTACAGTGTATCAGCCCATAGTAGTTACAGTGTATCAGCCCTGTGTATAGTGGTTACAGTGTATAAGCCCATAGTAGTTACAGTGTATCAGCCCATAGTAGTTACAGTGTATCAGCCCCGTGTATAGTAGTTACAGTGTATCAGCCCCGTGTATAGTAGTTACAGTGTATCAGCCCCGTGTATAGCAGTTACAGTGTATCAGCCCCGTGTATAGCAGTTACAGTGTATCAGCCCATAGTAGTTACAGTGTATCAGCCCCCGTGTATAGTGGTTACAGTGTATCAGCCCCGTGTATAGTGGTTACAGTGTATCAGCCCCGTGTACAGTAGTTACAGTGTATCAGCCCCGTGTATAGTAGTTACAGTGTATCAGCCCATAGTAGTTACAGTGTATCAGCCCCGTGTACAGTAGTTAGTGTATCAGCCCATAGTAGTTACAGTGTATCAGCCCCGTGTATAGTGGTTACAGTGCATCAGCCCCGTGTACAGTAGTTACAGTGTATCAGCCCCGTGTATAGTAGTTACAGTGTATCAGCCCATAGTAGTTACAGTGTATCAGCCCCGTGTATAGTAGTTACAGTGTATCAGCCCATAGTAGTTACAGTGTATCAGCCCATAGTAGTTACAGTGTATCAGCCCATAGTAGTTACAGTGTATCAGCCCCGTGTATAGTAGTTACAGTGTATCAGCCCATAGTAGTTACAGTGTATCAGCCCCGTGTATAGTAGTTACAGTGTATCAGCCCATAGTAGTTACAGTGTATCAGCCCCGTGTACAGTAGTTACAGTGTATCAGCCCATAGTAGTTACAGTGTATCAGCCCCGTGTACAGTAGTTACAGTGTATCAGCCCATAGTAGTTACAGTGTATCAGCCCCGTGTACAGTAGTTACAGTGTATCAGCCCATAGTAGTTACAGTGTATCAGCCCATAGTAGTTACAGTGTATCAGCCCCGTGTACAGTAGTTACAGTGTATCAGCCCCGTGTACAGTAGTTACAGTGTATCAGCCCATAGTAGTTACAGTGTATCAGCCCCGTGTATAGTAGTTACAGTGTATCAGCCCATAGTAGTTACAGTGTATCAGCCCCGTGTATAGTAGTTATAGTGTATCAGCCCATAGAGTCCAGTGTATCCGCCCCGTGTATAGTAGTTATAGTGTATCAGCCCCTAAGTAGTTACAGTGTATCAGCCCCGTGTATAGTAGTTATAGTGTATCAGCCCCTCATAGTAGTTACAGTGTATCAGCCCCGTGTATAGTAGTTACAGTGTATCAGCCCTGTGCTAAGTAGTTACAGTGTATCAGCCCATAGTACTACAGTGTATCAGCCCCATAGTAGTTACAGGTATCAGCCCCGTGTATAGTAGTTACAGTGTATCAGCCCATAGTAGTTACAGTGTATCAGCCCCGTGTATAGTAGTTACAGTGTATCAGCCCATAGTAGTTACAGTGTATCAGCCCCGTGTACAGTAGTTACAGTGTATCAGCCCATAGTACTTACAGTGTATCAGCCCATAGTAGTTACAGTGTATCAGCCCCCTGTATAGTAGTTACAGTGTATCAGCCCATAGTAGTTACAGTGTATCAGCCCCGTGTACAGTAGTTACAGTGTATCAGCCCCGTGTATAGTAGTTACAGTGTATCAGCCCCGTGTACAGTAGTTACAGTGTATCAGCCCATAGTAGTTACAGTGTATCAGCCCCGTGTATAGTAGTTACAGTGTATCAGCCCATAGTAGTTACAGTGTATCAGCCCTGTGTATAGTAGTTACAGTGTATCAGCCCCGTGTACAGTAGTTACAGTGTATCAGCCCCGTGTATAGTAGTTACAGTGTATCAGCCCCGTGTATAGTAGTTACAGTGTATCAGCCCATAGTAGTTACAGTGTATCAGCCCCGTGTATAGTAGTTACAGTGTATCAGCCCCGTGTATAGTAGTTACAGTGTATCAGCCCATAGTAGTTACAGTGTATCAGCCCCGTGTATAGTAGTTACAGTGTATCAGCCCATAGTAGTTACAGTGTATCAGCCCCGTGTATAGTAGTTATAGTGTATCAGCCCATAGTAGTTTATGTGTATCAGCCCCGTGTATAGTAGTTACAGTGTATCAGCCCCGTGTATAGTAGTTACAGTGTATCAGCCCCGTGTATAGTAGTTACAGTGTATCAGCCCCGTGTATAGTAGTTACAGTGTATCAGCCCCATAGTAGTTACAGTGTATCAGCCCGTATAGTAGTTACAGTGTATCAGCCCCGGTATAGTAGTTACAGTGTATCAGCGCCGTGTATAGTAGTTACAGTGTATCAGCCCCGTGTATAGTAGTTACAGTGTATCAGCCCCGTGTTCAGTAGTTTACAGTGTATCAGCCCCGTGTTATAGTAGTTACAGTGTATCAGCCCCGTGCTATAGAGTTACAGTGTATCAGCCCCTATAGTAGTTACAGTGTATCAGCCCCGTGTATAGTAGTTACAGTGTATCAGCCCCCGTGTATAGTGTTACAGTGTATCAGCCCCGTGTATAGTAGTTACAGTGTATCCAGCCCGTGTATAGTAGTTACAGTGTATCAGCCCCGTGTATATGTAGTTACAGTGTATCAGCCCTCGTGTATAGTAGTTACAGTGTATCAGCCCCCGTGTATAGTAGTCTACAGTGTATCAGCCCCCGTGGTATAGCAGTACTACAGTGTATCAGCCCCGTGTATAGTCAGTTACAGTGTATCAGCCACGTGTATATAGTTACAGTGTATCAGCCCCTTTGTATAGTAGTTACAGTGTATCAGCCCCGTGTATAGTAGTTACAGTGTATCAGCCCGTGTATCTATAGTAGTTACAGTGTATCAGCCCCCGTGTTATAGTAGTTACAGTGTATCAGCCCCGTGTATAGTAGTTACAGGTATCAGCCCATAGTAGTTACAGTGTATCAGCCCCGTGTATAGTAGTTACAGTGTATCAGCCCATAGTAGTTACAGTGTATCAGCCCCGTGTATAGTAGTTACAGTGTATCAGCCCAGTGTATAGTAGTTACAGTGTATCAGCCCCGTGTATAGTAGTTACAGTGTATCAGCCCCTATAGTAGTTACAGTGTATCAGCCCCGTGTATAGTAGTTACAGTGTATCAGCCCTATAGTAGTTACAGTGTATCAGCCCCGTGTATAGTAGTTACAGTGTATCAGCCCCGTGTACAGTAGTTACAGTGTATCAGCCCCGTGTATAGTAGTTACAGTGTATCAGCCCCGTGTATAGCAGTTACAGTGTATCAGCCCCGTGTATAGCAGTTACAGTGTATCAGCCCCGTGTATAGCAGTTACAGTGTATCAGCCCCGTGTATAGTAGTTACAGTGTATCAGCCCCGTGTATAGTAGTTACAGTGTATCAGCCCATAGTAGTTACAGTGTATCAGCCCCGTGTATAGTAGTTATAGTGTATCAGCCCATAGTAGTTACAGTGTATCAGCCCCGTGTATAGTAGTTACAGTGTATCAGCCCTGTGTACAGTAGTTACAGTGTATCAGCCCATAGTACTTACAGTGTATCAGCCCATAGTAGTTACAGTGTATCAGCCCCGTGTATAGTAGTTACAGTGTATCAGCCCATAGTAGTTACAGTGTATCAGCCCCGTGTATAGTAGTTACAGTGTATCAGCCCCGGTATAGTAATTACAGTCGTATCAGGCCCCGTGTACAGTAGTTACAGTGTATCAGCCCCTATTAGTAGTTACAGTGTACTCAGCCCCGGTATAGTAGTTACAGTGTATCAGCCCCTGTATAGTAGTTACAGTGTATCCAGCACCGTGTTACAGTAGTTACAGTGTATCAGCCCCGTGTATAGTAGTTACAGTGTATCAGCCCCGTGTATAGTAGTTACAGTGTATCAGCCCCGTGTACAGTAGTTACAGTGTATCAGCCCATAGTAGTTACAGTGTATCAGCCCCGTGTATAGTAGTTACAGTGTATCAGCCCATAGTAGTTACAGTGTATCAGCCCTGTGTATAGTAGTTACAGTGTATCAGCCCCGTGTACAGTAGTTACAGTGTATCAGCCCCGTGTATAGTAGTTACAGTGTATCAGCCCCGTGTATAGTAGTTACAGTGTATCAGCCCATAGTAGTTACAGTGTATCAGCCCATAGTAGTTACAGTGTATCAGCCCATAGTAGTTACAGTGTATCAGCCCATAGTAGTTACAGTGTATCAGCCCCGTGTATAGTAGTTACAGTGTATCAGCCCCGTGTATAGTAGTTACAGTGTATCAGCCCATAGTAGTTACAGTGTATCAGCCCCGTGTATAGTAGTTACAGTGTATCAGCCCATAGTAGTTACAGTGTATCAGCCCATAGTAGTTACAGTGTATCAGCCCATAGTAGTTACAGTGTATCAGCCCATAGTAGTTACAGTGTATCAGCCCATAGTAGTTACAGTGTATCAGCCCATAGTAGTTACAGTGTATCAGCCCATAGTAGTTACAGTGTATCAGCCCATAGTAGTTACAGTGTATCAGCCCATAGTAGTTACAGTGTATCAGCCCATAGTAGTTACAGTGTATCAGCCCATAGTAGTTACAGTGTATCAGCCCCGTGTATAGTAGTTACAGTGTATCAGCCCCGTGTATAGTAGTTACAGTGTATCAGCCCCGTGTATAGTAGTTACAGTGTATCAGCCCTGTGTATAGTAGTTACAGTGTATCAGCCCATAGTAGTTACAGTGTATCAGCCCCGTGTATAGCAGTTACAGTGTATCAGCCCATAGTAGTTACAGTGTATCAGCCCCGTGTATAGCAGTTACAGTGTATCAGCCCCGTGTATAGCAGTTACAGTGTATCAGCCCCGTGTATAGCAGTTACAGTGTATCAGCCCCGTGTATAGCAGTTACAGTGTATCAGCCCCGTGTATAGCAGTTACAGTGTATCAGCCCCGTGTATAGTAGTTACAGTGTATCAGCCCATAGTAGTTACAGTGTATCAGCCCCGTGTATAGTAGTTACAGTGTATCAGCCCCGTGTATAGTAGTTACAGTGTATCAGCCCCGTGTATAGTAGTTACAGTGTATCAGCCCCGTGTATAGTAGTTACAGTGTATCAGCCCTGTGTATAGTAGTTACAGTGTATCAGCCCATAGTAGTTACAGTGTATCAGCCCCGTGTATAGTAGTTACAGTGTATCAGCCCCGTGTATAGTAGTTACAGTGTATCAGCCCCGTGTATAGTAGTTACAGTGTATCAGCCCCGTGTATAGTAGTTACAGTGTATCAGCCCCGTGTATAGTAGTTACAGTGTATCAGCCCTGTGTATAGTAGTTACAGTGTATCAGCCCCGTGTATAGTAGTTACAGTGTATCAGCCCCCGTGTATAGCAGTTACAGTGTATCAGCCCCCGTGTATAGCAGTTACAGTGTATCAGCCCCGTGTATAGTAGTTACAGTGTATCAGCCCCGTGTATAGTTACAGTGTATCAGCCCCGTGTATAGTAGTTACAGTGTATCAGCCCCGTGTATAGTAGTTACAGTGTATCAGCCCCGTGTATAGTAGTTACAGTGTATCAGCCCCGTGTATAGTAGTTACAGTGTATCAGCCCCGTGTATAGTAGTTACAGTGTATCAGCCCATAGTAGTTACAGTGTATCAGCCCCATGTATAGTAGTTACAGTGTATCAGCCCCGTGTATAGCAGTTACAGTGTATCAGCCCATAGTAGTTACAGTGTATCAGCCCATAGTAGTTACAGTGTATCAGCCCCGTGTATAGTAGTTACAGTGTATCAGCCCATAGTAGTTACAGTGTATCAGCCCCGTGTACAGTAGTTACAGTGTATCAGCCCATAGTACTTAGTGTATCAGCCCATAGTAGTTACAGTGTATCAGCCCCGTGTATAGTAGTTACAGTGTATCAGCCCCGTGTATAGTAGTTACAGTGTATCAGCCCCGTGTATAGTGGTTACAGTGTATCAGCCCATAGTAGTTAGTGTATCAGCCCATAGTAGTTACAGTGTATCAGCCCCGTGTATAGTAGTTACAGTGTATCAGCCCCGTGTATAGTAGTTACAGTGTATCAGCCCCGTGTATAGTAGTTACAGTGTATCAGCCCCGTGTATAGCAGTTACAGTGTATCAGCCCCGTGTATAGTAGTTACAGTGTATCAGCCCATAGTAGTTACAGTGTATCAGCCCCGTGTATAGTAGTTACAGTGTATCAGCCCCGTGTACAGTAGTTACAGTGTATCAGCCCCGTGTATAGTAGTTACAGTGTATCAGCCCCGTGTATAGCAGTTACAGTGTATCAGCCCCGTGTATAGCAGTTACAGTGTATCAGCCCCGTGTATAGCAGTTACAGTGTATCAGCCCCGTGTATAGCAGTTACAGTGTATCAGCCCCGTGTATAGTGGTTACAGTGTATCAGCCCATAGTAGTTACAGTGTATCAGCCCCGTGTATAGTAGTTACAGTGTATCAGCCCCGTGTATAGTAGTTACAGTGTATCAGCCCCGTGTATAGTAGTTACAGTGTATCAGCCCATAGTAGTTACAGTGTATCAGCCCCCGTGTATAGTAGTTACAGTGTATCAGCCCTGTGTATAGTAGTTACAGTGTATCAGCCCATAGTAGTTACAGTGTATCAGCCCCGTGTATAGTAGTTACAGTGTATCAGCCCTGTGTATAGTAGTTACAGTGTATCAGCCCCGTGTATAGTAGTTACAGTGTATCAGCCCCGTGTATAGCAGTTACAGTGTATCAGCCCCGTGTATAGTAGTTACAGTGTATCAGCCCATAGTAGTTACAGTGTATCAGCCCCGTGTATAGTAGTTACAGTGTATCAGCCCATAGTAGTTACAGTGTATCAGCCCCGTGTATAGTAGTTACAGTGTATCAGCCCCGTGTATAGTAGTTACAGTGTATCAGCCCCGTGTATAGTAGTTACAGTGTATCAGCCCATAGTAGTTACAGTGTATCAGCCCCGTGTATAGTAGTTACAGTGTATCAGCCCTGTGTATAGTAGTTACAGTGTATCAGCCCATAGTAGTTACAGTGTATCAGCCCCGTGTATAGTAGTTACAGTGTATCAGCCCCCGTGTATAGTAGTTACAGTGTATCAGCCCCGTGTATAGTAGTTACAGTGTATCAGCCCCGTGTATAGTAGTTACAGTGTATCAGCCCCGTGTATAGTAGTTACAGTGTATCAGCCCCGTGTATAGTAGTTACAGTGTATCAGCCCCGTGTATAGTAGTTACAGTGTATCAGCCCCGTGTATAGTAGTTACAGTGTATCAGCCCCGTGTATAGCAGTTACAGTGTATCAGCCCCGTGTATAGCAGTTACAGTGTATCAGCCCCGTGTATAGCAGTTACAGTGTATCAGCCCCGTGTATAGCGGTTACAGTGTATCAGCCCCGTGTATAGCGGTTACAGTGTATCAGCCCCGTGTATAGTAGTTACAGTGTATCAGCCCCGTGTATAGTAGTTACAGTGTATCAGCCCCGTGTATAGTAGTTACAGTGTATCAGCCCCGTGTATAGTAGTTACAGTGTATCAGCCCCGTGTATAGTAGTTACAGTGTATCAGCCCCCGTGTATAGCAGTTACAGTGTATCAGCCCCGTGTATAGTAGTTACAGTGTATCAGCCCCGTGTATAGTAGTTACAGTGTATCAGCCCTGTACGGTGGAGTGTCAGCTCTTGGGCTCAGGCTTTACCTTGTGCGGTAACGGTCAGCACCAGCACCAGCACCGCGGCGGCTCCTGCCCGCTCCATCCTCCTCCGGGACGCGGCTACAGCAAACACATAGATCCCGGACACCGCCGCTCCACCGGGACCGAACCCCCGGCTCACAGCCTCCAATGTCCCGGCTCACAGCCTCCAATGTCCCGGCTCACAGCCTCCAATGTCCCGGCTCACAGCCTCCAATGTCCCGGCTCACAGCCTCCAATGTCCCGGCTCACAGCCTCCAATGTCCCGGCTCACAGCCTCCAATGTCCCGGCTCACAGCCTCCAATGTCCCGGCTCACAGCCTCCAATGTCCCGGCTCACAGCCTCCAATGTCCCGGCTCACAGCCTCCAATGTCCCGGCTCACAGCCTCCAATGTCCCGGCTCACAGCCTCCAATGTCCCGGCTCACAGCCTCCAATGTCCCGGCTCACAGCCTCCAATGTCCCGGCTCACAGCCTCCAATGTCCCGGCTCACAGCCTCCAATGTCCCGGCTCTCAGCCTCCGCTCTCAGTTTTCCCTGCTCCAGCACTCAGCCTCCTCCGGTCTCCGGTCTCTCTCAGCCTCCTCCGGTCTCTCTCAGCCTCCTCCGGTCTCTCTCAGCCTCCCCCGGTCCCTCTCAGCCTCCCCCGGTCTCAGCCTCCTCCGGTCTCTCTCAGCCTCCTCCGGTCTCCGGTCTCTCTCAGCCTCCTCCGGTCTCCGGTCTCTCTCAGCCTCCTCCGGTCTCTCTCAGCCTCCTCCGGTCTCTCTCAGCCTCCTCCGGTCTCTCTCAGCCTCCTCCGGTCTCCGGTCTCTCTCAGCCTCCTCCGGTCTCTCTCAGCCTCCTCCGGTCTCTCTCAGCCTCCCCCGGTCCCTCTCAGCCTCCCCCGGTCTCAGCCTCCTCCGGTCTCTCTCAGCCTCCTCCGGTCTCCGGTCTCTCTCAGCCTCCTCCGGTCTCCGGTCTCTCTCAGCCTCCTCCGGTCTCTCTCAGCCTCCTCCGGTCTCTCTCAGCCTCCTCCGGTCTCTCTCAGCCTCCTCCGGTCTCTCTCAGCCTCCTCCGGTCTCTCTCAGCCTCCTCCGGTCTCTCTCAGCCTCCTCCGGTCTCTCTCAGCCTCCTCCGGTCTCTCTCAGCCTCCTCCGGTCTCTCTCAGCCTCCTCCGGTCTCCGGTCTCCGGTCTCCGGTCTCTCTCAGCCTCCTCCGGTGTCAGGAGGGAAATGCCGAGCAGTGCGGAGGAGCAGGGTGTGAGTTCTCCGCCGTCTCCCTCCGCCCGGACTACTTCTCTAAAAACTTCAAAAGTTGTGACTTGTGTGGCGGAGGGATCCGGAGGACGCGGCTCATTAGCATGTGAATGGGGGTGTGTGCAGGGGGAGGGGGGCGTCCTGGGGGCAGGAAGAGTTGTCAGGGGACCAGAACTCCCAGCAGAGTGCAGCTCTGTGATTGCCCCAGTCCCACGATCTAAGGGCATGCTGGTGCTTGTAGTTCTCCAACAGTCACAGTCACTGGGGAAAGAATAGAATAATGGTCTGCAGATGGTGCTGCTACATGTAGTCCTCCAGCAGAGGGGTGACCGAGACCCCCATCACCAGGGTCATACAGGGAGACCCCCATCAGCAGGGTCATACAGGGAGACCCCCATCACCAGGGTCATACAGGGAGACCCCCATCACCCGGGTCATACAGGGAGACCCCCATCAGCAGGGTCATACAGGGAGACCCCCATCGCCCGGGTCATACAGGGAGACCCCCATCAGCAGGGTCATACAGGGAGACCCCCATCACCCGGGTCATACAGGGAGACCCCCATCAGCAGGGTCATACAGGGAGACCCCCATCACCAGGGTCATACAGGGAGACCCCCATCAGCAGGGTCATACAGGGAGACCCCCATCACCCGGGTCATACAGGGAGACCCCCATCAGCAGTGTCATACAGGGAGACCCCCATCACCCGGGTCATACAGGGAGACCCCCATCACCAGGGTCATACAGGGAGACCCCCATCAGCAGGGTCATACAGGGAGACCCCCATCACCCGGGTCATACAGGGAGACCCCCATCAGCAGGGTCATACAGGGAGACCCCCATCAGCAGTGTCATACAGGGAGACCCCCATCACCCGGGTCATACAGGGAGACCCCCATCACCCGGGTCATACAGGGAGACCCCCATCAGCAGGGTCATACAGGGAGACCCCCATCACCAGGGTCATACAGGGAGACCCCCATCAGCAGGGTCATACAGGGAGACCCCCATCAGCAGTGTCATACAGGGAGACCCCCATCACCCGGGTCATACAGGGAGACCCCCATCACCCGGGTCATACAGGGAGACCCCCATCAGCAGGGTCATACAGGGAGACCCCCATCACCCGGGTGATACAGGGAGACCCCCATCAGCAGGGTCATACAGGGAGACCCCCATCAGCAGGGTCATACAGGGAGGCCCCCATCACCCGGGTCATACAGGGAGACCCCCATCAGCAGGGTCATACAGGGAGACCCCCATCACCCGGGTCATACAGGGAGACCCCCATCAGCAGGGTCATACAGGGAGACCCCCATCAGCAGGGTCATACAGGGAGACCCCCATCAGCAGGGTCATACAGGGAGACCCTCATCACCCGGGTCATACAGGGAGACCCCCATCAGCAGTGTCATACAGGGAGACCCCCATCAGCAGGGTCATACAGGGAGACCCCCATCACCCGGGTCATACAGGGAGACCCCCATCAGCAGTGTCATACAGGGAGACCCCCATCAGCAGGGTCATACAGGGAGAACCCCATCACCCAGGTCATACCAGCGCCGCCCCCCAGCACCTTGACTGGTCATGAAGGGGTTACTGGGGGCCACGCGGGGACCATTCCATGTGGTCAGGACCCAGGTTGGATACCACCATCTGTCTAGTGATGCTCCTCATCCCCTCCCCCTCAGCGTAATGGATGGATGGATGGGGGTGCAGACAAGTGGAAGCCCCCAGGGTAAACCTTAGTGTCGGCTCCAACTAAACATATACTACAGTCAGAATAATTGCCAGGGGGCGCTATATACAGCGGGGCAGGAAGATCTATTATAGAGAGACCAGGGGATATCCAGCGCCCCCACAATGTGCACAGGACTGTGTGTGACTATGGGGGTCACATCTCCTGCTGACAGACTCCATGGGCAGCCAGCAGAATTATGAATGCAGCTCTGAATGTAAATGATACAGTACAACCCATACACATGGATGCTGGGGGTGGGGGCGCTCTTCTCCCTGCTCCATTATATGGATAGATGATGGAATGGAGCTTTTCTTCTTGTGGTGCACACTGTGCCAGCAGTGGTACACCCTCACTCCAGATTGGAATCAGCGGGTGAGTGAAGGTGGCATCACCACGGCTGGAGCCCATGCCGGGATCAGCTGCCTGGTGACTTCCATTTCTACTGAGCTCCAAAAAGTCTCATCGCTTTGTATTAGAGCTTTATGCTCTCAGCAGATCAGAGCTTATACTAGGAGCATTCTATTCATAGTCTGTGTAGGGCTCTGTTCCCACAATGTAAATATAAGGACAAGTAACGGCGGTTTACAGTGTGGGACTATAGCCTAGAACTGCGCCTTATCCTAATAAATAGGGCAATCTGAGCAGGGTTCTGATCCAAGCATTTCATTAGATGGGTGCTGAAGATTTGAACTTTTCACTAATAATTGTTGACGATCTGAGCCTTTCACTAATAACTGGTAGAGACATGAACTTTTCAGTAATAATTGATGCAGATCTGAGCCTTTCACTGATAATTGGTGCAGATCTGAGCCTTTCTGATAATTGGTGCAGAGCTGAGCCTTTCTGATAATTGGTGCAGAGCTGAGCCTTTCTGATAATTGGTGCAGAGCTGAGCCTTTCTGATAATTGGTGCAGATCTGAGCCTTTCTGATAATTGGTGCAGAGCTGAGCCTTTCACTGATTACTGTTGCAGCTCTGAGCTTTTTTTAAAAACTAATATTGCAGATCTGAGCCTTTTACTTATAATTAGTGCAAATATGAGCTTTTTAATAATTATTGATGCAGATCTAAGCTTTTCAATAATAGCTGGTGTAGTGCAGATCTGAACTTTTCACTAAACTGGTAAAGACATGAACTTTTCACTAATAATAGCAGATCTGAGCAGTTTTTATGACTAGTGCAGATCTGAGCCTTTCATTGATAATTGATGCAGATATGAGCATTTCATTGATAATTGGTACAGATCTGGGCCTTTTACTGAAAATTGGTGCAGATCTGAACTTTTCACTAATAGCTGGTAGACATGAACTTGTCACAAATAACTGTTGCACATCTGAGTCTTTCACTAATAACGGGTGCAGATCTGAGCCTTTTATTCATAATTGGTACAGATCCAGGCAATTTAGTAATAACTGATGCACATCTGAGGGCCCTTTTACACAGAAAGATTATCTGACAGATTATCTGCCAAAGATTTGAAGCCAAAGCAAGGAATGGATTTGAAAAGAGGAGAAATCTCAGTCTTTCCTTTATGACCTGGTCTCTGTTTATAGTCTGTTTCTGGTTTTGGCTTCAAATCTTTGGCAGATAATCTGTCAGATAATCTTTCCGTGTAAAAGGGCCCTGAGCCTTTCACTAATAACGGATGCAGATCTGAGCCTTTCACTAACAACTGGTGCAGATCTGAACTTCACTAATAACTGGTAGAGACATGATTTTTTTTAAAACTCCTAATTGATGCAAATCTGAGCCTGTGGGCCCTATTCCAACGGACGATTATCGTTCAGATTATCGTTAAATCGTTCGAATCTAAACGATAATCGTTCGGTTGAAATGTAGTTAACGATTAACGACCAAACGAGAAATTGTTGATCGCTTTATAAGACCTGGACCTATTTTTATCGTTGCTCGTTCGCAAATCATTTGCATTGAATAAGACGTCGTTCGGTCGTTTGCAATAGATACGAACGCAATAGCGAATAAATAGCGAAGAAAAATCGCAATTACGATCATAAGTAACGATTATCGTTCCATGGAAATGAGTGAACGTTTTCAGGTCTTTCGCAATAGCGGTAGTTTGAGATAGTTAATCGTTAACGATTATGCAAACGATAATCGTCCGGTGGAATAGGGCCCTTTGTCTGTGACTAGTGCAGATCTGAGCCTTTCAATGATAATTGGTGCAGATCTGAGACTTTCACTAATAACTGGTGCAGATCTGAGTTTTTTTTAACTAATAATCAATGCAGATCTGAGCCTTTTACTAATAATTGGTGCAAGTCGGAGCTTTTCACTAATAGCTGGTGCAGATTTGAGGCTTTAACTGATAAACTAGTTCCGATCTGAGCCTTTCACTGATTATTGATGCAGATCTGAGCCTGTCGCCGATAAATGGTGCAGATCTCAGCTTTTTGCTAATAATTGATGCATAGCTAAGCCTTTTAATAATTGATGCAGATTTGAGCCTTTAACTGATAATTGGTGCAGATCTGAGCGTTTTACTAATAAATGGTGCTGATCTGAGCCTTTTACTAATTGGTGCAAATCTTAGCTTTTCCCTAAAAATTGGTGCAGAGATGAGCATTGTACGAATTGGTGCACTAAGAACTGGTACAGATCTGTGCATTTTACCAATAATTGTTGCGGATCTGAGCCTTTTACTAATAATTGATGCAGATCTGAGCCTTTTACTAATTGGTGCAAATCCAAGCTTTTCCCTAACAATTGATTCAGATCTGAATATTTTACTAATACCCAGTGCAGATCTTAGCCTTTCACTAATAACTGATGCAGATCTGAGCCTTTTACTAATAACTGATGCAGATCTGAGCTTTTTACTAATGATTGGTGCGGAGCTGAGTATTTTACTAATAAATGGTGCAGATCTGGGCTTTTCATTAATAATTAGTGAAGATCTGAGCTTTTTACTAATAATGTGTGCAGATCTGAGGGAGGGGGAGATTAACATTGGGTACACAAAAGTATATAGTCAGTGAGAAAAGAGGTCTGTGTAATGGTCAATCCAAATCTGAGCTTTTTACTAATTATAATAATTTATTTTTGAAGCACCCTTGATTCTAGAGTGCTATACAATCATTAAAGCGTAACATACAGAATACAGAGTTCTAGAGTATGGGATGTCATATGTCATAGTCAACAATTTTAAATGAATTTGTTGGGCAATGGGAGCCAGTGAAGGGATCGGTAGAGCACGGGGAGAGGTGAATTAGTTGGGCATTAGACTGGAGGGGAGTGAGGATGGAGGCCAGAGAGGAGGATGTTACAGTAGTCCAAGCAGGAGATAATGAGAGCATGGACCAGCAGTTTTGTTGTGTCAGGGTTGAGAAAAGAGCAGATTCTGGAAATGTTTTTTTATGTGAAGGCGGCAGGAGGTGGCAGGAGGTGGTCAGGGTCTGGATGTGCAGGTAAAATGACAGGGTAGAATCAAAGGTGACCCCAAGGCAGCGAACTTGAGGGACAGGGGACAGAGTGCAGCCATTGACTGTGATTGATAGATTAGATGGAGGGGTGGAGCGAGATGGGGGAAAGGTGATTACTTCTGTTTTGTCCATGTTAAATTTCAGATAGCGAGGGGAGAAGAAGGAGGATATGGCTGATAGACACTGGGATCCTGGACAGATGAGAGGTGACATCGGGACCGGAGAGGTAGATCTGAGTGTCATCGGCATAATAATAACAACTTATATTTATGTAACATCTGCTAAATAACAAATAATTTGTGCAGATCTGAGTTTACTCTAAAATTGTTAGAGACCTGAGCTTTTTACTAATAACTGGTGGAGACCTGAGCTTTTTACTAATAACTAATGGAGACCTGAGATTTTTACATATAATTGGTGGAGACCTGAGCTTTTCACTAATAATTGTTGTAGATCTTAGTTTTCACTAGTAATTGGCGGAGACTGATCTTTTCACTAATAACTGGTGGAGACCTGAGCTTTTCACTAGTAATTGGCGGAGACTGATCTTTTCACTAATAACTGGTGGAGACCTGAGCTTTTCACTAATAATTGGCGGAGACTGAGCTTTTTACTAATAACTGGTGGAGACTTAAGCTTTTCACTAATAACTGGTAGAGACCTGTGCTTATCACTAATAACTGATGGAGACCTAAGCTTTTCACTAATAACTAGTAGAGACCTGAGCTTTTCACTAATAATTGGCGGAGACTGAGCTTTTCACTAATAACTGGTGAAGACCTCAGCTTTTCACTAATCACTGGTAGAGACCTGAGCTTTTCATAAATAATTGGTGGAGACCTGAGCTTTTCACTAATAATTGATGCAGATCTGAGCCTCTCACTAATAACTGGTAGAGACCTGAGCTTTTCACTAATCACTGGTAGAGACTAGAGATGAGCGAACCTGGAGCATGCTCAAGTCGATCCGAACCCAAACTTTCGGCATTTGATTAGCGGTGGCTGCTGAACTTGGATAAAGCCCTAAGGTGATGTGGAAATTGTGGATATAGTAATAGGCTGTATCTATGTTTTCCAGACAACCTTAGAGCTTTATCCAAGTTCAGCAGCCCCCGCTAATCAAATGCCGATCATTCGGGTTCGGATCAACTCGAACCCGGTTCGCTCATCTCTAGCTAGAGACCTGAGCTTTTCACTGTTAATTGATGCAGATCTGAGCCTCCCACTAATAGCTTCTGTAGATCTGATCTTCCTTTTGAACACCCGTGGCCTGGGGTACATGTGACATGAGAGGGCAGTTTATGTGGATAAGTTATTGCACAGTCTCCCGTCACATTCAGAGTGAGCGCAGTCTCCTCCCATCAGCTCATGGCTGGTTTGTTTGTATACAAAGTCTCAGCCAATGACAAGAGCAGGAAGATGAGTAAAAAGTCTTGAATCTGGAATAATCCGCATTGTTCTACCTGTAACTTTTAAAAGAAAACATCCCGCTCAGCTCATACCACGCTGATGGCACAAGATCGCAGCTAGCGGAGATGCTCTGCCCGGACATGTCTCCTTCACCTGTACTCAGCCTGATATTCCTTACAGACAACGACTAACAGTGATGGAAGCCACAACATAGGAAATTGCACAGATAACAACTCCCTGATCGGGAATTTTGTTGGCGTTCAAGCAACTGCTGGTCACATTACACAGAGTCAGATCAACTCCCTGTGTAACCAGTCCGATTTGAGGCCGTGCAAGGGCACCAGTGAGTGCAGGACCTTTAGATGACACAACAAACTGAGTGACAGCACAGATATGTATATATTGGGTTCTGGGATATGTATATATCTGTGCTGTCAGCTTCCAGATCACACATGCAGTGTATACATACCTACTGCACATCCTGCCCCTCCCCCTGTCCTGCTCTTTGGCCTGAAGACACAGCGATAGCAGAACGGGAGCTGACAGTACCGCATTACACAGCAGCGCTGATGGTAAGTATGCACCACATGCATACTGACAGCCAGGATACTATATGTATATCCCAGAACCCAATATAAGCAGATCCATGCTGCCTGTTTCCCTTCGCTAATAACCGCACATCTCCCATTTACACAGAGAAATATGCAGCTGATAACGATAAATTATGGTCATGAAACTGTGTTGTTGTACAGTTACAGCTGCACAGTCCTCTCTATCCCCTCCCTGCTCCCTCTATGATCATAGAGAGAACTGTGTGGCCATACAATTACAGCCGCACAGTCCTCTCTGTCTCCTCCCTGCTCTCATCTCTATGATCATACAGTGAACTGTGTGGTCGTACAGTTACAGCTGCACAGTCCTCTCTATCCCCACCCTGCTCCCTCTATGATCATAGAGAGAACTGTGTGGTGGTACAGTTACAGCCGCAAAGTCCTCTTTATCCCCTCCCTGCTCCCTCTATGATTATAGATAGAACTTTGGAGTCATACAGTTACAGCCCCACGGTACTCTCTATCCCCTCCCTGCACTGTGTTATCATACAGTTACAGCCGCACAGTCCTCTCTATCCCCTCCCTGCACTCATCTCTATAATCATATATAGGACTGTATGGTCATAGAGTTACAACCGCACAGTCCTCTCTATCCCTTCCCTGCACTCAGCTCTATGATTATATATAGGACTGTACGGCCATACAGTTACAGCCGCACAGGTTATTCCTAAACCTGTAATGGTAAATGAACATTAAAAGGAGCCTTCACCTGCAGCTGGTAACGTTCATATGGTCCTTCTAGTCTCAGGATGTGAGCCCTCTGGCGCTGTATGTTTATGGTTTCTGTGGCCCTCTGGCGTGGTATGATTATGGTGTCTGTGTCACTCTGGCGCTGTATGTGTGTGGTTTCTGTGGCCCGGTATGTTTATAGTTTCTGTGGCTCTCTGGCGCTGTATGGTTATGCTTTCTGTGGCCCTCTGGCACTGTATGGTTATGCTTTCTGTGGCCCTCTGGCGCTGTATTGTTATGGTTTCTGTGGCCCTCTGGCACTGTATGGTTATGGTTTCTGTGGCCCTCTGGCGCTGTATGGTTATGGTTTCTGTGTCACGCTGGTGCTGTATGGTTATGGTTTCTGTGTCACTCTGGTGCTGTATGTTTATGGTTTCTGTGGCCCTCTGGCACTGTATGGTTATGGTTTCTGTGGCCCTCTGGCACTGTATGGTTATGGTTTCTGTGGCCCTCTGGCACTGTATGGTTATGGTTTCTGTGGCCCTCTGGTGCTGTATGTTTATGGTTTCTGTGGCCCTCTGGCACTGTATGGTTATGGTTTCTGTGGCCCTCTGGCGCTGTATGGTTATGGTTTCTGTGTCACGCTGGTGCTGTATGTTTATGGTTTCTGTGGCCCTCTGGCCCTGTATGTTTATGGTGTCTGTGGCCCTCTGGCACTGTATGTTTATGGTGTCTGTGGCCCTCTGGCGCTGAATGGTTATGGTTTCTGTCACTCTGGTGCTGTATGGTTATGGTTTCTGTGTCACTCTGGTGCTGTATGGTTATGGTGTCTGTGGCCCTCTGGCGCTGTATGTTTATGGTTTCTTTGGCCCTCTGGAACTGTATGGTTATGGTTTCTGTGGCCCTCTGGAGCTGTATGGTTATGGTTTCTGTGGCCCTCTATGTTTATAGTTTCTGTGGCCCTCTGGCGCTGTATATTTATGGCTTCTGTGGCCCTCTAGCGCTGTATGTTTATTGTGTCTGTGGCCCTCTGGCGCTGTATGTTTACGGTTTCTGTGGCTCTCTGGCGCTGTATGTTTATGGTTTCTTTGGCCCTCTGGAACTGTATGGTTATGGTTTCTGTGGCCCTCTGGAGCTTTATGGTTATGGTTTCTGTGGCCCTCTGGCGCTGTATGTTTATGGTTTCTGTGGCCCTCTGGCGCTGTATGTTTATGGTGTCTGTGGCCCTCTAGCGCTGTATGTTTATTGTGTCTGTGGCCCTCTGGCGCTGTATGTTTATGGTGTCTGTGGCCCTCTGGCGCTGTATGTTTATGGTTTCTGTGGCCCTCTGGTGCTGTATGTTTATGGTTTCTGTAGCCCTCTGGCGCTTTATGTTTATGTGGCCCTCTGGCGCTGTATGTTTATGGTGTCTGTGGCCTTCTGGCGCTGTATGTTTATGGTTTCAGTGGCCCTCTGGCGCTGTATGCTTATGGTTTCTGTGGCACTGTATGTTTATGGTTTCTGTGGCCCTCTGGCGCTGTATGTTTATGGTTTCTGTGGCCCTCTGGCGCTTTATGTTTATGGTTTCTGTGGCGCTGTATGTTTATGGTTTCTGTGGCCCTCTGGCGCTGTATGTTTATGGTTTCTGTGGCCCTCTGGCGCTTTATGTTTATGGTTTCTGTGGCGCTGTATGTTTATGATTTCTGTGGCCCTCTGGCGCTGTATGTTTATGGTTTCTGTGGCCTTCTGGCGCTGTATGTTTATGGTTTCAGTGGCCCTCTGGCGCTGTATGCTTATGGTTTCTGTGGCACTGTATGTTTATGGTTTCTGTGGCCCTCTGGCGCTGTATGCTTATGGTTTCTGTGGCCCTCTGGCGCTGTATGCTTATGGTTTCTGTGGCACTGTATGTTTATGGTTTCTGTGGCCCTCTGGCGCTGTATGCTTATGGTTTCTGTGGCCCTCTGGCGCTGTATGCTTATGGTTTCTGTGGCCTTCTGGCGCTGTATGTTTATGGTTTCAGTGGCACTAAATGTTTATGGTTTTTGTGGCCCTCTGGCGCTGTATGCTTATGGTTTCTGTGGCACTAAATGTTTATGGTTTTTGTGACCCTCTGGCGATGTATGTTTATGGTTTCTGTGGCCCTCTGGCGCTGAATGTTTATAGTTTCTGTGGCACTGCATGTTTATGATTTCTGTGGCCCTCTGGCGCTGAATGTTTATAGTTTCTGTGGCACTGCATGTTTATGATTTCTGTGGCCCTCTGGCGCTGAATGTTTATAGTTTCTGTGGCACTGCATGTTTATGATTTGTGGCCCTCTGGCCCTGTATGTTTATAGTTTCTGTGGCCCTCTGGCACTGTATGTTTATGGTTTCTGTGGCGCTGTATGGTTATGGTTTCTGTGGCCCTCTCGAGCTGTATGTTTATGATTTCTGTGGCCTTCTGGCGCTATATGTTTATGGTTTCTGTGGCACTCTGGCGCTGTATGGTTATGGTTTCTGTGGCACTCTGGCGCTGTATGTTTATGGTTTCTGTGGCCCTCTGGCGCTATATGTTTATGGTTTCTGTGGCACTCTGGCGCTGTATGGTTATGGTTTCTGTGGCACTCTGGCGCTGTATGTGTAATGTTTCTTTGTCCCTCTGGCGCTGTATGGTTATGGTGTCTTCTCTCCTGTATGGCAGGGGTAGTTGCTATCTATCTGTGAGGTCATCCTTATCACATCATGTGCCAGGATGGTCAGAGCCCACTACTCCCCCTAGATGCGGGTAATTTCCCCTCTGTGCCCCCTTACACAGCTGAATGGCTGCAGTACAGCGGGTCTGGCGAGGCTGCGCTTGGCATCTTGGGTGGCCATGGCTTTCTCATCCATCCTGGCTGCTACTTGTAATGATCCCCAGATTCCTGCCAGAGGCGGCTAAGGGGTACAGAGGGACCCCAGCCTGCATATTGTATGCCGCATTTTTCTAGCAAGAGCAAAAACAAAAGATAAGCATGGCATTGTTTTAGGGGAGGGGGGGAGGGGGTGTTCTGGAACGCTGTGTAGACATTACACACATATGAAGAGACTTTGCACATCTGCCAAGTGTTGTTGTTTCGCCTCCAGAGATCAGAGAGGCAGGAGCAGCGCTCGGCTCGATATTCCCCTACACACAGAGCGCTGGCTTTTTGGCGCACTTCTGGCCATGTATACAGTGTCGGCGTGGGAATGTTGACTTAGCCTGGCAGTTGCCCTGGGCATAGTCTAAGCTGGAGTTTATATTAGTGAGGAATATTGGCCTATCCTTGGAATGAGCCCCCGCTACCCTGTGAGGTGCAGAATGTGAGCAGGACTTTACCAGCCTCAGGGGCCCGCCAGCTTAGGCTCGGGGACAGGATGACAGTACAGAGCCCCATCTCCATATTACAGACTCATACAGGTGTAAACAGATCCACTCCACCTAAAATACATGCATCCTTGCTGGAGCATGGCGTACACTAGCACAGTGCTCTCTGCTGCCACCTCTGTCCATGTCAGGAACTGTCCAGACCAGCAGCAAATCCCCTAGAAAACCTCTTCTGCTCTGGACAGTTCCTGACATGAACAGAGGTGGCAGCAGAGAGTACTGTGTCAGACTGGAGAGAACACACCACTTCCTGCAGGACATACAGCAGCTGATAAGTACTGGAAGACTTTATTTTTTTTTTATTTTTTTTTTTTATAGAAGTAAATTACAAATGGCAGCAGTTAATTTAAAAGAAAACACTTGGGTAAACTCCCCCTTTAATAGTGTCACAATGAGGTTGTGTATGCCGAGTACACTAGTGTTGTGTTGGCCATTCATCTTTACTATAGCTGCTCGCCTTCTCTCGCCTCATCTGTGTCAAGGCCCTATTCCATGGAAGGATTATCAGCCGTATTTGGCCGTTATCGGACGATATTCGCCCCGTGGAATAGAAGGCAAGGATTAGGCGACATCGTTCATGTCTGCTACCGCCACTCCGTGCAATAGGAGGCAGCAGACCGCTGTTATATGCTATGGGCTGCACGGACGATCTAGTGATCACCCGGGCAGCCCCCCTGCCGGACTCACCCGCTCCCTGCCACCAAGTGCACTAGCGGCGGCAGCGAGCGGGGAACGTTTGCTCCTCACAGTCGGCCGTGGAATAGGGCCTGCAGTCCTCACTGCTGTGCGTTCATTCTGTTCATGACGCTGGAGGAGCAGGGATCTATAGGTCGCTCAGTGTGTAAGCGTATCTCATGATATAGTAAAATGCTGCATCTTTGGGACACCTGGAGGAGATCCATGCATGATGCAGATCTGCAGGGATCAGCAGGGAAGATGCACTTGGACCTTGTGTAACTGGATCCCTGAGATCTCGGCCCACATTATCACTCACAGGACGGGGTCATCAGGTAGCACCGAGCACAGACAAAACCATCCAGCAAATCACAGGAATAGTCTGAGATTAGTGAGGAGCAAAGAGGCTGAGTGATGGGCCTGAGCGTTAGACACCAGGGTGGCTGATCGGGCTCATGCTTCCCATTGGAAAAAATACCTACCTATGTCTGTGCAAACGCTACAAGAGACTACCAGATAACAACTGGATGATATCACAGCAAATACCAGTCCTCAGTATTATTAATATACCACAAGACTGCCTTATCTGTGACCGGAGACACTGTGCCTTTAAGAGACCAGCACATAGAGGTAATACACGTCACCTCTGATCCCTGCATCATACATTACCTACAGAATAGAGCTACATAGAAAATACTCCAGAGCTGCACTCACTATTCTGCTGGGGGGGTCACTGTGTACATACATTACTGATCCTGTATTTCTTTTATTAAAATTTTAAACATAACAATAAATACAGAAATAATGCCCCATATCTAACCAGAGCAAAATGAAACCATAACATAAACCACCGGTCCATCCCCGCACTTATTCCTCCACACAGACAACCCATATACCTATATACAATATATACACACACAATATAAACAATTTTAGCTAAACATATTAATAAACTATATACACTAATATATACAATACACCACTATATACTATACACCTATATAAAAAACTAAATGGGAACTTCCTGGCCCAGTTGTATTGAGCACAACCTAATACCACAGAAACAATTCTATAAAAAACCAACTGTCACGGCCACGGCGGCGTCCCTTGCTCCGGGCCGCCGCCGCGACCTCTCCATGCAGCCGCCGGGGTCCATGTGCAGGGACCCGGCGCTGCTACTAGTTCGGCCCCGGGGGGCGCCTTACCTCGCCCCGCTCCTGTCACCCGCTGTGCCGGCCGGTGCGCGCGTCCCCGCCTCCTAGGGTCTCAGATTTAAAGGGCCAGTCCGCCCCTAATTGGTAGTTGCACCAATCACTCCCTATAAATCCCAGCATGCCCTGTCCCTCGTCTTGGAGCCTCTACATGCTTCCCATAGCGTTTGGCCCAGCTCCCTGTTGTTCCTGACCTCAGTCCCTGTTCCTAGTCCCTGTCCGCTGTCCCGGTCCCTGTCCGCTGCTTACCCATTGTTCCTGAGTACTGTCTGCCACCTGCGGTTACGCCTACAGACCTCCGCCAGCACCATCTCCTGCCTACTGCTCCTGCCACGCCTCGCCTGCTGTCACTAGCAACCAAGCCAGCAACTGTGCCTGATCCAAGGACAGCAAGTACCCCTTCCAGTAACCTGCCCAACCCTGCTCCAGCCTCCCGGACACCGAGCACAGCACTAAAGGTACTGCAGCCTGGAACAGAGCAACGCTGGGCCCCCGAAAGGAGCTGAGGTGCAAACTTCACCAACTGATTAAACAGCACTTTTGCTAGAATCTTTCTGTCCCCATTGAGAAGCGCTATGGGACGTCAATTCTCAATGCGGGACGGGTCCTTACCTTTTGACAAGATGATCAAGGCTGACCTCCTCATTGACCTCGGCAGAGTGCCCGAGGAGAGACACTCATTAA
Organism: Dendropsophus ebraccatus; assembly: GCF_027789765.1. Taxonomy (NCBI): domain Eukaryota; kingdom Metazoa; phylum Chordata; class Amphibia; order Anura; family Hylidae; genus Dendropsophus; species Dendropsophus ebraccatus. The sequence goes on from NC_091463.1 coordinate 2,677,546, forward strand.
ATACCTCAGTCAAGAGGGGAACCAAAGTGTCCTTAAAGGTCTTATAGAACTCAGATGTTAAGCCATCTGGACCGGGTGACTTCTTGAGGGCAAGACCATCAATAGCCACCTTGACTTCCTCTTCTTCGATCATCTCTGTCAAAACGTCAAGAGAGGGGTCTACCCCTGGTTCAGGGATGGTTTTAGTCAAGAAAGCTGAGGCTCTATCCCGATCTAGATCATACCTTCCCAAGAGGTGCGAGTAAAAAGATCTGACGACCTCCAGGAACCCATTATCTGGACCTTTTCAGGGATTCTGTACTATCAAATCAGTCCTGAGACGATTTTACTACTCACTGACATCTTGCAGTTTCTGGAAGGGTCATGTGAGTGGTACTTCCCGTAGTCCCTCTCAAAAACCAAAGATGCGTGTCTATCGTACTGGCACTTCATTAGCAAGGCTTTCACTCTGGAGATATCATCACGACTATATCCAGTCAAGACAAGACGTTCAAGTTTCTTCCTCAGGCCGTATTGAGCTTCCAGTAGCCTCTAGCCATCCGGGAGGTCTCTATAAAATTCAGAGAAAACAAAATTAAACTGGTCGGAGAACTCCACCTCAACAATGGACACCGCTGAAGAGACGGCTTCCTCCTTTAAATAAAACCCGTCTATCCTGGACCTACAACTACCCCTATGATAGGTGAATCCCGCGTGGCCTGGTGTATGCCGGATGTGAACATCCACCAGGCGAGCCTCACTAGCTATACTATTCAGGGCGGCGCTATCATAAGTCAGCTTGTCTCTGGAACCTCCCCTATCCTGGGGCCTCCTGACAGCATTGAAGTCCCCTCCAAAGACCACCTGCCGACTTGTAAAAAGATAGGGCTTGATCCTCATAAAGAGACACTTCCGATCCCACTTGGACTGTGGACCATAGATGTTAATAAGGCGAAGTTCTTGTCCCTTTATGAAGACATCTAGAATCAGGCACCTCCCCATTTCTAACTCAATAACCCGTCGGCATTTTACCGGTGTGGCAAAAAGGACCGCCACCCCGCTATACGGCTCAACTGCAAGAGACCAGTAGGGGGGCCCATTCCTCTATTCCCTTCTGGCTTTAAATATAGATGACATGTCTGTAAGCCTGGTCTCCTGCAAAAAGAAAATGTCAGCATTAACGTGGGCAAAATAATCATAGGCCGCAAATCTAGCCGTATCTGACTTAATGCTGGCTACATTAATGGAAGCCAGCGTCAACGGAGAGGGTGCCGCCATCATGGGTGATTGAGTTAGACGGCTTTCTTTTTCCCACTATCCTTTCCATCCTGCCCGCCACCTTCCTCATCTGTTGATGGTTTACCTCTCTTTAGTGAAATGGATGTATCCACGTCCCCTTTATTTACAATTTCCTTGTCCCCCGACACTGGGCAGATCCTCCCCCCAAAGGAAATAAGTTCCCCAGGGAGAGAGGATTCGACTTCCCCTGCAGGCCCTTCCTTCACAACCTCACCCTGTGCCTCCTGCACCTCAGAGGAGGAAATATCCTGGAGGGTTTGGAACCAGTTTGAGAGACCAATCAGAGGGAGGATGGTTGTACCTTCCTTTGGCATCTGGGGGGTGGGAACAGATCTCCCCTTTTCTTATTCTTTTTAGTACTCCGCTTGTGCTCCACCCATCTCCCACTATCCTCATCCTCGCTCTCACCATAGGAGGACAGTGAGGAGATGGCACCTTCTTTCCGAATCCTCCAAATCTCCTCATCCAGATTACTGTCCCTCAGAGCCTCAGCAGTTAGATTGGCCTCAGTGATGAGGTCAGAGGTCAGCACAGTTGCCTGAGGCTCCTGAGATTCCACCATCTCCCTTTGGCGCTTATCCCGACGCCTCTGTTGGGCTGGCGTCTTTTGCTTACTTTTCTTCCCTGGCTCTTTTACTCCTTCACCTCCACCAGCTGCCCCCCCCCCAGTAGATTCCTCCTCACAACCTTTTTCCACTGGACTGGGACTGAATGGGTGACCTAAGTCTCCACACAGGGTGCAGCGAGATGGCCTATTTCCCCACACAATGAGCACTTCTTCACCGGGCAACTAGCACTGTAATGTGTGGGGTCAACGCATCTGTGACAGAGCTTAGGCTCACCCTGGTAGAAGACCTGGATTCGACCCCTTCCTAGGAAGGTTGCAGATGGTATATGGGTAACGGTGTTTCCTAAGTTTGACCATAAAGGTCCAAGCCCTTGACCAGATGCTATACTCATCCCTGTTGTTTTTTGGGACTTCCACCACCTCTCCATACCGACCAAGCCACGTCATGATGTCAATACAAGAGAGTGATTTGTTATGTGTTAAAATGGTCACTCTCTTGACGTTGTTTTGGCGAGACACCGCCTGAATGGCAAAGACTCGCCAGCCGGGCTCATCCTTTACCAGCTCATAGTTCGAACAAAATAGCTCAAGCCCCTCCAGCCGAACAAAGCTGATATCGAATTCAGGGGTACCAAAGGGATGTATCAAGGCAAAGATGTCAGCTGCCTTGAAATGCATCTTCAGCAGGAGCTCAACAACTTTAGATCTTGGGGGACATGTATCACTGCCTCTCCACCTCAGACGGACCACATTCCTTCGGACACCGCCCGGCTGTTGGGAGAGACCACACAGTTTCCCTACCCCTTTCCTCTCGGAAGGTTGCAAGGCCATGCTTTTCTATCAAGAAAGACAGATCAACCTCTCTACCCTCTACATTGATTGTTCTCTCCCCTCTCTTTAAGGCCTGCAGGACATATTGATGCAAGTCACCATCCCCAGGGCCTGAGGACGAGGAAGACACCCCACTTCCCCCTGCGGCGACATTTGCATAGCTGCGTACAGGGATGCAACTGGACCAGGCCCTGTTTTCTCACCACTAATCTGTGCCCCTTCACCACCCTCCTCCACAAAATCCATACCCACACCAATACCACATGTCAGACTGCCTATACCACCCTTCAATGCCCCAGATTCCTCCCCACATTCACTACTGCCTTCCCCCCCACAGACACAGATTTTGTACCATCAGCGTCAATAGGTACCAGGATCGGAGCCACCTCCACAGGACAAGCCACCAGTCCTTTATAAAATGACCGAACAGCCTGCCTGGACTGTTTAGAGGCAGCCCCTGGCCTATTTCTGCTGGTACCCTCTGCCTCATGAGTACTAGAGTCTTCAGCACAATCTGGCCCAGCAACACCAATACAAAATTAAAGGCTTAAGTCCAGTCTTTTTTTGGGAGGCGAAGACATCTTAGCCCCAGCAGCATCCTGATGACACCGCTGCTCCAAAGGAACAGCAGTGCCAGCGCCAAGAGCCACCGGAGCTCCCGCAGCTGACACCGGCACACAGCTTCCCCCCCCCTCCTGTCAGGGAGCGAGCTGATGCACCAGTATCTTTAACACTAATGTCCGCCGCTGGGCCACCTCTCCTGCCACTGCCTGCCTCTGGGCCAATATCACTGTCCGACCTTACGGCCGGTTCCTCACCTGCTCCACCTCTGCTACTGCAAACAGAGATGGAGCTTACCGCCATACTAGACTCCATACTCTCCCCATTCTCCTGCACAGAGTCCATAACAGAACTCAGGCCGGGCTGAGATATGGGGTTCACACAGTGAGCTGACCCTGAGGCCAGTCCGGGGGGCACAGGGAGGGGGGAATATACAAATGTTACCTTCTCCTGAAGCTTGGTGGTCGTTACCTTGGTCTTTCTCCCAGGCGCCTCCTCTGGTAACTCCTCTCCGAATGCGAAGTTCTAAAGGCGCCCTGGTGATTCCAGGAGCTGGATCTGGCCCATTAGCGCCCCTCCCTGGTAACTGGTGTTGCTTTCATCCCCCGAACTGTGGCTAGATGACAATGCTGCTTGCCCTGCAGGGAGCGCACTGTATGGGGTCTGTTGTTGGGGACCCCCGGGTGGATTCGGCTCAACATCACGTACCTCCGCAGCGCCTCCTTTCTCCTCAACCCGGCTCTTTGACTGGAGCCCTTTCAGCCTTCTCTGCCTTTCTCTCTCCATTTCAGCAAAACGATCGTCATTCTGCAGTTTCTGAAGTTTTAAATGGCCCACTGTTTTCCACAATAAAAGTTCTCTTTTTCACTATCTTCTTGATGTCAGCTTTAAGATGTTTCATTTTCAGCCTTTTGCTGCTTATAAGCAGTGTCCATCAATGCTTTTACAGCACATACCTCCTCCTGGAGCTTGTACAGCTGGTTCCTGGCTTCCTCATACCCACAAAGGCTTGCAGCAATCTGGAGGCCATAGCTCTGCCCAGTCTCCTGGGCCCGCTGCACCCCCCAATCTTACTCCACACCTTCATGAGCAGACAGCCTTGCTCCAGGAGGAGTGTCACTACACAGATTGTCTTGGCTGGTTTCCACAGTAGCTGTAGTACTTGCAGAACCTCTGGCACTTGTAGTTCCACAGCTGGTTGTAGCCTTGTGGCTACCCTTTGTCAACTCTGGCTCCGGGGCAGCTGGAGAAGCATCGCTGCACCTCCTAGCAGACCGCCTCAGCCCTGGGACCTCTGATGCACCACCTGCTGGTGTTCCCTCTGCTGTTGGTCGCTGTATTCCCATAGACCTGGTTCGGGGGGCAGGAGTTGGGGCTCTCCTCGCCTCGCTCATACCTGGGCCTGCACCCCCCCTCCTGGGGAGAAGGGGATGCACCCCAAAGAAAACGAAGTCCAGGCTTCCCTCCAAATGCACAGAGCACACCAAATGATCCTCACAGCAGCAAATAGGAAGAAGCTCCCTCTGGTGGCCAGTACTCTCCAGAGCTGCACTCACTATTCTGCTGGTGGGGTCACTGTGTACATACATTACATTACTGATCCTGAGTTACATCCTGTATTATACTCCAGAGCTGCACTCACTATTCTGCTGGTGGGGTCACTGTGTACAAACATTACATTACTGATCCTTAGTTAGGACTCATGCACACTGAGCAAAAGGTGATGAATTGAAGATGATTCCTCCACAATTCTGCTTGAAATTCCTCCCATAAAATATGTACAGAGCAATGTCCTATTGTGTATAATGGGATTTCCGTTCTGTTCACACTGCAGACTTTCCGAGCAGAATTTTCTGCCACATATCTGCTTTCTGCCCAAAGAATTTACCCATCACTTCTTTGGGATTCTGCTAGAGGAATCCTATAGAAGTCAATGGGAGCTTAAATTCTGCTTGCATTCTGCTCCTATTCTGTCAGAGCCATGTAAGTGCTTGTTTTTTACAGGAATAGTTGTACTGTGTAATGGCGTCTTTCATTTTACCATAACATGTATGATGGAATCCCAAATATATTATTTATGACGGAATCCCAAATATATTATTTATGACGGAATCCCAAATATATTATTTATGAAGATATAAATTGGTGAAATCGTAAAAAAAGAATACAATATGGTGACGTTTGGGGGGTTCCTGTGTCTACGTAATGCACTATATGGTAACAGCGACATGATACTATTATTCTACAGGTCAGTCTGAACACAACCATATGCAGGTTACACAGATTCTCTAATGTTATATATTTTTTTTTTATGAAATCCTTTTTTTTGGCAATTAATAATAAATAAAATGGGCCTATTGTGACCCTTCTAACGGTTTTAGTTTTTTACCTACGGGGCTGTATGGGGTGTCATTTTTTCCGCCATGATCTCTAGTTTTTATTAATACCATATTTGTGAAGATCGGACGTTTTGATCACTTTTTATTATTTTTTTTTAGATATAATGTAACATAAAATCGGTAATCTGCGCACTTTTTTCCCTTTTCATGTACGTCGTTCGCTGTTCACAATGACGCTTGTTATATTTTAATAGATCAGACAATTACGCACGCTACGGTATATTTTATGTTTATTTATTTTTATATGTTTTATTTATATAATGGGATGGGGGGGTGATTTCAACTTTTATTGGGGGGGGGTTTTGGGGTAGTGTGTTAGTGTTTTTAACTTTTTTTTTTTACACATTTGAAGTCCCTTTGGGGGACTTGTACATACATTAGTTTGATTGCAGACACTGATCACTGCTATGCCATAGGCATAGCATTGATCAGTGTTATCAGCGATCTGCTCATTGAGCCTGCCTGTGCAGGCTCAGTGCAGCAGATCGCCGATCGGACCGCATGGAGGCAGGTGAGAGACCTCCGGCGGTCCGTTTCAATGATCGGGACCCCCGCAGTCACACTGCGGGGGTTCCGATTGGTAAGTGACAGGGGACTCCCCCTGTCACTTACACTTAAACGCCGCGGCCGCGCAACAATCGCGGCGTTTAAGGAGTTAATGACACGCGGCAGCCAGTCATGAACGGTGAGGTGCCGGCTGCTGATTGCAGTTGGCCCCCACCTGCTATGAAACCTGCTCCGCTCCGGAGCGCGCTTCATAGCAGGAGAAACACCCAGGGCGTACAGTTACGTCATGGGTCGTCTGGTGACAGACTTCCATGACGTAACTGTACGTCCAGGGTCGTCTAGGGGTTAAGTTTAACTGTTTTCATGTGGGAACCTTTTTGGCTGTTGACCAGTGTAATCTGAACTATAATCGTCCTGTGGAATAGGGCCCTAAAATACAGAGGCTACAGGTGATAATCCTGGATACTGCAGGCAGTATCACACATGACAGGCTTAGATACAGAGGCAAGAGGTGATAATCCTGGATACTGCAGGCAGTATCACACATGGCAGGCTTAGATACAGAGGATAGAGGTGATAATCCTGGATACTGCAGGCAGTATCACACATGGCAGGCTTAGATACAGAGGCTAGTGGTGATAATCCTGGATACTGCAGGCAGTATCACACATGGCAGGCTTAGATACAGAGGCTAGAGGTGATAATCCTGGATACAGCAGGCAGTATCACACATGACAGGCTTAGATACAGAGGCTAGAGGTGATAATCCTGGATACAGCAGGCAGTATCACACATGACAGGCTTAGATACAGAGGCTAGAGGTGATAATCCTGGATACAGCAGGCAGTATCACACATGACAGGCTTAGATACAGAGGCTAGAGGTGATAATCCTGGATACTGCAGGCAGTATCACACATGACAGGCTTAGATACAGAGGCTAGAGGTGAAAATCCTGGATACAGCAGGCAGTATCACACATGACAGGCTTAGATACAGAGGCTAGAGGTGATAATCCTGGATACAGCAGCACACCATCTCTTAGGACGTGTATGGATACGCATTGATGGCGGCTTCGTCTTCTGCTTGCAGGATTCCCCAGGATGTCTGCTCTCAGACCTTTCACACTAAAGTAAATCACAACCCAATAAGATGGCGTCTGCTGCTGTGATCTGTCCGCCCGCCTGGTGTGGGATGGGACTGGGGCTGCCGCCATCTATCCGCTTTATTTTCCGCCATGGTGTTTATTGCAGGGCGTTCCCCTTGTGCGGCACATGATGAGGTATTTACGATGCACCTGCCGGATGACCACAATAGAGATGGACATTTTTGAACGCGTCACCTTGTGACACAGGGAACTGGGAAGCAACAAAGTGAAGTGAGGAACAACAATGGCGCTAAAATATGTGAAAAACAGTGCAGAGCAGGCGTGGTGTATATGGCGGTGCTGCTCTGATCCCACCAGTGATCAGATGATGGGACTAGGTGCCCCCACACAATACTCATCATCTTCCCCTCATGTGACGTCTCGAGGTTCGCCGTGCTCGTTGTGACTCTGCGCCGCTGTAAGTCACGTTCTTGCTCCTCCATTCCAGGGGAGATGAAAGGTTCAGTCAGGTGACTGCGGGGTCCTGGGAACAGCGGCTGATAGAGATTAGAGCCGGCCGTGTGCTCCACTCCGCAGCTAGAAACTTTCCAAGACCCCCAGGGCCCCCAGGGCCACAGTCACATGGAAGACGACGCTAATCCTGATCATCACCTGTGGGCAAGAGAAACATAAACCAATAAGCTCCCACCAACAAGGGAAACTGGATCAATGATTATGACATGATTATTATACATTATGACTTTGTCTTTTTATCTTATGACATCAGATTTATTATAACACATATAAGACACTATATATGATGATATCACTAGGATCATATCACTCTTCTATACACTTTGTATTTACACGTTGTCATCATTTGATATTATTATTATTATGACATCAGAGTCATATACGATGAGATTATGACTCACATATGGTCACATTGCTCTAGGTGCTACTTTCCCTCGATCTGACCCCGGAGGGGTTTTCTAATGACTCTGTGAAGGGGGAGGTGGCAGCAGTGCGGCCGGGATCAGATGAGATGGGATACACATCCTGTTACTAATATAGAACAGGAAGCGGGAAGGAAAAAAGCTTCCCGGACTGAGTATTTCTAGGATATAAACCAGAGGAAATCCACCTATCAGCGGCTTCTATCCAGACCGTCTTATATCTATCACCTTCTATCCAGACCGTCTTATATCTATCACCTTCTATCCAGACCGTCTTATATCTATCACCTTCTATCCAGACCGTCTTATATCTATCACCTTCTATCCAACATGTCTTATATCTATCACCTTCTATCCAGACCGTCTTATATCTATCACCTTCTATCCAACACGTCTTATATCTATCACCTTCTATCCAGAACGTCTTATATCTATCACCTTCTATCCAGACCGTCTTATATCTATCACCTTCTATCCAACACGTCTTATATCTATCACCTTCTATCCAGAACGTCTTATATCTATCACCTTCTATCCAGACCGTCTTATATCTATCACCTTCTATCCAGACCATCTTATATCTATCACCTTCTATCCAGACCATCTTATATCTATCACCTTCTATCCAGAATGTGTTATATCCTTCATCTGATATCAAGCATCTTATCTCCAGATGGACTTAAGGCCCTATTCCACCAACAGATCTGAGGACAAATTATCTGCCAAAGATTTGAAACCAAACCCAGGAGTGGATTTAAAAAGAGGAGAAATCCAGTCTTCCCTTTATGCAGGCCTGTATTTAGAGTTCATGCTGCCCTAGGCACTTTGCCTGCTGAGGCGCCCCCCCCCCCCCCCCCGGGGACGTCTTAGTTATGGGACCGCTTCTGTCCAATGTCGGACTGGGGCACCTGGGGCGCACCAGACGAAATGATACTTGGGGCCCACCAATATAGAACCAGTGAGACACGACACGCTGACCTGCTCTGTATCTGTGACAAATCCCTCCATTTATACAGCTCACACAGGGTATGCTGGGAGTTGTAGTCTCTGAGAGGACAACCCTGTAATAAATCACTGTGTGCAGAGGCTCCTGGTGGCTGCAATCTGTGGGTGACAACCAACAGCCAGGAAGCTCCAGCAATACATCTGTCTACACTGCACTACAACTCCCAGCATATCCTGAGGGCTGCAGACTGTCAGTACATGCTGGGAGTTGTAGTGCCTGCAGCTGTTGTAGTTGGGTCCTATACACTGGAGGCTTTGTGGCATATAAGAATACAAAGATCTGTGGGGGCTCAGTATATAGAAGTGACCCCAGAACAGCACTAATAGGGGATAGAACAAAAACATCTCCCCCTATATCTTATTAGTGATGTTCTGGGG